>NW_027316389.1:19039365-19069365 GCF_026437365.1 Eucyclogobius newberryi
CCCTGCTGTTCCCAGAATGCATGTGGAGACGTATGAAAAGTGTGAGCTTGTAATAACTGCGACTGAGGTGAGAACGAATAGTAGACGTGACTTTGAGTGTCTCTTGTTTATTCAAACCGGCTGCACACGCCAAGCCCCGTAATAAAGTATATCAAACGTCATCTATTTCATTACATTTATGTAATTTATCTGCTCCTAAATATAAAATAGTTGTCAGTGGTTTCTAGATGCTTACAAGAAATCTCAATTTGAAAGTTTTTCACATCCGACAGCCTAAAACGGGCCAAAACCGGACTTTAGACGTACTAGAGTATTTTCTCAACAAAATTTTGCATTGAATAATATGCCCCAATAAGCAATTACCAATAGTTTCCATGACACATTTCTTACCTGCGTTCCGGATCCATCAGTAGCTGTATCGTTCTGTCCGTAATAATCCACAGAAAAACAATATCCACTTGTAATAGTCCAGTGAACACTGGTTTCTTCAGTGAATAAACTCACAAATAAAGCTTGTTCGACACTTCTCTCTGTCCATAACAAAACACCTGCTCTGGATACAAAATGGCGCTGGGTGTGTAGGTTTTCTCACACTTTCAGCCACAGAATGAGACCATCCACGATTGTTTCTGTTCACGAGGTCGTCTGGCATAGCTCTTTACATAAACCAAGCGTCCCCTTCAGACTTCTGCGCAGGTGGTCTTTTACCTGTGCTAGTGTGGGTGGGTCTTATGAATAAGCCTGACTCACTATTCACATGCATAAAAGCAGTAAAGAGACAGTTTTTTTGGTGCGCGCCTGCAAGATTGTACGCACCGTGTTGTTTGATCATGTTAGACTTTTGGACGTGCATTTTGTTAGATATGTGTATTCCATCCATCCATCCATTTTCTACCGCTTGTTCCCTTTCGGGGTCGCGGGTGACTGGAGCCTATCCCAGTGACTTTGGGCCTTAGGCGGGGTGCACCCTGGACAGTGGCCAACTCGTCGCAGAGATGTGTGTATTATTATAATACCAAAAAATATATATTTAAAAATATATATATATATTTTTAAAAATCATCTCTATTGAGAAATTCATGGTTATGCTCATGTTTACACATTTTCACATACGTTGTATTTAGCAGTTATAACAGGTATTTGTAGT
This sequence comes from Eucyclogobius newberryi, assembly GCF_026437365.1. Taxonomy (NCBI): domain Eukaryota; kingdom Metazoa; phylum Chordata; class Actinopteri; order Gobiiformes; family Gobiidae; genus Eucyclogobius; species Eucyclogobius newberryi. Next base: position 19,040,513 of record NW_027316389.1, read on the forward strand.
CTCCAAAACATCAAAATGTATGTTTTATGATCATAGAAGAGCTAAAATTGTAATAAAACAGTTTGGCACAGTTGGCACTTATTTGGATCACTTGTTCCGAATATACTTTTTGATACAAAAAGGTCAACAGCACCAAAATGCCTGTTCCTAGAGATCTGAAACTTTACACAGTTGTTGTCAATAAGATAAACATCATGTACAGTGAACAGAAAAAGCACACAATGAAGTATGTCATGTCAAGTTCTGAAGCCCTGACAGTGTTCATCTGCACGTCTGCAGAAACTAGAAATAGGCGGCGTTTGTCATAAAGCTTTTAGTTCTGAAGATAGTTTTACAAGTGAATTATCATCTAAAATAACACCAAGAGGTTCACACACTCAGCTGTGACATGTAACGAGGCTCTGACCTCACCTAAATGTGGTCGATGGGTTAGTAGCAGCTGACACCCTCAATTATTCATGATGTGTGTGTGTTTTGTGGGCTAATGCTAACGGCTATAGAGAAAAAATACATGAGACTTTGGAAATGGACAAATTTGATCAACTTTGGACTAAATGGGACTTAACTGTTGGACTTGCTATGCCTTCATTTTATAAATGTTTATCATGTTGTATCATTATAATTATTTAGAATTTTTTATGATTATTTATTATATTTTTGTCCAGCTCTCTGGTCCTGTTTGTTGTTTTTTATTTTTATAAATTAAAATAAAAAATCAAACAAATCTAAAGAAAATCAAATAAATACATGAGACTGACCGGATTAGCCGCGTTGCTAAGTGGTTGCTCTACTAGTTTATATGTCTGAGGTACTGACCCGCACTGACCCGCACTGACCCGCAGTGACCCCACAGACATGACAAATGCCACCACAAATAATCACCTCTGGCCAGGCCCCCCACAGACTCACAGAGAAGCAAATCTGATTTAAAATATGGCCAAAAGCCCTCTAGTGTGCAGAAGGCTTTTGAGTCTGGTGTATAATTATGAATACTTAAAATGGTAAAAAGTTCAGACAATGTGACTCATGTTCCTCATAAAACCTCTCTCCCTGACTTGGACCGCGGTGTGTTTGGGCTGGTTGGTATTCAGGGCGCGCGAGGGCACCATCTGCACTGCTCTGTCGGTGGCTCAGATCCAGGCGGACCCCGAGTGGTGTTGGGACAGAGGGCCGACCCGGCGCTCCAGCTGGATCCGAATTGTCCGCTTCTCCCAAAGACAATTTTCCTCTGCAACGACGGCGCCGGCGCAACAGATGCCCGGGTCCACGGAGGGGCCCGGCGGTCTGGCCTGAGTTTAACGACCACTGCAGCGCTGCGAGCGGGGGGGGGGGGGAGCGGGGCAAAACATGTGACTTTAGTTTAAACGAGTGGATTTAGTCGCATCCGCAGTGTAATCCCCAAATGGGCTCAATTAGCGAGTAGCATGTATTAGCGCTGCGGCCCCTGGTGTGCCGGGGCCCGTGTAATCTAATAACACTAATGCAGGACGGCTCAGCGAGTGGGTTTGGAAATGAATGTATGCAGTAGTCAAAACAGAACTTAATACTTTTTGTGCGGCTTGGAAAAAATAATTAGAGAGTATCAACAGGCTGAGGTTTGTATCGACACTGCTCTAAAATAATGCATTCTTATTTATTATTCATATTCGACACAGGAAAAGTGGATAATCACGACACGTTAGCTGTTCTTGTAGCTTTTGCATTTAATGACACTTCAGTTTTATTGACACAAATGTGACGGACAACTTTTATGAATAGCATTGTTGTGAAAAATGTAAAATCTAATTATTTGATCTTAATAGAAAAAAATACAATATATATTCAAAATCTGCAGTGTTTTAGCCTTAATAAATTGTAATGAATGTATCTGTTTGTAGATGAAATACTCAGCAGATAGGAAATTATGAGATACAGCGAGTGGTTCCCAAAGCGGGGTCTGGGTGCCTCCTGGGGGGCCTCAAAGGTATTGCAAGGGCCCCTAAAGTTTGTCAACACAACAAGCATGAAAGAACATCTTTTTGATCAATTTAAAAAATCTGTATTAAGAGCATAGACGACATCCTTGTGTAGTTTTTTAACATTTGAATATGTGAGGAAAACACAGATTAAACAAACAAACCCAGTGCAATCTTCATGTCGATAGGGGCCCGCAGCTCTCAAGAACCGGTATTGGTTTTATCGATTCTAGCCTCAGACTTGAATGGAAGTGTATCTCACGTGTATCTCACCGAGTCGACGTGGAAAAGTGTTTTTATTGCTCAAAAATCCCTTGAGAAACATTCGTACTGTTTGCTGGCTCCCGGGTCTCATTTATAAACATAACCTGGATTTCTTACTAAAACTGTCGCAAACTCACACCATTGTCATCGCTCCGAGCACAGATCACCTCCAGCGTTTCTGGACCGCTCATTTGTTGTCTTTTTGTAACTCGCCAAACTTCACGTGGAAAGTGACGTGCTTTGTAAACGAGACCCCCGACCTGTAACTTGGCCTGACGTTGACGGTGAAGTTGATCGAACAGTAACATACGGTTATTAGAAAACTTGTGATGTGGGCCGTGAATTTGGTCGAGCGTAAAGGATGGTTTGATGTTCCGCGGAGAAGGAGCTGGAGGAGGAGCGAGGAGGAGCGAGGAAGAGCGAGGAGGAGGAGCGAGGAGGAGCGAGGAAGAGCGAGGAGGAGCGAGGAAGAGCGAGAAAGAGCGAGGAAGAGCGAGGAGGAGCGAGGAGGAGCGAGGAAGAGCAAGGAAGAGCGAGGAGGAGCGAGGAAGAGCGAGGAAGAGCGAAGAGGAGCGAGGAGGAGCGAGGAAGAGCGAGGAGGAGCGAGGAAGAGCGAGGAAGAGCGAGGAAGAGCGAGGAGGAGAGAGGAGGAGCGAGGAGGAGCGAGGAAGAGCGAGGAGGAGCGAGGAAGAGCGAGGAGGAGCGAGGAAGAGCGAGGAGGAGCGAGGAGGAGCGAGGAAGAGCGAGGAAGAGCGAGGAGGAGCGAGGAAGAGCGAGGAGGAGCGAGGAGGAGCGAGGAAGAGCGAGGAGGAGCGAGGAAGAGCGAGGAGGAGCGAGGAGGAGCGAGGAGGAGCGAGGAGGAGGAGCGAGGAGGAGCGAGGAAGAGCGAGGAGGAGCGAGGAAGAGCGAGGAAGAGCGAGGAAGAGCGAGGAGGAGCGAGGAGGAGCGAGGAGGAGCGAGGAGGAGCGAGGGGGAGCGAGGAGGAGGAGCGAGGAGGAGCGAGGAAGAGCGAGGAGGAGCGAGGAAGAGCGAGGAGGAGCGAGGAGGAGCGAGGAAGAGCGAGGAGGAGCGAGGAAGAGCGAGGAGGAGCGAGGAAGAGCGAGGAGGAGCGAGGAAGAGCGAGGAAGAGCGAGGAGGAGCGAGGAGGAGCGAGGAAGAGCGAGGAGGAGCGAGGAGGAGCGAGGAGGAGCGAGGAAGAGCGAGGAGGAGCGAGGAAGAGCGAGGAAGAGCGAGGAGGAGCGAGGAGGAGCGAGGAGGAGAGAGGAGGAGCGAGGAAGAGCGAGGAGGAGCGAGGAGGAGCGAGGAGGAGCGAGGAAGAGCGAGGAGGAGCGAGGAGGAGCGAGGAGGAGCGAGGAGGAGCGAGGAAGAGCGAGGAGGAGCGAGGAAGAGCGAGGAGGAGCGAGGAGGAGCGAGGAGGAGCGAGGAGGAGCGAGGAAGAGCGAGGAGGAGCGAGGAGGAGCGAGGAGGAGCGAGGAGGAGCGAGGAAGAGCGAGGAGGAGCGAGGAAGAGCGAGGAAGAGCGAGGAAGAGCGAGGAGGAGCGAGGAGGAGCGAGGAGGAGCGAGGAGGAGCGAGGAGGAGCGAGGAGGAGCGAGGAGGAGCGAGGAAGAGCGAGGAAGAGCGAGGAAGAGCGAGGAAGAGCGAGGAGGAGCGAGGAGGAGCGAGGAGGAGCGAGGAAGAGCGAGGAAGAGCGAGGAGGAGCGAGGAGGAGCGAGGAGGAGCGAGGAAAAGCGAGGAAGAGCGAGGAAGAGCGAGGAAGAGCGAGGAGGAGCGAGGAGGAGCGAGGAGGAGCGAGGAAGAGCGAGGAAGAGCGAGGAAGAGCGAGGAAGAGCGAGGAGGAGCGAGGAGGAGCGAGGAGGAGCGAGGAGGAGCGAGGAGTGTTCTGTGGGGAAATAAAACCTCCAGCCCCGACTCATTTGTCTGTGCGCTCGGCTGATAATTATATTAAAGCTTTAAGCGCTCACTCTGCTCGCTCCAGCATCATCTGCACAGAGGTGCAGTCGTATAAGTCTATATTTTTGGACTTGTTTGTTTCAGACTTGAGTTTGAGTTTGTTTGTCTGATTCGTGAGACAGATGCTTTTCCCACTGACATTTCATTAAAACCAGTAAAAAAATGACAAAGAAAACTAGTCAAAAGAATCAAGACTAACTAACTGAATCGATCAAAACAAGCCCAGACATGTATTCTTAGTTTGAGAGATTTGAACCATTTTTCTTTCTTTTTATATGTGCGAGTAACTGATTCATTCATCATCATGTCTCCTCTGATTTCTGTTTGATTATCTTCTTGGCAGCTTTCATATTTAATCCTGATACTTCCTTTGGTCCTGTTCTAGGCCTGGTCTAGTCTGGGTTTAGTTCCAGTTAAAGTTGTGATTTAGTTAATCATAAATGTGGATTTTATTGGGGGAAAATTTGTCTTTATGCATTCATTAATTCTGCCAGAGACAACAGCAGACTCTAAAAATATGTTTGATTTTTTGTCAGAGATTATGTACAAACCACTGCTTTGTCTTTGTCTAGTCTGGGATTTACCATAATTTCTGGACTATAAATTTTGCTATCCAGAAATTACGGTAAATCCCAGACTAGACAAAGACAAAGCAGTGCTATAAGTTTTGCTGCCTCTCCTTGAACCGACACCTTAACGTGGTGGAGGGGTTTGAGCGCCCGAATGATCCCGGGAGCTATGTTGTCGGGGGCTTCATGCCCCTTGTAGGGTCTCCCAAGGCAAACAGGTCCTAGGTGACGGGTCAGACAAAGATCGGTTCAGAAGCCTCTTATGACGACGACACGAACAAGGCCGTTTACGTCGCCCGGATCGGCGTCACTGGGGCCCCATCCTGGAGCCAGGCCTGGGATGGGTGCTCCATGGCGAGCGCCTGGTGGCCGGGTCTTACCCCACGGGGCCCGGCCGGGCACAGCCCGAAAGAGCGACGTGGGGCCGCCCTCCCGTGGGCCCACCACCCGCAGGAGGATCCATAAGGGGCCGGTGCAGAGAGATCTGGGCGGCAGTCGACGGCAGGGGCCTCGGCGACCAGATCTCCAGACACAGAGACTAACTCTGGGGACATGGAATGTCACCTCGCTGGGGGGGAAAGAGCCTGAGCTTGTGCGGGAGGTTGAGCGATACCGACTAGATATAGTCGGCCTCACCTCCACGCACAGTTTGGGCTCTGGAACCCATCTCCTCGAGAGGGGCTGGACGCTCCACTTCTCTGGTGTTGCCCGCGGGGAGAGGCGGCGGGCTGGTGTGGGCTTGCTGATAGCCCCTCAGCTCAGCCGCCACGTGTTGGAGTTTACCCCGGTGAACGAGAGGGTCGCGTCCCTCCGCCTTCGGGTGGGGGACAGGTCTCTCACTGTTGTGGCGGCCTACGGGCCGAACAGCAGTGCAGAGTACCCGGCCTTCTTGGAGTCCTTGGGAGGGGTACTGGACAGTGCACCGACCGGGGACTCCGTTGTTCTACTGGGGGACTTCAACGCCCACGTGGGCAATGACAGTGACACCTGGAGAGGGGTGATCGGGAAGAACGGCTTCCCCGATCTGAACCCGAGCGGTGTTCAGTTATTGGACTTCTGTGCTAGCCACGGATTGTCCATAACGAACACCATGTTCAAGCACAAGGGTGTCCATCAGTGCACATGGCACCAGGACACCCTAGGCCGGAGGTCAATGATCGACTTTGTTGTCGTGTCATCAGACCTCCGGCCGCGTGTCTTGGACACTCGGGTGAAGAGAGGGGCAGAGTTGTCAACCGATCACCACCTGGTGGTGAGTTGGATCCGCTGGCAGAGGAGGAAGCCGGACAGACTTGGCAGACCCAAGCGCATTGTGAGGGTCTGTTGGGAACGTCTAGTGGAGCCCTCTGTCAGTAGGGTATTCAACTCGCACCTCCGGGAGAGCTTCTCCCATGTCCCGGGGGAGGTTGGGGACATTGAGTCCGAGTGGACCATGTTCTCCGCCTCCATTGTTGATGCGGCTGCTCGGAGTTGTGGTCGCAAGGTCTCCGGTGCCTGTCGTGGCGGCAACCCCCGAACCCGGTGGTGGACACTGGAAGTAAGGGATGCCGTCAGACTGAAGAAGGAGGCCTATCAGGCCACTCTGGCTTGTAGGTCTCCGGAGGTCATCGACGGGTATCGGCAGGCCAAGCGAGCCGCGGCTCGTGCTGTCGCAGAGGCAAAAACCCGGGCCTGGGAGGAGTTCGGGGAGGCCATGGAGGAGGACTATCGGTCGGCACCAAAGAAATTCTGGCAAACCGCCCGGCGCCTCAGGAGGGGGAAGCAGTGTCTCACCAACACCGTTTACGGTGCGGGTGGAGGCCTGCTGACCTCAACTGGGGATGTCGTCGGACGGTGGAAGGAATACTTTGAGGATCTCCTTAATCCCTCAGTCACATCTTCCGAAGAGGAAGTGGAGACCGGGGACTCGGTGGCTGGCTCATCCATCACCCAAGCTGAAGTCACTGAGGTTGTTCGCAAACTCCTCGGTGGCAGGGCTCCGGGGGTGGATGAGATCCGCCCTGAGTACCTAAAGTATCTGGATGTTGTAGGACTGTCTTGGTTGACACGTCTCTGCAACATCACGTGGCGTTCGGGGACCGTGCCTCTGGACTGGCAGACCGGGGTGGTGGTCCCTCTGTTCAAGAAGGGGGACCGGAGGGTGTGTTCCAACTACAGAGGGATCACACTCCTCAGCCTCCCGGGTAAGGTCTATTCCAAGGTACTGGAGAGGTGAATCCGACCGATAGTCGAACCTCGGATTCAGGAGGAGCAGAGTGGTTTTCGTCCCGGTCGTGGAACACTGGACCAGCTCTATACCCTCCATCGGGTGCTCGAGGGTTCATGGGAGTTTGCCCAACCAGTCCACATGTGCTTTGTGGATCTGGAGAAGGCTTTCGACCGTGTCCCTCGGGGTGTCCTTTGGGGGGTGCTCCGGGAGTACGGGGTCCGGGGCCCTTTGCTCAGGGCTGTCCGGTCCCTGTATGACCGGAGCAGGAGCTGTGTTCCCATTGCCGGCAGTAAGTCAGACCTGTTCCCAGTGCATGTTGGACTCCGCCAGGGCTGCCCTTTGTCACCGGTTCTGTTCATAATTTTTATGGACAGAATTTCTAGGCGCAGTCAGGGGTCGGAGGGTGTCCGGTTTGGGGACCACAGGATCTCATCTCTGCTGTTTGCAGACGATGTTGTCCTGATGGCTCCATCAAACACGGACCTGCAACATGCACTGGGACGGTTTGCAGCCGAGTGTGAAGCGGCTGGGATGAGAATCAGCACCTCCAAATCCGAGGCCATGGTTCTCGACCGGAAAAAGGTGGCTTGCCCTCTCCAGGTGGGTGGGGTGTCCTTGCCCCAAGTGGAGGAGTTCAAGTATCTCGGGGTCTTGTTCACGAGTGAGGGAAGGATGGAGCGTGAGATCGACAGGCGGATCGGTGCAGCGGCTGCAGTGATGCAGTCGCTGCATCGGACCGTTGTGGTAAAGAGGGAGCTGAGCCGAAAGGCAAAGCTCTGTATTTACCGGTCGGTCTACGTTCCTACCCTCACCTATGGTCATGAGCTTTGGGTAGTGACCGAAAGAACAAGATCGCGGATACAAGCGGTCAAAATGAGTTTCCTCCGCCGTGTGGCTGGGCGCTCCCTTAGAGATAAGGTGAGGAGCTCGGCCACACGGGGGGAGCTCGGAGTAGAGCCGCTGCTCCTCCACGTCGAGAGGAGCCAGCTGAGGTGGCTCGGGCATCTGTTTCGGATGCCTCCTGGGCGCCTCCCTCGGGAGGTGTTTCAGGCATGTCCCACCGGGAAGAGGCCCCGGGGAAGACCCAGGACACGCTGGAGAGACTATGTCTCTCGGCTGGCCTGGGAACGCCTCGGGATCCCCCCGGAGGAGTTAGAGGAAGTGTCTGGGGAGAAGGAAGTCTGGGAGTCCCTGCTCAGACTGCTGCCCCCGCGACCCGGCCCCGGATAAAGCGGCAGAAGATGGATGGATGGATAAGTTTTGCTGCTTTTTTCATAGTTTGGCCAACATACTCCGGAGCAACTTATAAGTGATATTATTTGTTATTTTCACATGACAACCACAAGAGGGCGCTCCAGGCTCTAAGCGACGCAGAAGAAGAATCTGCACTTCCTCTTCCTCTGGAGTTTGTGGAGTTGTTTAGAAGTGACACAGAGGAAGAAGAATTCAATGGATTTAGTGATTTGGGGTAAAACTGATGCTTTGGTAAACTTGTTAGCATGTTCTTTATGCTATAGTTATCTGAATAACTGTTAATATGTTACTTTAACATACCAGACACTTACCACAGTTCTGTCTGTGCCTCATGTAGCTGAAGGTGTTAGCATTAGCATACGTACACCTATTCACCATGTTCTCTAATCTGTTATTATTTTAAATTGCATTTCAAGATCAATTTTCTGTTATCAGTCTTGGATTTTATCAAATACATTTCCTCAAAAAATACAGTATTCAGATTTAGTGATTTTATTTACTTTTATTTGATTCCACTTGCACATACAGTATATTTGTACCTCATTCAACAAGTTTTTAGCAATTTTCCAGCACTTAAAACTATTGTGAATCTTGAAACCACTTATTTTCTTGAGAGCTTTGTTATTCTTTTGTGTGTGCGCTATTCAATATCAGTCAATACAGTTTGTCTAATATCCTGTTTTTGTCATACTTTATTACATTTTTAGCTGTACATCAATTTTATTAACAGTTTAGGCTGAAAAAGTGACGCAAATAGACACAATAATAGACAATTTACCGAGATGCTACACACAAACGTCTACCGCGTCTACAGCTGACACGAACCAGAGTATCCAAGTACAAACTGGATAGAGCCTAATGCTATCCCGTGATGTCAGGTGAAGTTATTTCTGATTTATAGAGACACTAAACTGCCATTGATTCCGAGGGATAAAGGGTCACAAGGTCGCGCGCTGACCTTTCCCTGCAATTGCCTTCTCCTGTTTGGTCATATATTTTCATTTGGATTCAAACAGCAACAAAGAGCGTCAAACCTGGAACTAAACCAGGACTCAGCAAGGTCCAAACCAGGACTGAACCGGGATTAAAGTAAAGTAAGGCCAAATAATAAATCCACATTCACCCTGTAAAATATGAAGGATGAACCAGAATAAAACTGGGACTGAACCAGGGCTAAATTAAGATTAAACCAGGTTTGAATAAGGACTAAACCAGGTCTGAATATGGACTAAACCAAGTCTGAATAAGGACTAAACCAAGTCTGAATAAGGACTAAACCAAGTCTGAATATGGACTAAACCAAGTCTGAATAAGGACTAAACCAAGTCTGAATAAGGACTAAACCAAGTCTGAATATGGACTAAACCAAGTCTGAATAAGGACTAAACCAAGTCTGAATAAGGACTAAACCAAGTCTGAATATGGACTAAACCAAGTCTGAATAAGGACTAAACCAAGTCTGAATAAGGACTAAACCAAGTCTGAATAAGGACTAAACCAAGTCTGAATATGGACTAAACCAAGTCTGAATAAGGACTAAACCAAGTCTGAATAAGGACTAAACCAAGTCTGAATATGGACTAAACCAAGTCTGAATAAGGACTAAACCAAGTCTGAATAAGGACTAAACCAAGTCTGAATAAGGACTAAACCAAGTCTGAATAAGAACTAAACCAAGTCTGAATATGGACTAAACCAAGTCTGAATATGGACTAAACCAAGTCTGAATAAGGACTAAACCAAGTCTGAATAAGGACTAAATCAAGTCTGAATATGGACTAAACCAAGCCTGAATAAGGACTAAACCAAGTCTGAATATGGACTAAACCAAGTCTGAATATGGACTAAACCAAGTCTGAATATGGACTAAACCAAGTCTGAATAAGGACTAAACCAGGTCTGAATATGGACTAAACCAAGTCTGAATATGGACTAAACCAAGTCTGAATATGGACTAAACCAAGTCTGAATAAGGACTAAACCAAGTCTGAATATGGACTAAACCAAGTCTGAATATGGACTAAACCAAGTCTGAATATGGACTAAACCAAGTCTGAATAAGGACTAAACCAAGTCTGAATAAGGACTAAACCAAGTCTGAATATGGACTAAACCAAGTCTGAATAAGGACTAAACCAGGTCTGAATAAGGACTAAACCAAGTCTGAATAAGGACTAAACCAAGTCTGAATATGGACTAAACCAAGTCTGAATATGGACTAAACCAAGTCTGAATATGAACTAAACCAAGTCTGAATATGGACTAAACCAAGTCTGAATAAGGACTAAACCAAGTCTGAATAAGGACTAAACCAAGTCTGAATAAGGACTAAACCAAGTCTGAATATGGACAAAACCAAGTCTGAATATGGACTAAACCAAGTCTGAATATGGACAAAACCAAGTCTGAATATGGACAAAACCAAGTCTGAATATGGACTAAACCAAGTCTGAATATGGACTAAACCAAGTCTGAATATGGACTAAACCAAGTCTGAATATGGACTAAACCAAGTCTGAATATGGACTAAACCAGGTCTAGGATCAGGATTAAAGTAAAGGAATCTAATCCAACACTAAATCAAAACTAAACCAGCACAATCTTAGAACTAAACCAGGTAAAGACTAAGAACTAGCTCTGGTTTGGTCCTGGTTTGAGCCCATTATTGTCCTGATGGACTTGGAATGGCCCTGTTCTAGTCCAAGTTAAATTTCTAATCCATAAAGTTTCATTTGTTCTTCTATCAAGGTAAAGTTCTGATTATTTTTTTTCTGATTAGGTCCTGGTTTTATCCCCGTTTAGTCCTGATTTAGACTCGGTTTCTTCCCGTTCTCGTCCTGATCGAGTCTGTAAAACTAAACCAGGACTGAACCATGGCCAGAATCAATCGTACATTTTTCCTAAACTAATCTAAATAATGAAGTTTAATCAGGACTAATACAGTACAATTATGGGACAAACCGGGTCTAAACTAGTTCTAAATCCGGACAAAACCAACACAACACAAACAATCACACCAGAAGACTTCTTAAATGTAAATGGAAATACTTTATTTCACCATTACACAAGAACAAGCTGTGAAATAAACACAAAAAAGGGAAGGAAAAAAAAAAGGAACCCAACGCAACAAAGCACCACGTAATATCAACAACTTCAAATGTGGAAACGGAAACTTAAGCTAACGCGCTAGCTAGACTTTTAATTTGTTTAATTTACAAATCAGCAAAACAATCGGGGACACCAAGCACAGTCATGCCAGTAATAGTCGTATTTTACAGAGCCGTGTGAAGAGATGTTACGGGAGGGAACGGTGAGCTTTAAAGATCGACGACAAAAGAAGAAGAAGAAAAGAACCAAGAAGGATCGTGGTGAGCTGGAGTCCATCGTGTGGTCGTGTTTGGTATTTCACAAGTTTGCATTTGGTATAAAGAGGGTTTGAGGAGGCAGACATTGGGCAAAGCGATACATTTCGACGTAGCACACGAGAGTTAGCCTGGCCAGTCCATTCAGTCCACTGTCGTAACTGGTTTAAAGCGTCGTCAGTTCGAAACGCAAACCTACAAATCAGACGGGGTTATTTGTCCGTTCAGGTTTTATTTTTCCATTTTATTATGAACGTTGTCGATATATGAATTCCAATGGTGGCTTTACTACGAGCTGAGGGAGATAAACAACCATCGATGAATTTATATGTTTCGGACGGTGGTAAATTTAAAAGCAAGAAAATTGACCCCGCGACTTATTTGTTAAAGGAGCTGTACCTGATTTATACCGTCTTTAAACTGGTTTGCAACAGTCCAAACACATTTACGGCGTGTTATTTATTCACCGCGATGAGTTTCTATGTGTTTTCAAGTCCAGAGCAGGGTTCACCGTCGCTGTAATGCTAACAACAACTAGCATGCTAACAGCGCGCTTCCTGGTTTTGGGACGATATGAACCGCTCTACAATTGGATTAGCAAACTGCTTTTGCAATACCTGTGCTGAGGCAAAACTAAAAATTCGCTCAACGACGGGGATGAAAATCGGACACAGCTTCTTTAAAGCGGCGGCTATGCTAACCGTTATTTTACAGTGAGCTAGGCTAGTTTTTTCCCCCCTGTGATTTGTAGAAAATATATTTACATTTCATGATAACAAACTGCAAATGATAGGTGAAAATAAGAGCGGAGAGTGGCCGGCCAGGCTGCGTAAAACGAGCTGGATACCTGAAAGTGTTTTTTGTACATTTACACAGAGCAGTGTCGTCCCATTTGGTTCAGCCGTCCACAATGCAAAGTGGAAATCTACTTTAGTCAGGACTTGAGGTCAGAAAATCTCCGTTGATAAGAGTCGTTTTGACGATTTACTGGCTCTAAGGGGTCGCCACGTGCTCGTCACCGTGGAATGTTACACAGTACGGCTTTAAACTGGGCTTTAAGTACTTACGAGTCGAGTCTGTGTAGAGGCGAGCCCGTTTAGTGTACGAATGTGTGTGTTTTTTATGAACGTAAGATAAGCGTGTTCGATGTCACACTGTGTAACATTGCAGGCAGAGCAATGACATCGCCATGGAGACGAGCGGGTGGCAGGCGCGCTGTCGGAAATGTTACCTAGTGCACCTTTAACATGTTTCAGGATGGTTTCAATATAGTGTTTGGTTTGGAGTGCGGTTTTCTTACTCCATTTGTAGATAGTTTTGTGTAAATGAACAAACGTTTAACATTTTGAGGGTTCTTAACAAGCAAAAAGCATCAAGTTCAGTCAAAACTGGATGTCAAGATTATTCGGTTGATCAATATTCGTGATTATTTAGCTCAAAATGTAACTGTAGAAACTCAAAAATAACAATCATGTCAATTTTGGAAGCAAAATTAAGACTTTTCAATTCAATCTTGAGTTCATAGAAATACACAGAAACATAAAGTACCGTATTTTCCGGACTATAAGTCGCACCTTTTTTCATAGTTTTGGCCGGGGTGCGACTTATATTTATACTTATATACTTATACTTCTACTCCGGAGCGACTTATGTGTGATATTATTTGTTATTTTCACACTTACAACCGCATTTCATACTCCAGTGCAACTTATATTTTTATGTTTTTTTTCGTCTCTATTATGCATTTTTTGGCTGGTGCGACTTATACTCGGGTGCGACTTATAGTCCGGAAAATACGGTACTTTGTTTTTATCTGGAAGTTTTGTCGCATTTACTTTATTTTGTCATTCGGAAAGTTTGATTACATAAAGCCGGTCACAAAGCTGAGGAATAGTAATGTGCTTGACAATGGGAATGAAAGAAAATGAAATATTCCTCTGTTGTTTAGTCACGATCTCTCCGTAATTGCAAACCAATGTTTTTGACAATTTTCACGCTTGAAATTCAACATCATTGGGTCAAAACGACTCAAATCAAAGTGAATAATCTCGTTGGTAAGTCACTTTAAGTAAATGTAGATGTTCTTTTCTGCAGTGTACACCCCCCTGCGCCCCTTGTCTGCGTCTGGGACAGTGAGGGGGGGACGGGGGGAGAGGTGGAGTTTGGTGATTTTCTTTTTTTTTTTCTTATACATGAAGAAACTGTACAGGCGCCTTCAGGTCTCCTCGACTAAAGGCACATGGGGTCCACTGAGCAGCAGATGTGTCCGTTCTGCAAAAAAGAAAGAGAAAAGAGAAGGGTTAGCGTCGGCGTGAGGCTCGGCGTGAGGCTCGGCGTGTGGCTCGGCGACAGAGACGGCGGCGGAATGCTGAGGGAGGCGTTGGCATTTGGAGCTTCTGTCGATGTCATTTTGGCACTAAAGTAGAATACCAATGTGAAGGGGAGACTTGATTTCGCTCCAGGCCGGCGAGTGTCAAACTTTTCAAGAACGACCGCATAAAATACTCTGCTTTATATGTACTTCCATCACCGCATCGCTCGGCCTTTTGGCGTGTTCTCCTCTCACTTCTGTAATAAGGAGTACAAACTAAACCGGGTAAAAGCGAAGAGCGTATTCACAGTTTTTATGGTTTGGAGCTGGTTTGTGCTGCTTCTGAGTAAGTCTATAAGTGACAGAAGCTTTATGATGACAATATTAAACAAGAACAATATTAAACTATTTGAATGCGCCTTCAGATATGATTTAGTTTTTCTCATTGTCTATCATTATAAAATGCCAGATTTATTGTATTTTTTTATTTGAAAATGCCAGATTTAAAGTATTTTCTAATTTGAAAATGCAAGATTTATTGTATTTTTAATTAAGGTATTGACTTTAAATGATGAATCAAATGTTAGTCTGTTAGAATTTTTGTTGTTGTTGTTATTTGTGACTTTTTTTTCAAACTTTATTTATTGGTTTGAAGTCTACAATTACATTAGTTTGTAAATGGATACTGTTTTCTGAGTAATTTCTTGTACTTTTTCTTTGTACTTCGACTTGAGTATTGAGAATTTGAAGTAACGTTGGCCTTACCTGAGTAAAAGTCTTAAACTACTTTGCCCATCTCTGACCAAGACTTAACCAGGACTAACTGAGGATCAGGATTAAACCTCGCCTAAAATAAAGTCATTTCAAATCTTCCCAATTTAATAAATCTGGACTAAACCTTCTCTAAAACAGACACTCACTGAGTCACTGAGAAAAGGAAATGCCACTTCTTGGCTTCTGGAAGTAAATTCAACTAATTTTCCCTGCAGACTTTAAAATAGAAAAAAAAAGTGATTTGAAAAGTTTGAAAACTGGAAAAAGCTACAATATGGAAACTAACATATTTTAGACTTATAGTACACTGCAAAGTTACGTAAACATTTGATCACATTTGGGTTTGGAATAGTATTTGACCAGTATTAAAAAATAAAGTCAGTAATGTATTTAAATCTAAACCCGGTCTGTTACTCCAACATCAAGACATAAATGTGTAAAAGATAAAATCCCTCAGCTCTTGTGAATACAGAAGAGATTTGGAGTGATTTCGACAGGTTCCACAAAAACGGCGTTGAATATTTATCGCGGCCTCTTGAGAATGATATCAGCGAAATTTGGACATCATTGTTAGTCAGATTATTCCTTCTGAGAAAAGAAGGTGAGTGAAGTGAGAACAGAGGGAGAGAGAGCGGGACAAAGAGAAGGAAATAAAGGGAGAGAGAGAAGACGCTCGGTAATGAAGACGACCCTTCTGAGCGCGCGCTCAGGCGTCGCCATATCACAAAATCAAAACAGAAAACTTCTCTCTCGACACTAGATTTAACGTGTCCACTTTTGTGACTTTTGGAGATGGAAAACCTGGAGGTGTTGTAAGGATTGCATGTGCCATCTTATCATAATATTTAACAGGACAATGTGCAGAAAAGAGCTCAAAACATAATATTTTACAGGACAATGCGCAGAAAAGAGCTCAAAACATAATATTTAACAGGACAATGCGCAGAAAAGAGCTCAAAACATAATATTTAACAGGACAATGCGCAGAAAAGAGCTCAAAACATAATATTTAACAGGACAATGCGCAGAAAAGAGCTCAAAACATAATATTTAACAGGACAATGCGCAGAAAAGAGCTCAAAACATAATATTTAACAGGACAATGCGCAGAAAAGAGCTCAAAACATAATATTTAACAGGACAATGCGCAGAAAAGAGCTCAAAACATAATATTTAACAGGACAATGTGCAGAAAAGAGCTCAAAACATAATATTTAACAGGACAATGCGCAGAAAAGAGCTCAAAACATAATATTTAACAGGACAATGCGCAGAAAAGAGCTCAAAACATAATATTTAACAGGACAATGCGCAGAGAAGAGCTCAAAACATAATATTTAACAGGACAATGCGCAGAGAAGAGCTCAAAACATAATATTTAACAGGACAATGCGCAGAAAAGAGCTCAAAACATAATATTTAACAGGACAATGCGCAGAAAAGAGCTCAAAACATAATATTTAACAGGACAATGCGCAGAAAAGAGCTCAAAACATAATATTTAACAGGACAATGTGCAGAAAAGAGCTCAAAACATAATATTTAACAGGACAATGCGCAGAAAAGAGCTCAAAACATAATATTTAACAGGACAATGCGCAGAAAAGAGCTCAAAACATAATATTTAACAGGACAATGCGCAGAGAAGAGCTCAAAACATAATATTTAACAGGACAATGCGCAGAGAAGAGCTCAAAACATAATATTTAACAGGACAATGCGCAGAAAAGAGCTCAAAACATAATATTTAACAGGACAATGCGCAGAAAAGAGCTCAAAACATAATATTTAACAGGACAATGCGCAGAAAAGAGCTCAAAACATAATATTTAACAGGACAATGTGCAGAAAAGAGCTCAAAACATAATATTTAACAGGACAATGCGCAGAAAAGAGCTCAAAACATAATATTTAATAAAAATAACATAAGGAACTACACAGACCATGGTTGTTTGCTTTGCCTGTTTCTAACATTTTAAATTCTCTGGAAAATGACGGTATTGATTCACACAAATCCTTGTTGAGGCTTTCATTAATTAATTTAATTTAAAAAATATATATATTTCTTTTTTTTTTAAATATATATGAACAGTAGAAAAAGCTTCAGTTGTAGTCATCTGGACTCAGTTAGAAAAAATACATAACATATTTTTTCTAACTGAGTCCAGATGACTACAACTGAAGTTTTTTCTACTATGGAACACGCCTGGACGAATGAGGGATTACACCGACATATATGAACAGAATTAAAAAAACAAAAAAACAGAGCAAAAAATAAATACAACTAAAAAATGAACATCAACTAAATACTCAAAGACAAAATCACCGTATATCTAAGTTAAAATAATGGTCCCAACTTGCCCAAAGTCTTTCAACTTTGTCCATTTCCAAATTAGGTCGGAATGGTGAGGCATTTTTAAAGGAGTCAAGCAGTATTTCTACAATTTCGTTTGCCTCTCCACAATATTGCGCAGCATCGTGATAATGTCGTGCCATGAAATGAATATCGTGATGACACCGTGAGGTTCGCATTTCCCTCGTTCAGAACCCAGAGTGTATGAGAGGATGAACTTTAATATCCGACAGTTAAAATATGGCTTGTCCTCGTTCTGTTCCCTTTAGCTGCTCTCGACGCTGCGTGACTCTGCTCCCGCGCCGCCGTTGTGCTTCGTCATGCTAATGCTAACGTAAACGAAAGCGGAAATTCACATTCAGACGTTGATTTATAAACTGTAAAAGTAATAACAATGTCTGTATATTGAATTAAAATGTGGTAGAAAAAGCTTCAGTTGTAGTCATCTGGACTCAGTTTGAAAAAATAGACGTTTCGACTCTCATCCAAGAGTCATTGTCAATAACAGAATTTAGGTCGAGAACTCCGATATTAATACTGTTCTGTGGTAAGACCCGCCCATTGGGAGGAGCCTTCCTGAAGTAGAAAGAGTTGTTTGTTTCAACAGAAACTCCCCCCTTGTATCTACCGAGCTAGCCTATTCAGAATCTTAATGGGCTATTAGAAACCTCTTTGTCTTTGTGAGACCCTGGCTCAACCACCCTGAGTACCTGATTAGCATCTGAATGTCCTCTACCTTTCCAGGGGTTCAGTAACCCATTATAAATAACAGGAAGATTAAACCTTAGCCCTCCATTTCTGTTTAAAGAAGGTCTTTCTTTTTTAACAAAAATAGCTTCCTTGACTCCTCTTTCAAACCATCTTTTCTCCCTGCTTAAAACCTTCACATCACCGTCTTCAAACGAGTGATTAGAGGCTTCAAGGTGAAGGAAGGGTGTTTCTATCCCTTATGTGTCTGGCCTCTCGGAAAAACTGCAGAGAATTTTTAGACAACACGAAGTCCCTGTTTATTTTAAACCAGGAAACACTTTAAGACAAAAACTGGTTCACCCAAAGGACAAGTTGCCGACTCAAAAACAGAGCAATGTAGTTTATTCGATCCAATGCAGTGAAGAAAGCTGTAAAGAACGTTACATAGGTGAGACTAAACAGCCTCTACACAAGAGGCTTTATCAGCACAGAAGAAATACAAGTTCAGGACCTCAGAGCGCCGTGCATCTCCATCTTGAAGCCTCTAATCACTCGTTTGAAGACGGTGAGGTGAAGGTTTTAAGCAGGGAGAAAAGATGGTTTGAAAGAGGAGTTAAGGAAGCTATTTTTGTTAAAAAAGAAAGACCTTCTTTAAACAGAAATGGAGGGCTTAGGTTTAATCTTCCTGTTATTTATAATGGGTTACTGAACCCCTGGAAAGGTAAAGGACCAGGACATTCAGATGCTAATCAGGTACTCAGGGTGGTTGAGCCAGGGTCTCACAAAGACAAAGAGGTTTTAACAGCCCATTAAGATTCTGAATAGGCTAGCTCGGTAGATACAAGGGGGAAGTTTCTGTTGAAACAAACAACTCTTTCTACTTCAGGAAGGCTCCTCCCAATGGGCGGGTCTTACCACAGAACAGTATTAATATCGGAGTTCTCGATCTAAATTCTTTTATTGACAATGACTCTTGGATGAGAGTCGAAACGTCTATTTTTTCAAACTGAGTCCAGATGACTACAACTGAAGCTTTTTCTACTATGGAACACACCTGGACGAATGAGGGATTACACCGACGAATTAAAATGTGATTACAGCACTTTCAAGCATTTTGGACCCGTTTTTCCGACTTGACTGGAAAACAGAAACGCTGCATTACACCTGACACGACGAGAGCGCCAGATGCAAACAACACACAGCTTTTATTGCGCCATCCTGTCCATTGAAATGAATTGATATAATGAATCGATCATCTTTGAGGCGGCGTTAAATAAATCGTACTGCGTCGTTGGCTTGTAACGCTCTCCAGCCGCCACAAGGGCTTTAGTAGTACAACTTTATTGAACAATCTGTCTGCCCCAAGTCTCATTTCGATTCAATAACGCAGAGATAATGACGAGGTTGGTGTTAACTAGAGTCTGATAAATTGGGTTGGGAATTTCTAATCACCAATAAACTCAAAATTAGAGAAATGAATGACTCAAATGGAGCGTAAAAGGTACCGAATTTGGCAGAAGGAACGCAGCCCGCAATTCCCACCGACGATCATTTTAGATTAATGGCTTCTTGCACTGTTTTAACTAAACTGTTATTGGCAAGAGTTAAAGTGAAAATGCAGCATGAAAAGAAACGTCTGTAGTTGAATATATTCGGAGATTGTGTGGAAATGGTTTGGAGGGACGGAGAGTGAAAGAAGTGAGAGAAAATGGAGACGATTCAATTGAAATCGCATGGCAAAACTGTAGTTCAATTTAAATTATTATTATTATTTGAAAATGCCAGATTTAATATACTTTTTTATTTGAAAATGCCAGATTTATTGTATTTTGTTGTTGTTGAAAATGCCAGATTTAATATACGTTTTCATTTTAAAATGCCAGATTTATTGTATTTTTCAATTAAAAAAATGCCAGGTTTAATGTTTTTTTATTTGAAATTGCCAGATTTATTGTATTTTTTTATTTCGAAAATACAATAATTTTTTATTTTTAATTAAGGCATTGCCCTTCCAATTGTTCAACTTCAAATGAAGAATCAAATGTTTCTCTCACTTGAGTAGTTTCCCCACATAATGCTTTGGAGGGACAGAGAATAAAAGGAGTGAGAGAAAATGGAGAAAATTCAATCGAAATCCCACGGCAAAACTGTAATTCAATGCAAATTATTCTTTATTATTCTGTGTAAAATCTGCTCACGCTGTGGTACGCGTGAGACTCTCGTGTTGGTTAACCAGTAGAAATGGTAGAAAAGGGAGGGACATTCGGTAGATTTTCAAGGCCAAGAATCGGAACCCACCGGCAAAGAGGTAATTTTCAATCTGATGGCACTGGTCTGAGAAGCTAGAATTAACACCACCCTGAGCATGTTTAAAGGCTAATAAAAATACAAAATAATGCATAATATTTGTCCTTTAATATGAATCTTCTCTGACCAGTGCCTTTAGATTGAAAATTCCGGATGGCAATGGAAACACCTTGATTTCCAAAACAGTGTCCAGAATACTAAAAACAGGGATTACACAGACTCATTTCATGCTCTCTGAAATGTTAAAGCTTCTGGACGTGTTTAAAACGTGCACTTTCAACAGAACCCAACTATCAAAACATAAAATTACAGTCAGATAGTTTCCTAAATCATGAAAAATGAAAACAATACCACATATTAATTAGAACAATACCACATATAACGCTGAGAAACGCTACATGGACAAAACAGACCCATTAGCTTAATGTTAGCGACTTAGCATAACATCCTAATGATTAAATGCTATTATGCTAATGCTACGCGTCGATGAGAGCACTCGCAGGTGTCGTCGTGAGCGGTTTGCGAACGCCCGCGACTCCATTAAGACTCGTCCGCGAATATCGGCGTTGTTCATGGCCGCGACGCGCCACGAACGCGGATAACGCCGAGGAACGCGACCGTATCGGCATCTCAACGGCGCCATTATCCCACAGTTGTAGTTAGCGTGTTCTCAAATTAACACGTGCAGTTAATCTTGTGAATAATTTGCGCTGACACGAACGTTAACGGCAGAGACGTGTGAAAGTTTCCCTTTAAGTGTAGTGTGTTGTCTTTCAGAGCAACAATAAATCAAGCGTAGAATGTTAGTAGAAGTAGTAGTAGTAGTAGTAGTAGTATCTAAAATATTGGCCAAATTCACCTTTCACAATTTTGCGTTATTTCTTAAACAATTGTAACACTTCTCTTTCTTTTAATGCAGGTGCTGTAAGTGACTAAATCAATGATGATACGATAATAATAATACCAATAGTGAGAGCCAGAGAGTAACTGCAGGGTAAATAATTCAGTTCCTGTTTATTTAGGATTAGGCCAGGACAGTTTTATGGTGGAACTGATGGAATGTGCGTTCATGTGTTGCAACAGTCATAATGAATGTGCAGACATCCAGATGAAGGACTCCCAAGGACACGTCAGGTCTGTGGAGAGGCAAGCCCGCTCACAAGGACACATACTTTTCCACGATTTTCAACGCAGTAAAAACATAAAAAAATGATAATATTGTGGTTTTATTTTAATATATTTTTGGGCCAAGCTTTAATTTAACAAAGACATTAGTTCACTCTCTGCTTGTAGACCTCAGAGTGTCATTACCACCTTATAAAACCTACACTTTAATGAGCCTAAATAAAGCATGTACTTGTAATTGTTCATAATGAAATAAGCCTTTGTTGGTGAGGTTAAAGTGTGGTTTAGGTGCATTCTAAAGCGTCTCGTGGGCGTGTCTCACCTTGCACTGGCAGAGGGTGCACTCGGTGCCATGGTGAGGTTAAAGTGTGGTTTAGGTGCATTCTAAAGCGTCTCGTGGGCGTGTCTCACCTTGCACTGGCAGAGGGTGCACTCGGTGCCATGGTGAGGTTAAAGTGTGGTTTAGGTGCATTCTAAAGCGTCTCGTGGGCGTGTCTCACCTTGCACTGGCAGAGGGTGCACTCGGTGCCATGGTGAGGTTAAAGTGTGGTTTAGGTGCATTCTAAAGCGTCTCGTGGGCGTGTCTCACCTTGCACTGGCAGAGGGTGCACTCGGTGCCATGGTGAGGTTAAAGTGTGGTTTAGGTGCATTCTAAAGCGTCTCGTGGGCGTGTCTCACCTTGCACTGGCAGAGGGTGCACTCGGTGCCATGGTGAGGTTAAAGTGTGGTTTAGGTGCATTCTAAAGCGTCTCGTGGGCGTGTCTCACCTTGCACTGGCAGAGGGTGCACTCGGTGCCATGGTGAGGTTAAAGTGTGGTTTAGGTGCATTCTAAAGCGTCTCGTGGGCGTGTCTCACCTTGCACTGGCAGAGGGTGCACTCGGTGCCGTGCTTGATCCAGGAGGAGCCGCTGAAGCGCTGGATGTTGTGCTCGTCGCTGCACGTTTTGGTGATGTCGTTTCGGATGGTGTCGGCCTGACAGGGGTCGGTCACACAGCGGGGGCAACACTCGCCCTCAGGGACCACTGTGAACTCACAGTCCACAGGGGGGCAGGGGAGGGGCCAACAGTCCACCTGACCCTGCTGCAGGACACACGAGAGAGGGGAAGGTGAGGTCATTATTAGTGCATTTAAACCCAAAGACATTTTTAGACATATACTGAGAATTAATGAATGGACAAATAATAATAATAATTCATCAACGTTTTACAGGACATTTTATACCATGTTATTATGAGTGTGTTGTGTGTATTTTCTTAACAACAGGCAACTCATGAAGACAATTTAATAACAGTCATTAAGTTTAACAAATGTATTTATATTTTGAAGAACAAAAAAAAGCAGTGTCTATTCCAAGCTTTCCTCACAAAAAGCATGTCCACCACGCCAAAGCGCCCATTGTTTCAAATAAACGTTATGTTACTAATCATTAAACGTAGAATTTATTGTCATTTGTAAAGTTTTAACCGTGTCAAATGTGTCAAACACACACGACGACTGAAGAGGATGTAGAAAAGTAATAGAAGAGAATAATAATAACCTTTCTCTCATTGATAACAATTTCTGATTCTGTTTTATTTATATAAAAACTAATGAACAATGAGATTTATTAATGCGGTTAATAGAAATAGACAAAACCAGACCGGAATGCTGAAGACGAGCGAGGCCTGGATTTGTGAAGACTTGACTTTTTTTAAGGTAATAGCTTTAATCTATTCACCGCGCACCTAAACAGCGCCTCGTGCGAATGCCGCGCTTTTCTCCTGACGCGGTGCATTCGCTGGCTGCAGGGAACGTCAGCGCCAACGAGAAAAAGTTGTTACGGTTCGGGAAAATGGAGATGAGGCGCGCGCTCCACCTCCTCCTCCACCTCTTCGGTCGCGGTCAGCACTTTCCCGCGCCGAGGTAAACGCTGCTTCCTGAGGGACTTGTTCCAGTCACTTTCTCTTATTGTTGCCTCTGGATTAATCGCACAGCGTGATGTGAGCAAAGAACGACTTATTGGATTTTCCCCGCTGCAATTTTCCATTGAGAAAGCAGTTCAGTAATATATTAAAGTATTTCAAACAAACAACGTATTAAAAACAAACCAGGCGCCGGATCAGGACTAAACAGGGACTAAACACCCGCAGTATGAAGAGATATGCAGCACTGAACCAGATTTAAAGGTGTACTGTGTCACCTTTCTGGGTCCAGATATGTTTAATGTCACACTGTGGAACATTCAGGGCAAAGCTATGACATCTCCATGGAAACGGGCAATCAGGAGATCCCACTGGAAAAGGGCATACTAAAGCCAGACTAAACCAAGACTACAGCAGGACTAAACAAAGTCTACTGGCATGAAATGTTGGGGGTCCTAGTTTAGTCCTGGTGTAGTCTGGGTTTAGTCCTGGTGTAGTCCTGGTTTGGTCCTGGTTTAGTCCTGGTGTAGTCCAGGTGTAGTCCAGGTTTAGTCCTGGTTTAGTCCAGGTTTAGCCCTGGTTACGTCCTGGTTTAGTCCTGGTGTAGTCTTGGTGTAGTCCTGGTTTAGTCCTGGATTAGTCCTGGATTAGTCCCGGTGTAGTCTCGGTTTAGTCCTGGTTTAGTCCTGGATTAGTCCTGGATTAGTCCTGGATTAGTCCTGGATTAGTCCCGGTGTAGTCCTGGTTTAGTCCTGGATTAGTCCTGGATTAGTCCTGGTGTAGTCCTGGTTTAGTCCTGGTGTAGTCCTGGTTTAGTCCTGGTTTAGTCCTGGTGTAGTCCTGGTTTAATCCTGGTTTAGTCCTGGTGTAGTCCTGGTTTAGTCCTGGTTTAGTCCTGGTGTAGTCCTGGTGTAGTCCTGGTTTAATCCTGGTTTAGTCCTGGTGTAGTCCTGGTTTAGTCCTGGTTTAGTCCTGGTTTAGTCCTGGTGTAGTCCTGGTGTAGTCCTGGTTTAATCCTGGTTTAGTCCTGGTGTAGTCCTGGTTTAGTCCTGGTTTAGTCCTGGTGTAGTCCTGGTGTAGTCCTGGTTTAGTCCTAGTTTAGTCCTGCTTTTATAATGGTATGGTAATAAAGCCTTCGGGCCTAAAACCCCAGCCGGGCCGTTCCACTTGAGCCTTTCCTGCCTGTGTCTCACTTCCATAACGTCTGGCGTCGTCCTTTACAGAACGCTCAATCCAACGATGAAATATTAGCCGCTTCATGAGGGCAAATTGTATAGGATTCTGCGCTCACACGATTACAACAGTCCCAGAGGGTGGATTTAATATCACTGAAAACATCCAGCTCAGCGTTGTTCCAGGAGCTGCTAGCAATAAAGAAGAGACCTGGTACTCACTAAATTATACGTATATTTTGAGTGGTGGTTTAATGTTTATAAAAATTAAATTAAATTAAAGCCGCAAGCGGCAATGATCGGCCCTCGCCACGCCGCCGACACGCCGCACGAGGAGGGGGCGCTAACGCGCCCCAATTGTCCTTTTATTACATCTACTGCTGAATCTGTGACGCTGTCACATCTTCTCCCCTTTGTTTTACCATCAAAAAGCAATTTTATTTTGAATTCTTGGCAAAATGTGCGGCTTTGCCGCACAGAGACCGTGACTCCTTGAATAAAAATGTGGATACCTTTTGATGGTCCACCCCTGAAGATGAGTCTCACCAAATTTCAGGTTAATAGGGCTAATGCCCTGGGAGGAGTTTGTGAAAGTATAAAGTGTAAACATGTTCTGGCGATTTCCCCATTGGAATAAAGTGGGAGGTTTTGGTCATCGCTACGGCAACGCCATAACAATTATGACATGGGTCTCATTGACTTTTTTGATGGGGATGCTAAAATTGAGTTGTGTGTCAAATTTCATATAATTTCGCAAAACTAAACATTTAACCTCCATATAAAATCTGTAGGGGGCGCTGTGGCTCCAAATTAATTTATTTCACTTCAAGTAGGTTTAGGGCAAAGAGTTTAAACAACTGATTCTAATTTGACGCAATTCGGACTTTATCTGCGCAAACGGCAGAAATGTTAAATTTGGGAGATTTCTGAAATTCTAGCTAAAGTTTGCGGCTTCGCCGCTCAGAGACCGTGAGAGGTATCAATGTAATTTGAATAACTTTTGATGTCCCACTCCTCAGTACCATTTTCACCAAATTTCAGCTTTTTAGAGCCAACGCCCTGGGAGGAGTTTGTAAAAGTACGACATTTGGAAAAACTCCCGAGTCATGCTTAGCCATTTTTGAACCAATATGGCCGACATTTGGTTGGGCGGACGGCGTTGCCGTGATAATATTTTTTACTTCTCTTGTCACCATCTACCTCTGCGCCAAATTTCATGATTCTACGATCAGATTTTTTTTTGGGTCATTTCCCATCTCTCAATGCATTTTTGGTACATTTGGGGGCGCTGACGAGCCAATTTTTTTATTTTAGAAAAGGGAAATAGCCAGAATGTAGAGAGGCACGTTTTTTAAAGGTGTACAAATTTTTGTGACTTTTCGTCAATGTTCACTGGGTGAAAAATAGGGGGGTTGGTCCCGAGAAGAAGAAGAAGAAGAAGAAGAAGAAGAAGAAAGAATAATATTCCGATGCGAAAACAATGTTTCCCATTTTTCAAATATCATAAACTATACATTTTCGGAAAGCGCTTGTGCTTTCCTACCTCATGGTGTGGGTCCCTGGTCACTGACGGGTACTTTCGTTAATTTTGAGTGGGCTCCGCCCACTTTGTGTTTTTGGCCCTCTGTACAGTAATAATGTTCAATTTTTGCATTACATGCTTATATGCACGGAACATGCAAGAGATGGGGAACGTATTCGTGAGCCACTTAGCGCATATGAGTGCTTTATATGGGGATGACGACCGCGAAGCTCGTCATCCCCTCGTTTAGTGCGTACTTTTGCACGGGCTTCGCACGGGGCGTGCATGAGTGAAGGAGTGCGTCAGTGAGTGTTTGGAAGTGGGCGAGCGCTTCGCGCTCGATTTCGTGCGCACTACGTGCGCACTTTCGCAGCCGTGCTTTGCACGGCCTTACGAGATTAATAGGCCTCTTGCCAGCTTGTGGCGCTCGGGCCTAATAAGTAGTTTTAGTATTGATAAGTATCTGATTTTTCTTTTGACAATAAAGATAAATACCCTTAAAAGGCAAACTGAAAGACGGTGCAACTAAATAATAATGAAATGGGAAAAAAAACAACTTTAATCAGGTTTCATTTGGCTCTGGGACGCGAAATTAAAACTGATTGCTTCACAAGTCGACAATCAAATACTAATCAACATCACAACTAGATTTTCATTTGTGTTCCAACAGTCACAAAATGCTGACTGTTGGAGAAAGTGTGGCAGCAGGAGGCAAACCGTTATCATGTGTTCTGGGACTGTCCTGTTGTTCAAAAATATTGGAATGAAATCAGCAACGAGCTACAGATTATATTTGACGTTACCATCCCAATAGAACAATGTATTTGGGCCTCAAAACTCCCGCCATGGACACAATAAACAAATATCTTTGGAATATAATCTTGGCCGCAGGAAAAAATAAGCCATCACAAGGAAATGACGAAAGGACAATTAAGGACTGGAATTACATTATAACAGACATCAGACACAAGGAAAAAATGACTTTCAGACTTGACTTGAAACTGGAAACATTTGAAAGATCTTGGGCAAGATGGGACGTCTATGCTGGACTCACTATGTCATAACCTCATTCATGTTTTACCACATTGTGCCATTACTATTATTATTCTCATCATTTGTATCGATATTATTTCCCTTTGGTCTCAGCTCATGTCCCCCGTTATTATGTCTTGTGCACATTTAAATGGAAAAAAATAAAAAAATCCGGTGAGTGTCGTGAGATCAAATCCCGACTCCCGATTTTGATAATTTACTGCATGTCTTGCCTCTCTCTCATTCCCCATGTCCTCTCCTGTCTAAAAAAAACCCTTCAAAATCGTACTTTTTTTAATTTATTTTTTTAAAGTATTGCTGCTACAGAATTTCCAAAGTGACTTTTCCTGAACAGTTTTGAATGATATCGCGCTTCATCCGAACACGGGAACATAAAGAAAGTACTAGTATTTTCCGGACAATAAGTCGCGCCTTTTTCATAGTTTTGGCCGGGGTGCGACTTATATTTATACTTTTATACTTATACTTATACTCCGGAGCGACTTATATGTGATATTATTTGTTATTTTCACACTTGCAACCGCATTCCATACTCCAGTGCAACTTATATATGTTTTTTTCTTCTCTATTATGCTTTTTTGGCTGGTGCGACTTATACTCCGGTGCAACTTATAGTCCGGAAAATACGGTATTCTGTGTTTAAAATGTCGAGACACCAGCACTAGTTTATTAAAGCTGTGACGTGCTAGTGCGCAGAGTAACCAGTCAAAGCGGCGCCCCTGGAGTGGTGCTTGTTTGGCGCTCGCCGAAGGGTTAGCTTCAGCGTAGCCTCAGGTAACCGTCCCACTCTGTGATTCGGGATAGGGGTGGACTCCAGGGGCTGGTTCCGGTTACACAAGTGCAAGACAGTGCTCCCGGGATGAAGGGAACGCGACAGAGCAATTTACCTTCAATAAATGCTCGCGGTAACAACTGTGGCGATAATAATCGATCACAATTTGGGCGGTTGCGTGGTAAATCACAGAGGCGGCGTCATCCCCTCAGCAAACGGCCCATAAAATACAGTCAAATCCCATAAAATAGAGTGAACCCGAGTTAGTTTAGCAGTTTATATTTCAGTCTTTTCTCAAACGTTAATCAGATTTTAAAAGCAGCATTCCAGCTTCATTCACTGTATTTTATTCTTTTAGCGTAGTCAGTGCTTTTCTACAGCAAGGTTAGTTTAAATTATTATGCGATGATTGCAGACGGGTTAGCGAGTAAAATTCAGTGCCATTCATGCAATTTGTTGTGTCAGAGAGTTTAATTAAAATAAACGGTGAGTTTGCCCAAAGTTCAGTAAAAATAAACATAATTGAAGGGTAAAAGCTGTTTCTGTTTCCAGTGAATTTTGGTTGGTACGGTTATTTGGACAGAGCAATAAAATAATGAAAATAGACAATGTACCTGCTAATGGTTTAAAAAGAGGGCATTTAAGTTAACTTTGAATGTTAAAAAGAGGCAGGACCCGTCAAGAGGACATAGGATTAACATTCAACATCGCAGCATCACATCCGTGTTATCCACATCCACTGAAAAGGCAGATATTCCTTTGTCTGGAATGTCTCTGGAATCTTTAACTTATTGATTAACATTACCTGTCTTTATTCTCAAATATGAAGCTTTATTGTAACATTGATTTATTCAGAGTTATGATGTTTTGTGTGTGTTTGGTTCAGAGAGCAGAAGGAGCGCCTCACTTCACAGAGGTCACAGAGGTCACATGATTCTTTAAGAGTGGTAAGATTAATTAATTGGAATTCACACAGTAAAAATGTGCCAAAATGGTAGTATCTACCATTAAACTTGCTCAATTAAGATCAAAGTTGCAAAGTGATCGAAATGAGCATCAAACTGTGCATCTAATGAAACATGTCTATGGCCCTCACCACCAGGGTTCTTACATGGAGCTGCTTTAATCATCTTCAAGCTTTATGTTTGAGTACAAGCAGGTGCCTTTATCAAGGTGTAACTCTAATTGTAAAAAGTTGGAAGAATACATGAGCATTTGTATTCTCAGCTTGAGTAAATGAAAATGAATTAGACTTTGTTCACGGGCAGAAGACGACTTTAGCCTGGTCTTCGTGGAACAGCTCATTCT
>NW_027316389.1:19079365-19094365 GCF_026437365.1 Eucyclogobius newberryi
CTACAACTTCTCCTACTCATTTGTTTGGACCCCAATTCTTCTTGGGATTTTAAAACACATTACATACAGTTAGTAAATTATATAACAATCCAACTGCAAAAACTACACAATTTAGTCCAATTCAATACATAAAAGCTCAAAATACACGCTCAAAGATGTTAATGTTTCAAGAAAAGTGTTTTGAACACATACTTTTGAAGGAAAAAACGAATTATATTCAAATGTAACAAAAATATTCCATCATATTTATAAAAAAATCCGTTTTGAAGTTATATATAGAAGAAAATGGTTGTCAGTCATGTGCATTAGCCTCGGTTTAAACCCAAAGTGGTTGAATTCAGCTTCCTGCAACCCCTTAATTCAATTCTCCGGAGAAAGTAAATGCAGGATATTTGACCCAGTGCTCTGAAATGAAATGCTTTTTAATAATCAAGGCTTGAGTAACTTAATTCCAGGGATGATTCAATTTAATTAAGTATATGCTTTTGACCAGAGAGCACTAGATAAGATGAGGGGCTCTTCAGTCCTATATGAACACAAACGCCGGAATATCCATGAACCAAGATATATTTAGTGAGTATCAGAGGAGGCTTAGAAATATGAAACAAGTTTGAACTCATGGTACTACACAAAGCAATTCATTTGAACAACATTTTAATTTAATCTTCTTCTGTTTACTATTGCTCATGTCATCCAAAGCAGATTTTATAGTTTCAATAATGCTCCAATTAACCTTATAAAAACAGCAATAAATGTCTTCAAATTTGTCCTTGTTTATGGTTAATATCTCTGTCTGTTTATGTGTCTCTGTATGTTCACATTAAAGCTGTTCTGAATAAGAGGGGAACTGATTGAGGGAGATCAGCCGTCTTAGCTCTGTGTATAAACTCTATTCTAGTGTTGTCCACGAGATGCTGTTACCTGGAATCTGGTCAAACTTCCTGGAGTTTGGAGTTTATTTATAGAAATAAATTGATCCGTAATATTGGACGAATAAGGAGAGTTTACTTTGAAAAATATAAACAGAAATGGCACAAAGACATTTTATACAAACCAAAACGGAGAATATATATTTCAATTAAAGACAGTTTTGGTCCTGAGCCCTGTGTCACTCTGAATCTGACCAGAGTTCAGAGGTCAAAGTCTGCCCAGTTGAGGAGTGGAACTCTGGCTCTGGAGACGGGACGTTTCAGTTCCAGAGGAGCGCAAATGCATCGAAAATGAAACGTATTTTTTGTGTCATTGTCCCTGTGCCGTGATTTACGTAGCAAATTGTTCATTCAAGTTGGCCAAGTTTGTGTTAAAGGCCTGGGGACGTCGTAAGAGGACATTATTTGTTTGATGCAGTAAATGAGTACCTGGTGGTCGGAGGGGACAATGGCACAGATTAGCAGCCATAAGTCGACTCCTGGGCAGCTGTGGCTACAAAAACATATTAGAAATGTGTAAATATTTGTGTCCCTTTTTTTGCCATGTTATCGATGCTATAAGTGTTATAAGCGTTTCAAATCGTGTATTAAAGAATTGTTTTTGACATTGGCATCCCACATGACTTGAGAATGTATCTGGGCCTCAAAGCTCCTGCCATGGACACAATAAACAGATACCTTTGGAGTGCACTTCTGGCTGCAAGAATGCCATCACAAAATCAAGGACTGGACCAAAATTATAACTGACAGAAAACAAAAACATATTTAAGGGCCGTATTTTGCCTCCAATCTTAGTGAAATGGAGCTTTGTCCATGGGTCGGATCCAGGTCGGGCTCCTGCGACTTTCCCGACATTGACGCTGGCGTAACGAGCCTGGCGTGGGATGGTGCCAGTCCGTATGGTGGTGACAGTGTTGGAAACAATGACTGAAAACTGTGGCATTCCAAATCACCTTCTGTGTGGGTGATGTTTGCAGACAGTCCCTCCGGTTATTTATGCCCATGAAGGTGGTTTTATTATGATTGTCTTGTCCATATAAGGATACGACTCCAGTGCACTAGTTTGAAGTTTATTAGTTATGATTCTGGCCTTTCACCCTTAATATTTCATATTTTCGACATTAACACACCTCTTGTTTAGCGTTCCACGTCCTGCGCTCTCAGCAGTTGTGCCGCCACTAGATGTCAGCAAATTACCTTGAGCACGCTCCCGTTACCGCTAAGATCGAGGGCAAAATGTGGCCCTGAAAATTAAAAACAAATTGTGTAATAGACAGCTCGGTGTTGGCTGTTGGGTGAGGATGGTCTGTGTGTCACTGACAGAAGGAGTGACAGCATTAGCGTGTGGGCACAGTGCGCTTGGACTGGCACCAAACCTTGACATTACACTTTCAGTTCCAGAATGATTCAGATTCAGAGCCACAAAAAACAACATCGTAATCTTACACAAAGCTCTTTAAACTTATAATTTCCCATTGAATGTCACGCAATCCAAAAGACGTTGTATATTAGCATTAGCGCTGACGATTTCATGCTTGCTAATTCTACTTTCACCGACTCGTTTGTCGGTGTCATGGGTGAACGTGCTCATTTTAACATAATTGGGAATGATTAACTTTGGTTCAAGGTGCTTTGTTTTTCACCATAACAGTTGGACGCCTTGGACGCCTGGTGAAGCAGAGAAAAGAAACAAGAATCAAACAACATCCTGTCGGAGTGACTGAATAATGCATGGTAGGGTGCTTTTGAGGGCCGAATATAACTGAAAAGATATACTTTACCTCAAATACTGCATTTTTTTAATATTTTGAAAACTTAAAAAAAAAAGAAGAGATGACAACATTTTCGCTTCTGAGACCACAAAGCATTAAGCGGCTCTAATATTAACATAAAGTGTGAGGTTTATTGTTGCTTTACACTCGCCTGCTGTTGTTTTAGCATCTTTCCTGGGGCAGTGGAAGTGCTTTGTGAAGAACGGGAGCTACGTGTAAAAGATGCAGCAACAAAAGACAACAACAGTCAAGGGAGCAAATCCACGTTGCAGCTCCACTACGACTGATACACATGTTTTACAGAACTGCAACCTGCTGTATTATTGCTGCACCCACTGTTAGTACCGCACTGTGCTGACTACGGTTGGGAATCAAGAACCATTTCTACTTCTAGATTTTCAAACCGTCGGAATCTGCCTTCTCCCTTAACGATTCCGCTTCTCGATGCTTCTTTATTAAAGGAAAAATATACTGTATTTTCCGGACTATAAGTCGCACCTTTTTTCATAGTTTTGGCTGGGGTGCAACTTATACTTATACTTATACTCCGGAGCTATTGCGCTATCATTTGTTATTTTCACACTTGCAACCCAGTGTTAGGAAAGTTCACTGTCTACATGAACTAGTTCAGTTCATAGTTCATAATTCAAAATGTTGAACTAAGTTCACAGCTCCAAAAAATTAACTAGTTCAGTTCTTTTTTTCAATATTATGCAATAATTGTTCTAAATTATTTCCACAGCCCAAATACAACCACAGGCAGCAATTATTGTATTAGTTTAATGCTGAAAATAATATTTTCAGCATTAAACTCATCAACGCATCATTATGTGTCAGATTTCATCTTCATATCCAATTTTGAATCCTTACCCAGGATTTACCTTCACATTGAAGGGACAGACTTCCCCCATGTGTTGCTGTCCATTCAGCACCACACTAGCAGCAGTTGCTGCTTTCAGCCCCACAGTATATTCTCAAAAACATGAGGGAAAACTTGCTGGGCAAAGTTTGCACAGAAATGTTAGATTGTTCCCATCCTCAACGACCTTATCATAAAACTCACGTAAATGGTCGTAGCAGGCGAATCGTTGCTGCTCTGTTGACAACACGTTGCGGTCGTGTCCATGCTGCTTTTTGTTTTGATGCGTATGCGCAGTGCGGTGCGACACGCGAAATCTCTGTCTCCGCAATCTATCGCCTCTACAACTCTGGAGCTCTCACACTTGCCAGACACAGGCTCTTTTTGGGCAACTTAACGGTGCGTTTTTCACCTGGAAGTCTCTAGAAATCTGACACCTTATTGAACGAAAATAAAAAGAACAAATTTGCCGTTCACAGACACCAGAATGAACGCGTTCAGAGTTTTGTTCGTTCAGTTCACGTTCACCAAAATTATGAACGCGTTCATGAACTTTCGTTCAATGAACGCGTTCAGGCACAACACTGTTGCAACTGCATTTCATACTCCAGTGCAACTTATATGTTTTTTTTCCTCTCTATTATTAACTTTTTGGCTGGTGCGACTTATAGTCCGGAAAATACGGTAATGCATTATTTCTATTGTTATCAGCCTTAAAACATGTGCTTGACTTACCTTTAAGTAAGGCATCTCATGTATTAGAACAAAACTAAAGAAATAGTCAATGTTAACGTCTGAATTTCCGCTTTTCACTACGGCGCTAACGGAGTTTTGGCGCCATCTACTGACTGGAAAGATTTCTCTGTGATGATAAGCAGCCACGCAGTTGTACTGATCATGCTTGGACGGGAGAAATGCTCAGAACCCGAGTCTGGGGATGATTTATGGACTTATGGCTCAGAGCCACGTCACAGATCGAGAAAACGTCACGGATCGAGAAAACGTTAAGGATAGAGGAAACGTTACGGATCGAGAAAACGTTAAGGATCGAGGAAACGTTACGCATCGAGAAAACGTCACGGATCGAGAAAACGTCACGGATCGAGAAAACGTCACGAATCGAGAAAACGTCCAGGATTGATAAAACGTCACGGATCGAGAAAACACCACGGATCGAGAAAACGTCACAAATCGAGAAAACGTCACGGATCGAGAAAACGTCACGGATCGAGGAAACGTCACGGATCGAGAAAACGTCACGGATCGAGAAAAAGTCACGAATCGAGAAAACATCCAGGATTGATAAAACGTCACGGATGGAGAAAACGCCACGGATCGAGAAAACGTCACGAATCGATAAAACGTCACGGATCGAGAAAACGTCACGAATCGAGAAAACGTCCAGGATTGATAAAACGCCACGGATCGAGAAAACGCCACGGATCGAGAAAACGTCACGAATCGAGAAAACGTCCAGGATTGATAAAACGCCACGGATCGAGAAAACGCCACGGATCGAGAAAACGTCACGAATCGAGAAAACGTCCAGGATCGAGAAAACGTCACGGATCGAGAAAACGTCACGGATCGAGAAAACGTCACAAATCGAGAAAACGTCCAGGATTGAGAAAACGTCACGGATCGAGAAAACGTCCAGGATCGAGAAAACGTCACGGATCGAGAAAACGTCCAGGATCGAGAAAAGGTCATGGATCGAGAAAACGTCACAGAGCTGGGGAAGAGTGTTTTGGACGGTCGGAGGGGAGAGGACTTTCTAACCAAACGAGTGTGAATGAAGCTAAATGCAAATCCGGGTATGTTTTTGATGAGGGAAGAGTGTTACAACATGGTGAAATGCACGAGTCAATTTAGCATAATATGTGTCGTTCAAGCAACATTTTTAGCTTCGAGCCAAAGTGTTAGTTTTTTGCAAAGCCCCATGTAGAATTTAATAGGCTGTTTCATGCATGAGGCAAAGGAGCCAAAACGGCAGCAGTGAGACCAAAAAGTAGCGGCGGTAAAAGCAGTTCATGTGAATGAGGCGTGAGGAGCAGGGAGGGCTGAATAAATGAGTCTTTGATCCCACGCACGGGCAATAAGTCATGTGATAAACTTAATATCACCTGTGAAATTAAGCTTCAAATTCTGCTTTACATCATGTAGTTTACACTTCAGTCTAGATATTCCCAACTATTAATATATATATATATAAAGCTTAAAATTACTACAAGCTATAGTTGATTATTGATGTTCTTTGTGATTATGCATGTTTTTTATGCATTTGGTTTGCCATTTTGTACAGCAGTTGTATGTATTTATTGTGATTTAATGAATTTTAATAGCTCTACATTCCAGATGCTAATGGATACGTATAGAGGCTTCTGTCCGTTCTCTGTGTTGTTTTGTCTTTAAGTGATTGTGTGACGTCTGATCACAGTTTATGGATGTATCTGTGCTGACCACTGGGGGCAGTAGAGAGCACAGAACGACAATGGACGCTGAAAAATGACTAGTTTATTTGTAGTCGTACAAATAAACGCTCTCTCACCTTGTTTTCTTGGCTCTTTTCCAACACATCTAAAACCTGCCGTGGGCGCCTCCATGTTTGTTTTTCTCTGCATACTTTTCCCCCCGTTTGGGCCAATTCTCTAATCGAGCAAATCTGAGCACCCTCTAGTGGCCATTTACCGGTTGGAAGTATAAATGAAGCTACGGCGACCACGCTTGGAAAACGTGGCGCCGTTTGCGTAGGAAAATGGAAGAGAAATGAGCCTGTTTGTGATTTGTGCTGTACAAATACCGTATTTTCTGGACTATAAGTTGCAACTTTTTTCATAGTTTTGTCAGGGGTGCAACTTATACATATATTTATACTTATATACTTACACTCTGGAGCAACTTACATGTGATATTATTTGTTATTTTCGCACTTGCAACCGCATTTCACACTCCAGTGCAACTTATAATCCGGAAAATATGGTAAATGTAGCTTGGTTGCAAAAATACTAAATACATTACACAACGACACATTATTGTAGATTTATTGTGCTTACAAAAAAGTAATCAAATTCTATGTTTGAGCCAGTTTCTCATTTATTTAACCTTCATTAATCCAGGTGGGTTGATCGAGAAATCTCATATTATACCATGGCAACCTGAAGTACAGATTTCTTTGCTTCGTACCACAAACTCCTCCACACTCGCGCACAAATTCTCCCGTTCTCTCACCTTGGACACATCCTTCAGACAAAATGTATAATTCAATCTCGAAGGCACAAAGGCTTTCAAATCTTCCCGTTGTTATTAGTTCTTCCATTTCTTAGCGACATGATGAAAACTGCAACCTTTCTATTCACAAACTTCTCTCTTTGACTTCCTATTGAAGGCAGGAACATTTGAGAGGAGCGCGGCGGCGAGGCATTGAGACTGCGCTGAATAAAAAGATTGAAAAAGTAAAAGACGCAAATTTCATCAAGTGTCGGGTAAGTTACGTCTGCACTTTAGTGACAGTGACGGGATCATTCTATTACACAGTTCATCGCGGTCTTTGAGTCCTTGGGCAAGACACATCGACATCTACGTCTACAAAGCCAGTGACGTAAGAAAAAACGCACGTGGTCAAACGCATTTGTACATTTTTATACCAAAATAGCACTTAAATGAAAGAAAAAAAGTCAAATTAATCAGATTTTCCGAGCACAAATTGTCTTTTTTGCAATTTTGTAAAGAACTAGTGTTACATAGTGGCTGTGAAGACTTGCACAAACGCCACATCAAAATAGGGATTAAACCAGGACTAAAACAGGACCAAACTTAGTCTATATCAGGCCTGAACTGGGTTTGAACTCGTACTCGAGAGTGAACAGACCCATGAAGTGCACACGGCATTCAATCCCCGAGTCTAGAAATGAATAAATGATGAAAATGATGATGAATCCATGTGCAATGCCAGGATAAGATTTACAAAACAGCTTGTAATGCAACTTCACTTCAAACTTCACTTATGTTTAGTAAATAGAAAGTGTACAGGGGTAAAACTTGCACAAACATCACATCAGAATTGGGACTAAGGCGACTTCACACTTTTCAGCTCTGACTCCCATTCACTTTCTGTAGAAACATCTGCGTCTCTTCCTCTGTAACTGCTGCTTCAAAAAGCCCTAAAAACTCGACATAATCCTGGTGTTTTTATTTCGCTATTGTCTTTGTTAAGCAAGATATGAACAATAACTGACCAATAACTGTACTTTCTACACGCTGGCCCCTGATTGGCTCTGTGGTGGCCATGAACTCCTTCCTCGTTGGTGTCGATTGCCTGGAGCCAGACTATACCTGCTCACACTGTCCACTCCTTCAACAGACTATGGGGGGGTATTCAACTTCCCGAGGGCAAAGGACTCTGGGCCCGAGGAGCCCAACACGACACTGGGTTTCGGGTCTCACAAAATTTCAATAAATTGAGTTGATAGAATAAAATACTGAGGGATTTGATTTTGTGAGAAAGGACAAACAAAATGCAAACATTGCTTTGCTAAATTGCCCAACCAGGACTGAACCAGAATTAAACTAGGACTAAGATAAGATAAGATAATCCTTTATTGTCCACACATGGGGAAATTTCATTGATACAACGCAGTAGATACAGAGGAAAAGGACAGATCACAGAATATAGGAAGTTTAAAAAACACTCTCAATAGAAGAACTCCTATAAACAAAAACTCCTATAGACAAAACCTCCCATTTCCCAACAAGGGATGGAGGGGAAAAATTAGGATGTCCGCCGGGATAACGTGACGATCTCCGGGTAAGACGATGGTTTCCCCCTCAGTTTCATGAGTTCCTCCTTTGTATAAACGCACCGGCGCCGATCCATACGGCGGCTGTGGCCGAGGAGCGCGGTGGGGCCGGGGGGGCTAGCTCAGAGCTAGCGCACATCACGACGACACAACGAAAAACACTCAATAATCCAGCCGAACAAAGTCGAAACAAGTTGAATTAAGCGATTCCAGCGCGTGTCCCGATCGTACAACGAAAGTAGAAAAAATATTTACAAAATACAAAAGATAAAGCACATAAGTGTGAAAAAAGTATGAAAAAAGAGCGGAGCGTTGCACCGGGCTGCCAGCTGGACCGGCGCCTTTGTCAATTATTTGACTAGACCAAGTAACAACCAGATCTGAACCAATCAAAAAAACTAGGTC
Source organism: Eucyclogobius newberryi (assembly GCF_026437365.1). Classification (NCBI taxonomy): domain Eukaryota; kingdom Metazoa; phylum Chordata; class Actinopteri; order Gobiiformes; family Gobiidae; genus Eucyclogobius; species Eucyclogobius newberryi. Next base: position 19,088,127 of record NW_027316389.1, read on the forward strand.
TGAACTAGTGCTGACCTAGAATTAAACCAGTCATTTTATGTTTTTATATTTGGAAGACGGGTTGTGGGCCGGATTAAATCGCTTGGAGTGCCTGATTCAGCCCGCGGGCCTTAAGTTGAATAGCCCCGGTCTATGGGTACAAGGCGTGTCCTAGTAAAACAACTTACATGTACAGTAAGTACAGGAGGTTTTGTCAATAGGAGTTTTTGTTTATAAGAGATCTTCTACTGAGAGTGTTTTTCAAACTTCCTATAAGTTATCTGTTCTTTTCTTCTGTATCTACCTGCGTTGCATCAATGAAATTTCCCCATGTGGGACAATAAAGGATTATCTTATCTTATCTTATTTTAGTAACACAGCCCTGGTCTATGGCTACAAGGCGTGTCCTAGTAAAACAACTTACATGTACAGTAACAACTTGTAACAATGAGAGTATGAAGGCGGGCGGAGTAACTAACGACCACCGTTTACTGCTATTTTGATGGGAAAATGCGTGTTGTGTTTTTTACCAGGCACTGGCACTGCTGGCAGTTGTCCACCCAGGTGTCTCCGCTGCTGTAGGTGAGCAGGCCGTTCTGGTGCAGACACTGGCTGCTGAGGCGAGGGTCGCACTCGGGGCAACAGAACAGGTCTGCGTTTGGGTTGTCGCAGTCGCACACCATCCTCCGGCACATCACCTGACCCGCCTGCAGAGAAGAACGACAATCGCGTCAATGTTAGCGTTGCAGCACGTTAGCGTTACAGCACGTTAAAGTTACAGCACGTTAGCGTTACAGCACGTTAGCGTTACAGCACGTTGGCGTCCCCAGCACAGTAGCGTTACGGCACGTTAGCGTTACGGCACGTTGGCGTCACAGCACGTTAGCGTTACAGCACAGTAGCGTTACAGCACGTTAGCGTTACAGCACGTTGGCGTCCCCAGCACAGTAGCGTTACGGCACGTTAGCGTTACGGCACGTTGGCGTCACAGCACGTTAGCGTTACAGCACAGTAGCGTTACAGCACGTTGGCGTTACAGCACGTTGGCGTTACAGCACGTTAAAGTTACAGCACGTTAGCGTTACAGCACGTTAGCGTTACAGCACGTTGGCGTCCCCAGCACAGTAGCGTTACGGCACTTTAGCGTTACGGCACGTTGGCGTCACAGCACGTTAGCGTTACAGCACAGTAGCGTTACAGCACGTTAGCGTTACAGCACGTTGGCGTCCCCAGCACAGTAGCGTTACGGCACTTTAGCGTTACGGCACGTTAGCGTTACAGCACAGTAGCGTTACAGCACGTTGGCGTTACAGCACGTTGGCGTTACAGCACGTTGGCGTTACAGCACGTTAGTGTTACAGCACGGTAGCGTTACAGCACGTTAGTGTTACAGCACGGTAGCGTTACAGCACGTTGACGTTACAGCACGTTAGTGTTACAGCACGGTAGCGTTACAGCACGTTGGCGTTACAGCACGTTGGCGTTACAGCACGTTGGCGTTACAGCACGTTGGCGTTACAGCACGTTGGCGTTACAGCACGTTAGTGTTACAGCACGGTAGCGTTACAGCACGTTAGCGTTACAGCACATTGCCGTTACAGCACGTTAGCGTTACAGCATGTTAGCGTTACAGCACGTTAGCGTTACGGCACGTTAGCGTCACAGCACATAATCAAAATCAAAATAGGTTTATTGCCATTGTCAATGAACAAAATTCAAAAACATAGGAACTTGTCTTTGTGATCGATGCAACACAAAACAATAAAACAATGAACAATGAATAAGTCATAACAATAAGCTATCCAATAAAAAAAATATAATGAAAATAAAAAATAGGCTTGATGTGTAGACAAATTCACAGTTGTACAGATACAGATGTAGTGCACGTTAGCGTCAAAGCACATTAGCGTCACAGCACTTTAGCATTACAGCAAGAGGGGGGCAAGACATCATTATGGTCACGTTCATGGGGCTAGATTGCAGTTTTATCATGATTCATTGTAGATTTAGTTATAGTTGTAGTAACATTACCTTTAAGATGTATTTAACGTCATCTGTTCTGAGTCTGACTAAAGCCCAATTCGAAACAGGATTAGTTTTACGAAGGGACATCTGTAAGATTTAAATTACCCCACGACGTCTGTTTGTTTGTTTATTTGTGAGCATTCGCACGGGTTAAGCAATGTTGGTAATTCACATGTTTTTACCGACTTTATTACGGAAATGGCGGACTGATGAACGTGTAGAAATATGATACGAGGCTGAATCATAAAAGGCTTATTGCCATTGCCAATGAACAGAATTTACAAACATTGGAACTTTCTTTGGTGATTCGGTGCAACATAAAACAATGAACAATGATAAAACAACCTATTTAAAGTCAAAAAGAAAAACAATTTAAATCTGCTGTAGGATAAAAAATGAAAATAAGCTTACTATGTACACAAAATGTACAGGTGAATTTACAGATGTAGTGCAGAGTGAACAGTGCAGTGAGTGATAAATAAAATAAATAAAATAAATAAAATAAATAAAATAAATAAAATAAATAAAATAAATAAAATAAATAAAATAAATAAAATTAATAAAATTAATAAAATTAATAAAATTAATAAAATTAAATAAATACAAATTAAATCATAGTTAAAGTGACAGGTGTTTAAGAAGTAATTCATCCATGTTGCCAGTGTTTCGTCTATTTTCAACTATTTTTGGTGTGTTTTTAGCTTTGTGTAGCGTTACTTGTGCTGTATCGGTATCGGATTTGTTGTAGCATCCCTTGGTATCACATCAAAACTCAACAAACAAATCTGTGGCATTGCCCATCTCTACTTCTTTATGCACTCTCTACATTCTACATTCTACATTCTACACTCTCAACGTTCCTAATCTGTAATTAAAACGTTATAATCCCAGTTATGTCCCCTGTATCCCCTCAAAAAACCTGTATTTGAATAATGTAAACACGCGTATAGTCATCAAACATGTATGTGGCATGGATATTACAGTGGGCCCTCGGGAGCGCGCTGTTTTGAAGCTGTGTTTTACGGGCGCGGTAAAAACGAGATGTGTTTTATGAATACTGATGCCGTTCTAGTTGGAGTCCGCGCGCGTCATTTGGCGTCGTAGCGCTGAGTTAAAGCTGCGGCGGGTTCATTTTTCTCCGTCTCCTTCGATGTGTCGCCGCTTTGCCGAGAATATTCCGCAGGACGGCATTAAACTCCTCTCGTACAGCTCAGATCGGTGACAGAATTCATGTTTTTTCAAGCCATATTTGAACAGATGAACCAAACGCGGCATGGTGTTGCTTTAAATTGCCGCTGCCTACGACGACAACACCAATTTATTACATTTTACCAACTTTGTTGATAAATATGGGAATATGGAAATATGGAAATGTGGACACGAGCAGGAGCAGAACAATGCATCTATGAATACATTTCAGGAGCGAAAAGTAGATCTGATCCAAGCCCAGAGCACTTTAGTCTTTGCTGAAGAAAGAAAAATCCTTAAAACAAATGTGCGTCTGGGCTGATGAAAATGCAATCCAAAGATTCAACTCGAACAGAAAATACATATGTACTAAATTATGTGTCTCTTTGTTTCTTTTCTAAGTCCACAAGCAAGAAAAGTACTGTGACATGTTAAGTATGAAGTAAATACAGGCTTTATTTAGAGTATTCTGGTGGAGTGTACACGTCTACACGGAGATATGCACGTGTAATGCCACACTGTGGAGCATTCGGGGCATAATAACATCTCCATGGTGACAAGTACCCTCAACCAGTACAGTTGGTGTGCTTTTAAATGTAACAAATATCTGTAACTATTTTTAATAACCTATACTCCGGTGTGACAAAAGAGCATGGACAAGTAGTTAGTTCATAACAAACAAACATCTTATTAAGAATGATTTAGTCTCAGATTTAGTCTTCAGTCACTTCTAACTCCTTAATTAAGTAGTTACTAAGCCTGAATCACTCTTAATTAACTATTTGTTCATGATGAATTAAGTCTTTCTTCATGCTTTATTAAGGCTATTAAAAGTGTAGGTACAGTTTACGTAGTGTTACAAACTATTTCTGTAGCGCCATATAAACTACACTTTTAAGAGATTTAATAAACTTAATTGATAATGTACAAAGAGTTTATTAAGCATGATTCATTAGCTACTTAACTAATAACTCAACTAACTCCTTACTTAATTAAGTAGTTATAAGCCTGAATCATTCTTAAAGGACAAATACGATGCATTATTTTGTATTTTTGTTGGCCTCTTGAGTATCTTTACTTTGGCATCTCACGTTTTAGAAAAACTCCCCACGGTAGGAATCAACGTTTGGCTCCATCTACTGGCTGCAGGCGGAATCACGCAGGAGAGAGAAACAAACGCTACATCGCCTCAGACGCGCCAACGCAGTCGTAACGATCACGACAAGTCTAACGAGCTCTGTCTGTGACATCGTGGATCAGAAATTCAGAAACAACAACTGCAAAACGTCTCGTCGCAAAAGTTTAGAGCAAAATTTAGAGTCCAAACCCACGTTTGACCTTGTCCTCCTCCCCTCAGCGCTCACATCTCCAGCTGCGTCGTCCGCCTTCAAACAATAACATGTTTACTGGCACGCTAAACGCCTAATTGTGACGGGCAGCTCTTCAATCCCTCAAATCAATTAAGATGACGCCTTTAATTACGGCGCCATTTGAGCTGCGGCCCTTTGTAATCAGACGGATGATTCTCAGTTTGAGCGCTCACCGGCGACACTAATCCCTCCATAATCGCCCTTCGTTTCTGTCGCCAGACTCGCCGCGTCGGGAGTGTGTTTGTGTGTGTGTGTGTGTGTGTGTGTGTGTGTGTGGGGGCGGAGCAAGCCTGACCTTATAACGGCGGGCGGTGAACCCGTTTGTCTCGACGGGATGAGTTTGGAGTGTGATGTCGTGTCGTCGTGTCACTCAAATCACTCAAAGCGCAGCGTCTTTTCGTAGACATCATTTAGTGAAAAGGGAAATAAACTCTTGAGCCAGTGTAAATAAGTTGTAACGATACAACTAAATTTTGAAGTAATTTTTCAAGCTTGATACTCAATTATACACCAATTTCTTTTGGCAGTAGAATATTTCAGCAAATCAACAGTGAAAGGAGTTACTTTGTTCCTCTCTGTATTCAAAAACTCAGAGTATTTTACAGGATTGATGCACATGTTTTGCAAACTTTTTATCATTTAGATTTTTTATAATTTTTAAAACATTGAATGAATAAATAAAGAATTAAAGCTTCAAATGTTACCTTATGGGCTTATAGTTTTGTTATAGATCAAGAATGTTCAAAAACTATTTAGGAAAGGTCCAATTTGATCAAACTTATGTGATTATTTTCAGTAGTGATACTTATATCTACTGTAGTTTTTATTCTAGATTTAGTATTGATCAATATTTGGGTATTGTATAAAATATAACAACAATCCTACTGTCAACACACTGGAAAAATAAGTGTCTACATGAGTTAATTTAACTTTAATTTAATTTTAGTTATTTTTAAAAGCATCTGCCGGATTTTTAACTTACATTTTTGACTTCCATAAATACTTTTTTTATTAAATGTTTTGGTCTAAGTTTAGTCTTGATGTTGTCCAACTCAGTTCGTCCTGGTTTAGTTCCAGTTTTAGTCTGGTGCGTGTGAAAGTCTAAATGCAGTTATAATCTACACAGTCGGAAAGATGGAAGATGAAAAGTAATAAATGAATCCAAATTTACAAACCCAGTTTTCCCACAAAACAATACATCGATCAGGCTCAAAACAAGAACTTGTCCCAAAAATATACATATTCCTGAGTGCGTTTGCCAAATCAAAATTTCAAATCTTGACCCAGAGCCCACGTGACAATGCACACCGCCATTTTGGGTCAAAAAGTAAACATACACAGGAGAATTGACAATTAAAATAAACATATATTCAAGGAAAACTTGAATATGATGCATATGATGTTATCCTCATCATATGCAAACTATAATACATTTAAGTGGCTTTATTGCACGTTGTTGTCTCACATTAAATTAGCTAATTATTGGGGTAAGTACATGTTATTTTCCCGTTGCTATTTTTCCACCAACCTCAACTTTAAAACATAATTTAAACTCTGCAAAGGTCTCATGATTATAGACTAACCCCTTATTGAAGAACCGAACGAAAGCTTACAATACACTTAACACTCACGGCTACTCACAAAGAACTGTAATTTTCACATGAAGCTTCAATTATG
>NW_027316389.1:19099365-19419365 GCF_026437365.1 Eucyclogobius newberryi
AATTTTTCAAACAAGGCGAACCCCAGCCTCCTTTTTCTTATGATAGTTGAAGTTTTTTCCTTGCCATATAGATCTAGAGACTGCTTTATTCCACTCTTCAAACAGTCGGGCGGGGGTGGAAGTAAGAAGAGTCTGGAACAGATAGAGAAACCTGAACAAAACTTAAAATTTTATAGTTTCAATCCTTTGACTTAGACTTAAGATCTATTTTATTGTAGTAAAAAAGAGGGGTATCATTTTTCAAGCCAAATAAGAATGAATAGAGCTATTGTTTTACTTATACAAGCAGCTGTGGTCGATTTTTGGAGAATTCATTTGTGATTTAATAGTTTATCTGATGATTATCTACTTTCATCACAGGAGAAGTAACAAAAACAAATACTTTTTTTGAAGGAACATTGCTCATCAAGCCAGAATGACACTGAATCTCCTAAGCTCGATTTTTAAATTTGGTAAAACACATTTAATTGCCAATGACCAGTTTTCTCTGTGGAGGCCATGACTGGCAGATGATTGACAGCTCCAATATCCAATCACTGTCAACAATCCATCAAAACGGCTTAGCTGCGCGAAGTGTGTGAGGGATACAATAATTCAGCGACACGTGGGTATTTTTAGCCTTCTTTTATGTTGCTATTTGAGTCCGTATAAGTATTTCATGTGTTTCTGTGATTTACAGCATTTGAACACGAGAGTCAATTTGTATAACAACCGTCTTTTATAAAAGGGTGAGTGTCTGGCCACAAATTCAAGCTGGATTAAGTATTTTCAAGCTACTTTCGACAGCTCAGCCTCGGCATTACCTGTAGAATAAATAAAACATAATGAACGTACTGTTAAAATACCTCAAAGCTTTAGTCGTTGATTTGTCAGTAGAAAACCCCAGCAGAGGGCGCTAGGATTACATCTGACGAGCACTAACTGTCAAATTAATTCACAAAAAAAAGCAAAAAGACAGACACAATAACTACTGTGTCAACTTTCTCACTTTTGAAAGATTACTTTATTAGCAAGAAATCAAAAGACCCAAAGGAAAATGGATTATGTCGACTTATTCACAATTTTAATGCGGATTTGTCAAGGAAACATTAAAACTGATTTCAGATCTTCTTAAGACCTGGGTTGGTTCAGCAAAATAATTCGTCTTAAAACAAACGCCGCATCAATAACCACACAGACTCTGAAGTGAAAACCATCCAGCTAAAAAGAAAAGATGACATAATTGAAGTAACTATGGTTCCTTCTCATTAAACGTACGGTAGTTAAGTACAAAGTTATATATACAAGTCACGATTACCTGAGTGTCGATTATAGAGCTTGGGGTGGAAAAAAACTACTGTTACCATGGAAATCCGCCACGTTTGTTACATGAAAAACACTGTGAGGCATTAGCCAAAGAAATCACTACTGTTAAACATAATTATCACTATATAGTATGAGAGTATTTTGAATGACACAACGGTTTAGTATTTAGCCTCTTATAAAGTCTATGGAGTTGTTAAGTGATGATGTCGTTCATTTTCATGGCACTTTGGTGATTTTAAACTACTATTTAAGACTGCACACACATAATCAGTGAAGTCTGGTCTTCCTTGAGAGACATGAATTATCAAATTATTTTTTCCCATTAATATCTGGTCCAAAAGGTAAAAAAGCTATGTATTTAATCAGTCAAAAGCCCTGCTTCTGCTGTTTGTGTCAATGAAACTGAACATTTGGACCCTCATACTGAATCCCATTGGTTTAACATGAACACAATCACATGCTTTACCGTATTTTCCGGACTATAAGTGGCATCGGAGTATAAAGTAAAAAATGCATAATAGAGAAGGAAAAAAAACATATATAACTTGCACTGGAGTATGAAATGCAGTTGCAAGTGTGAAAATAACAAATAATATCACATATAAGTCGCTCCGGAGTATAAGTATATAAGGCCGGGGTGCGACTTATAGTCCGGAAAATACGGTATTTGAAAAAATAAAAAACAATCAGTTATATTTTGTCATCTCCACTATATCTATATATATATATATATATATATATATATATATATACACACAGACATGTGACGAGACCTTTTATTTTCAACCACAACAGCCTAGTCGCCAACAAAAACAATCGCCCTAATTTAAGTGTCGGTTGAGACCCCAGAACTAGGCATCTATCGTTAGCACAACACCGGCTCACGGAGAAGCTACATCCAGTTTCATCACTTTGCTGCATCTCCCGAAACAGCGGCGCAGCTAAAAATACTCCCGACAGAAGATACCATCGCAGCACGGCGGGACGCTTTCCCCCCGTCAACCCAGAAACCCACTTTTGGTCAAATTACAACGTTCGGCTAAAACAAGGGATATCGGCGAGTGCTCTCCGCGGCGGCGTTGACAGGCGGTACGGGGGTCAAAGCGCCGGGTCGTAGATGGCGGGTTTGGATTCTGACGGATGACACTTTCCCAATCGGAGGATACAGACGGGAGAACCAAGCGAAGGCGAACCGGGAGTTCAGGACGCCATCTTGACGGACGACGAGACGCGGGAACCAGCGCCGACGCGGGGTTTATAATGAGACATCGAGGCAAAAGAGATGCGAACCGACCCCTTTCTTTGGAAGATGCAGAAGCCGACGATTATTTTGCTTTTTAATTAGTCGCGCAGATCGTGAAAGGCCAGATTTGACTCAGTTTTATGTAGATAAAGCTGAAGCGATGCGGCTTAAGGACACAATGTCGGAGTGTATTAACAAAACAGATCACAAACCCTGCGTCATTTCGATGTAATTACCGCTCAGTCTGAGTCATGCATTTTCGCTCATCTTCTCAGCACATGGCATGTTTGGGAGCCTGTTTATTTTCGTAATCAATTAGTTGTAATTCATTTTTAAACTTGTTTTCAGCCCAAATCTGTAGCTGTAATCTTTGGATAAGTCGATAGTAGATAGATCTATTACTGTTCAAGTAAATGTTTTCAAGTCTCGTCCACCAGTTTTTTACCATTTCTCAACTTACACAAAACGGATGTACTTATTTATGATGAAATACGATATGTCTGAAACTAAATCAACGTGAATTAAACTTCTGAATCATTTTTCTCGATGCCATATTCAGGAGCTTCCCTTCATTACCTCAAAGCTGTATTATTATTCTTTTTGCACATCAATCAATTGTGTGTTCCACCCATAGATGCTATTGTAAAAGCAGCACTCTGACAAAATCAGACCACTGTGCACTGTCTGCATTGAATTAGAAAACATTTTAGTGAAAATAAAGGGCCTGATATGTCACTAAAATACCTTTTGGGATGAGACCGTCCTAAAGCTGTGCATGCGTTCAAAAAATGTATACATGAGAATTCTCGCCTTATGCCAAAGAGTACGGCAGCTTCAGGGTTTTCCTAACATACACATTTCTGCAGAATAACTTTTCAAAAAGGACACTGCCAACACGTATCTTTAAACACCTAAGCGGATGTAGCAGGATGGATATTTGGAGTATTTCAAGTTCATAGGTTCACCCTTTAGATTAGCTCTGTCTTGCTTAGTGTCGTCACGGTACAACCATTTCAAACTCGATTTTCATACTAAGGAAAAGGCTTGTTACTCAATGTCGATTTCAATACCACAATGATAATAAAAACACACTATTAAGCAATAGAATGTCATTCAAAGGGAAAGCTTGCTCAGAGTTAGTTTGATCAGATTCTAGTTTCAGTGTCACTACGTTGTAAAACCGTATCTTGCTTTCTTTCTACTTGACCTCCAGCTCATGTACTGTAACTCTAATAGATATAACAGAGATGGATGTTGTGTACTCACCGACGCACGACTCCCCGTTGGCGGAGAAAAGGCCGTTGTCGTGGTAACCGTCGCGGCATTCGCAGTGGTACCAGCCGGGCAAGTTTACACACGCGGATTTACTGTCACACTCCACGAAGCCGTCCACGCACTCGTCGATATCTGAGGAAGAGAGGACGATGGTGAAAAGTTTAAACTAAAGCACTTACTCAACAAGAACATAAGTGTAAGAGACCTGCATCTGACCTCAGAACGTCAATAGGACAGGAAGCTTCAACAGTCAGACTGCAGGCAGCCCTTCCCCCAATTTGGATCTAGCAATTCAATCTTTAACCAGCAGAAACACTGCTGCTTTGGAAGCCGGAATGAACTACTTTCACTCTCAAGATGAAATCTGAAAGACTTTGCTGTTTTATCAAACAATAATTTGAATTTGATTGAAGACTTTGTCCACATGATGTGCATAATGTTAATGTTGTTCTGCATGTTCTGCATGTCCTTTGATTATTTTAACCTGTGTGATTATGTAGGCCTAGTTAATGTTCAAACGATGCCTGCATGTTGGGGAAATTCTCGATCCAGACCCCCGCCTCAGCTGACTCAAACATTAGCACGTGTTTGTTTAGTTGAAGCCTCATGCCGATATTCAAGGCGTCGCCTGAACTGCACAGGCCAGCCCCAGGCCAGTTGCACCCAGCTCCATTCGAGTCTTCAAGAACAAAAGACCCATAACCGGGGAGAAGAAAAAACTCTGAGTGACCCTAGGCTTAAGCTAAGCTAGCAAAAATAAGCTTGGAGAAAAAGACATTCCAGAGGAATCAAGGAAGCTCTCTCCCCCATAAGCCTGGACGCATCAGAGTGATGTGAACTGTATTGAAACACACTCCAGCAAAGGACTTTCTACTGCTTTTCATGTCTGCAACAAATGTGGATCAGGGGGATCTTCAAATTTGGTCTCGTCTGTGAAGCGGTGCAATTGCTTTCAGAGGGAGGTCTCAGAGTCAAGAGCAAGCGGCCCTCTTCAGTTGCTGAGCAGCCTGACTTCTCCAGAGACGACCTTCTGCAGACGTCAGCTATTGCCCTATGCTGGACACTCCCCATGACCCCTGCTCTTGTAGCTCGCACACATTTCAGTCATCGTAGTATCAACTTTAACACACAACTAGAAAGATACAGAACGGTTGTATCTTGTGTCTCCACCTGATAATGACTCATTTGCATATCCTATATTCATATCAGTTGAATTTTTGGTCAATAATCTTAATAAGCCACAGCTGTGTTCATTCATTTACAGTCAGAGGTCAGTGTCACAGTTATGTCATCACAAACCTTCAGATTAACTATCAATGTTTAAATATTTATTCAGATATTTGATTTGAGAATTGTTAATCCCTAAATTGGCTGGTGCCCCACATAACTCTTGTGAAACTAAATACACATATCTACACTAATGCTGTGTGGCATGTGTGGCATGTTTGAAATCTTAATCCAATTCTTTAATCAACATTGGATCTTTCATAAATGGAAGAACATGGATATCACTACAGTACTTGGACTAGTAGAAATACTACATAATGAAGGCAAGGTTATTTTGGAACGTGTATTTTTATTTAGTAAAGGGGACATATTACACAAACTCAACTTTTATGAGGTTTTAACCATGTCATCATATTATTATTCAAAGTGATATTCTGATGGATTCGTGTATAGCTGGAAATGTGGTGATAAACAAATGAAATTGTGATCTCATTTCTGTCATTTTGGCAAAATTGACATATCGCGATTTTCTCCCAAATGTGCTAAAATGTGTCTGTAAATGTCTTGGCTGAGGTTCAGATATTGCACAAAACTTGAATGGACCATAAAATGAACTACAACAGTGCAGACATAGTGCTTTATACTCTTGTTTGGGAGATTACACGAGAAGTTTCTCTGTTTAGCTCTTTTTTTAGCTTTTAATTATAGACAAAACACTCGATATTCTAATTTAGCACATTTCTAAAATGATTATGGTAAATTTTTTGATACTTCTCCCATATCTACATGTATCGCGATTTGGCGCAAATTTGGTGTCTTATCACCCAGCCCCAGATTCATGCATGTTCGAGAAATCATGTATGAGAATCAGAATCTGAAAAAGTGTATTAGCGCTTTAAAAGATGAGTGCAGTTTAAAAATGCAGAGTTTAAAAATGAGTTCTGATCATTGACACCTGATATCGCCGACTTGAGCGCATTAGGGTAAAACCTGAAGATAACACGTGCCTCTGGTCCAGGTCTATAATTTGATTGACTTTCCTGGTGACCCGACTTTCCCACAGTGACTTCAGATCTTTATTTTTGAACAGACTATAACAACACTATTTAAGCTTTTCCTTTCCTTCACAGAGAGAACAACAAACCAGGAACGTGAGGCGACTCTCGATACAAGAGCAGCGGCAAACTCTGAGGATTAAAAGACAGACGTTTACGCAGCAGATACATTCTCTACTGTGCTGCTTTTTTGTTTGAATATTGTCTGTGTTCACATCAAACCTGAGTTTAGCATCACACATGGCTCCAGGTCTTTACATTGCTCGAGCATCTGTGCCTCCTCCTCCTCTCGGGATGCGCTCGCCTACAGTCGGTATCGAGACCTTCAGGACATCGTGTTGCTGTTTGGACTACTACAACGGTCGATAGGGATGATAATGCATGTTCCCCGCACGTTCTCCTGACGCAATTTTCGAACAAATATATATTCCTTTTGTATTCGTCAAACTCTTTTCAAAATAAAACCTGAACCGAAACAAAACCGAGGCTAAATCAAGGTAAATTTATACTGGCTTTCTAAACATTTCTGTCATCTGTAAATCATAAACAGATGATCATATAAAAGCAACCGTAAAAAATCTTGGGGTTGTTTTTGACACAAATTGACAGTGTGGTTAGAGCAAGTTTTCATCAATTAAGTCTTTTAGCTAAAGTCAAGACTTTTTTAAATCGCAACGACCTTGAAAGGAATATTCATGCTTTTATCAGCTCAAGAATAGACTATTGCAATGCACTTTATGTGGATGTCTCTCAGTCGCCCTCAGCCGCCTTCAACTTATACATAACGCTGCGGCGCTTTTTCTAACAAACACACCCCGACGTCATCACATCACCCCAGTTCTTTTTGCTCTCCATTGGCTTCCTGTTGCATTTATCATTGATTTTAAAGCTCTATTGCCTTGCACCTCCTTATTTGGCCGAAACCCAAGCAGGGTTCTAAGGGCTCTAAGGGCTCTAAGGCCGACTAATCAGCTTCTACTGGACGTCCCCAGAACCAGACTTAAACATTGGGGGGATCGAGCCTTCTCTGTTGCTGGTCCCAGACTCTGAATCAAACTGCCCCCCCGAAATGAGCCCCCCAACATGAGTCCCCCAACATGAGCCCCCCAGACATGAGCTCCTCGACATAAGCCCGCCGACATGAGCTCCTCGACATGAGCCCGCCGACATGAGCCCCCAACATGCGCCCCTAGACATGAGCCCCTAGACATGAGCCCCTAGACATGAGCCTTCGACATGAGCCCCTAGACATGAGCCCTTAGACATGCGCCCCTAGACATGAGCCTTCGACATGAGCCCCTAGACATGAGCCCCTAGACATGAGCCCTTAGACATGAGCCCCTAGACATGAGCCCCTAGACATGAGCCCTTAGACATGAGCCCCTAGACATGAGCCCTTAGACATGAGCCCCTAGACATGAGCCCCTAGACATGAGCCTTCGACATGAGCCCCTAGACATGAGCCCCTAGACATGAGCCTTCGACATGAGCCCCTAGACATGAGCCCCTAGACATGAGCCCCTAGACATGAGCCTTCGACATGAGCCCCTAGACATGAGCCCCTAGACATGAGCCTTCGACATGAGCCCCTAGACATGAGCCCCTAGACATGAGCCTTCGACATGAGCCCCTAGACATGAGCCCCTAGACATGAGCCCCTAGACATGAGCCCTTAGACATGCGCCCCTAGACATGAGCCTTCGACATGAGCTCCTAGACAAGAGCCCCTAGACATGAGCCTTCGACATGAGCCCCTAGACATGAGCCCCTAGACATGAGCCTTCGACATGAGCCCCTAGACATGAGCCCCTAGACATGAGCCCTTAGACATGCGCCCCTAGACATGAGCCTTCGACATGAGCCCCTAGACATGAGCCTTCGACATGAGCCCCTCGACATGAGCCCTCGACAAGCGCCCCTCGACATGAGCCCTCGACATGAGCCCTCGACAAGCGCCCCTCGACATGAGCCCTCGACAAGCGCCCCTCGACATGCGCCCCTCGACATGAGCCCTCGACATGAGCCCCTCGACATGAGCCCCACGACATGAGCCCTCGACATGAGCCCCTCGACATGAGCCCTCGACATGAGCCCTCGACATGAGCCCCTCGACATGAGCCCCTCGACATGAGCCCCACGACATGAGCCCTCGACATGAGCCCCTCGACATGAGCCCCTCGACATGAGCCTCTTGACATGAGCCCTTGACAAGCGCCCCTCGACATGAGCCCTCGACATGAGCCCTCGACATGAGCCCCTCGACATGAGCCCTTGACAAGCGCCCCTCGACATGAGCCCTCGACATGAGCCCTCGACATGAGCCCCTCGACATGAGCCCTTGACAAGCGCCCCTCGACATGAGCCCTCGACATGAACCCTCGACATGAGCCCTCGACATGAGCCCCTCGACATGCAGCCCCTCGACATGCACCCCTCGACATGCGCCCCTCGACATGAGCCCTCAACATGAGCCCTCGACAAGCGCCCCTCGACATGCGCCCCTTGACATGAGCCCTCGACAAGCGCCCCTCGACATGTGCCCCTCGATATGAGCCCCTCGACATGAGCCCTCGACATGAGCCCCTCGACTTGCGCCCCTCGACATGAGCCCTCGACAAGCGCCCCTCGACATGCGCCCCTCGACATGAGCCCTCGACAAGCGCCCCTCGACATGCGCCCCTCGACATGCGCCCCTCGACATGAGCCCTCGACAAGCGCCCCTCGACATGAGCCCTCGACAAGCGCCCCTCGACATGTTCCCTCGACATGAGCCCTCGACATGAGCCCCTCGACATGAGCCCTCGACAAGCGCCCCTCGACATGAGCCCTCGACAAGCGCCCCTCGACATGCGCCCCTCGACATACGCCCCTCGAAATGCGCCCCTCGACATGCGCCCCTCGACATGAGCCCTCGACATGAGCCCTCGACAAGCGCCCCTCGACATGAGCCCTCGACAAGCGCCCCTCGACATGCGCCCCTCGACATGAGCCCTCGACAAGCGCCCCTCGACATGCGCCCCTCGAAATGCGCCCCTCGACATGAGCCCTCGACAAGCGCCCCTCGACATGAGCCCCTTGACATGAGCCCCTCAACATGAGCCCCTCGACATGCGCCCCTCAACATGAGCCCTCGACATGAGCCCCTCGACATGAGCCCCCCGACATGAGTCCCCCGACATGAGCCCTCGACATGAGCCCCTCGACATGAGCCCTTGACATGAGCCCCTAGAAATGAGCCCTAGAAATGAGCCCTCGACATGCACCATCACAGACTTTAACCTTTTTAAATCCAGGCTTAAAACACATTATTCAGACTGGCTTTTACCTCTGTAATGTAGTGACACTTTGTTTTGTACAGTTTGTTTTAACTCTGACCCTTTAGTGTGCAGTCTATCGCGAGTCTCCCCCTCGAACCACACTCTTTACTCCGCCGTGGCTCTGTCGTGCCCGGGACAGTCTTATGGCGACTTCCTCTGATACCGACGGATTAGCGATTGATGAAACGCTGCGCGCAGCTTCAAGCGGGGGGCCGGTTCCAGGGGCTCCATCGATCTGACGAGGCTTTACGGCGGAGGAAGGACATCCATATCAATAAATGACAGAGAGAAATGAATTCGTCTGGTGTAACGAGCCGGTTCTTGGACGCGTCGCAGGTCTTGAAATGCCATCGTAGAAGGAGCCTTGACTATTGCACGCAACCACTGCACGGAATTGATCCAGAAAGTGCATTTTCGGAATCTGCAAAGGAAACTGAACCGCTCTGAGGTCTAAGCAAAGTTCCCACGACGTTTTTTAAAGCTTAACTTGATGAAAGAAAAGAAGAATGCTGTTATGGTATTGAATAGTACGGCGTTTAAGCGTAATGTGTGACTTTATGCAACAAAATGCCTCATCTATTGTAATCAACAAGGAGCAAGGTCAACAATAGGAGTTAAATTCTGATGATTAAAGGTTTGTAAGTTTCAGTAAAAGCATGGAGTTTGGAGCAGACTTCACTTTTATTCCGTCATATTGACTCGGAAGGAAGAAAATCGACTACCGTGGCACCTTTTTTCATAGTTTGGCCGCTGTGCGACTTATATGTGATATTATTCATTATTTTCACACTGGCAACGGCATTTCACATGTTGAATATTTTCACACTGACCACCACAAGAGGGCGCTCTAGGCTCTAAGCGATGCAGAAGAAGAATCTGCACTTCCTCTACCTCTGGAGTTTGTGGAGTTGTTTAGAAGTGACACAGAGGAAGAAGAATTCAAAGGATTTAGTGATTTGGGGTAAAACTGATGCTTTGGTAAACTTGTTAGCATGTTCTTTATGCTATAGTTATCTGAATAACTGTTAATATGTTACGTTAACATACCAGACACTTACCACAGTTCTGTCTGTGCGTCATGTAGCTGAATGGTGTTAGCGTTAGCATACGTACACCTATTCACCATGTTCTCTAATCTGTTATTATTTGAAATTGCATTTCAAAATTAAATGTTTGCTCTTGATCTTGGATTTTTTTCAAATAAATTTCCCCCAAAAATGAGACTTATACTCCAGTGCGACTTTTATATGTTTTTTTCTTCCCTATTATGCATTTTTTGGCTGGTGCGACTTATACTCCTGAGCAACTTTTAGTCCGGAAAATACGGTATATTGACTACAAATGGCAAGGGTTAAAATTCTGTCTTGTTTATGTCCAAGAAATTAGGATCGAAAGCCATATTTATTTGTCTAAAATGAGAACAAATCGAATAATAACCGTAGAGTAAATGTACTTTCTCCCAGGTCAATATGAGTACGAAAAAAAGTGCTTCATGAGGCCAAATATCTGCAAAAACGGCATCATATACCTTTAAATTGTATGCACGATTAATGTTATTAGCGTGAAACAAATGATTTACGTTGAGAAACAGCGCAATAAAAACTGGGAGATTTGTTTTGCTGTTGCCGTGCCGACTGTCTGCAGGAGAAAGGCTCAGCGACGGTTGATCTGTCCGGACTTTTTGTTTTTACTTTAGAGGCCATTTGGAGACATGGAAGTGGCTCGGAAAAGGCTTTTTGACACCGCGCTCCGTGAGTTTGTGTTTGTGGTTTAAAAAAGTGACACAGAAGCACTTAGAAATATCCTTAAATCTGTCTCTGGCCCCGGCACTGACATCGCTCCGTTTGGACAAAACTTAGAAGTAATTTAGTATATAGAAAGTTTAACGACATAATACAACTCGATTTAAATGATGGTTGAGTTTAAGTCCAACAAAATGAAAGACTGAAGCACAAAATACTTTCGAACTTTGACTGACAGCTATTACACACATTTAAAATACACTTTTGTGATGGTGTAAAATGCTTTTGATTTTACACACTAAAGCTGGGATATCATTGTATTTCGTGCTTTTTTCCCTCATTCAATATTGTAAAATCAGCACTTTGTGACCAACTCAGACCGCTGCATACTGGCTGCACTGAATTACCGTATTTCCCGGACTATAAGTAGCATATTTTTTCATAGTTTTGGCCGGGGTGCAACTTATACTTATATTTATACTTATATACTTATACTCCGGAGCGACTTATATGTGATATTATTTGTTATTTTCACACCTGCAACCACATTTCATACTCCAGTGCAACTTATATATTTCTTCTCTATTATGCATTTTTTGGCTTATACCCCGGTACTCCGGTGCGACTTATGGTCCGGAAAATACAGTATACGATATTTTAGAATCAGAATCAGAATCATAAAAGGTTTATTGCCATTGTCAATGAACAGAATTCACACACACAGGATCTTCCTTTGGTGATTCGGCGCAACAATGGTCAAAAAAATGAAATGACAAAACAACCGATATAAGTCAAAAATCACTTAATCACTCAATATCAATAAAGTCTGTGTGAGTCTATATGTAACGTTATGAGAGTTTGTTGGTTGTGCTGCGTTCAATGACTGATAAAAATGTGCAAAAATATACAAAAACGCACAAAAACGCATGCATGTAAAGACTATTGTATGAAGATAATAAAGCTGTTTAAATGTACTAACTGTTGTCATGTTTTTGAAATCAAGAACCACTGCCTTCAGAGAACAAAAACTAAAATCATAAATACAAAAAGTAAGATGATATCTATTGGCTTTGCTTAATGTCTCCTTGTGAGTGAAGCAGAGTTTATCGATCAAGAGTGTTGGAAGTGTGAGCTCTAGTCCCACTGAGTCCTACCCACCAAAATACATGGTCCTATAAAAAGGTTGCACCCCACACGACCCCCGCATCACCCGACATAACGCCCGTCTCACTGGTGTAAGCACAAGAAGTATAAATAATAAAAGTACTTCACCTTCACCACGCTCGACCGGGAGAAATTATGTTACATAAGATTCTTCTGCGCCGCACGAGGACGCAACGACGGCTATGATATTTGAGCCAACGTTTGATTAAACTAACGGTCCAGGCGCCACACACAAGAGAGAGGGGGAGGGGGAGAGGGAGGGAGGAAGGGAGAGGGAGAGAGAAAGGGAGAGAGGAAGAAGGGGAGAGGGAGAGAGAAAGGGAGAGGGGAAAGAGGGGAGAGAGGATGAAGGGGAAAGAGGGAGAAGGGGGGAGGGAGAGAGAAAGGGAGAGGGGAGAGAGGAAGAAGGGGAAAGCGGGAGAAGGGGGGAGGGAGAGAGAAAGGGAGAAGGGAGAGAGGAAGAAGGGGAGAGAGTGTGGATATTGATCAAATTATTGTCATGTCTGTGTCCTATTTATCATGAGTCACGACGATCTTACGGCATTTGGGTCACGATGAACTTTCTGTGTATTTTCTGATTATCTGTGGACTAGTCTAAACAATCTTAAAGCGGACGTCATATCAACGTCAGGCCATTTTATCAGACCCAAGCAACAGCGATATATAACACAGATAATTCTTGTGACGGGTCGAATCTCAGCTGCTAGACGAACAACACGCTACTGTTTTGCCTGTTTTTCCATGTTTTCATCAAATAAAGAACTTGAGAACGATCTTCGCCTCTCGCAGTCTGTGTAGACTAAACTTCGACAAGAGGAAGAAGGGGAGAGGGAGAGAGAAAGGGAGAGGGGAGAGAGAGCGAGAGAGAGAAGAGGAAGAGTGAATGAGCTAGTGAAAAAGCGGGAGAAGAATGTAGGAGAAAGTTTAAAAATGGGAGAAAGAGGGTGAGGGGAAGACTGAAGAGACGAGAGTGAAGAGGTGGGAAGGACAGAGAAAGGGAGAGAGAAACAGGGGAAGACAGGGGAATGAGGAAAGAGAGAGAGAGCGAGAAGAGGAAGAGTGAAGGAGAGAGACAAGTGAAAACAAGGAAGGAAGGAAGGATGGGGAGAAAGTAGGGAGAGGGAGAGAGAAACACAGAGGGAGCAGAGGAGGGAAGAGGAAGAGCGAACGTTGAGAGACAAGTGACAGAGGAGAGGCAAGGAAGGAAGGAGAGAAAGTAGGGAGAAAGGAAGAGAGGGAGAAGAGAGGGAGAGAGAAACACAGGGGGAGCAGAAGAAAAGAGAGAAGAGGAAGAGTGAAGGAGAGAGTGGAAGAAAGAAGACAAAACAGGGATGAATGGAGAGAGAGAGGAAGACTGGGCGTGAATGAGCGAGAGAGAGGTAAGAAAAGGGAGAAAGAGAAGAACGAGGAAGCGGAAGAGAAGACAAGAGCGGAAGAAAGATGGGGAGAGAGAGGAGAACAGTGGGAGGAGATAGAATAGGAAGAGTGAAGAAGAGAGCAAAAGAGGGAGAAAGGGAGAGAGTGACAGGGGAAGACAGAGGAAGGGGGAAAGAGAGAGAGAGAAGAGGAAGAGTGAAGGAGAGAGACAAGTGAGAGAAGCAAGAGAAGGATGGAAGGAAGGAAGGAGAGAAAATAGGGAGAGAGAAACACAGGGGGAGGAGAGGAAAAAGACAGAAGAGAAGAGTGAAGGAGAGAGAGGAAGAAAGAAGACAAAACAGGAAGGAAGGGTAAGGAGCGAGAGAGAGGTGAGAAAAGGGAGAAAGAGAGAGGGAAGAACGAGGAAGCAGAAGAGAGAACAAAAGCGGCAGAAAGACGGGGAAGAGAGAGGTAGAAAGGGAGAGAGTGAGTGGTACTGAGTGAAAGAGGGGAGCGAAAGTGAAGTGAGAGTAAGATAGGAGAAATAAAGGTGGAGAACAAGAGGAGGAGTGAGCGAGACGGACAGAAAGAAGGGATGGAGAGGGATGGAGAGAGAGAGAGAGTTAAAGCCAGTTATTACATGAGGCTAAGTATTCTCTGATTAAAAGTGCTGTGTTGGCCCGTGATGGCTGTTTTATGACGCCGGCTGACGCACAATCCTTCGCTCTCATTATGAAAATGGCCGAGCGTGACCTTCGCGCGAGCACCCGGGCCCCTCCCAGCGGCGGGCGGGTGCTCGGGGGGGGCCGCCACCATCGGCTACTCTGTAATGGGATTAAGATCTATGGCCTAATGAGCCAAACCCTTTTAACGGAATCAGCGCGGCAGATTAAGCGCCGGTCAAACGTCGCTCGGATTATGGACTGACCACATTTGTCCGGTGATAAATCTACACATTGCAAACGGGAGGCAAGATCACGCCCGTCACAGTAACACGTGTCAATTTGCCACGTATTGCTCCAGAAAAATATCACGATAAGCAATAGTACTGAAACTGCAACCCAAACGTGGGATGATCTCAGTAAACACTTTTGTAACTGTTTAATACGGTTAAAAAACATGAGCTGCAACAAATAAATAGCAGAATGAAGCACTTATTAGTACTTGAGTTCAGTATTTCTTATCTTTTGTTAGTCATAGAAGCGATGTATTGACTCTATACAGCTCAAATTGACACACAAATAAATGTACTATTTATATGACGATTTAATATTGTATTTATTGTGTTTGTGCACTGCAAAACTGTGTGATTGAGTTTTAAAAATGTTTTCTTGAATTAAGAAAATCACATAATCCTTTTTTAAACATACAGCAACAATATTGTACAAACAAAACTGACCTATGTAAAGAAAAGTATATAATAAAATAAATAAAATAAATAAAATAAATAAAATAAATAAAATAAATAAAATAAATAAAATAAATAAAATAAATAAAATAAAAACATTTACTAAAATTTAAAACAAACAAACAAACAACAACATAAAATAAAAAGCAGAAAAACAAATAATCCAGATCGAGAACCAAACTCAAATCAAGATCTCTCACAATTATTTTCTTTAACTATTTGTATAAACATGTCTATACAGCTACACAAATGAGACATATCCAATCCACTTTATTTCTATAGCACATTTCCAAAGGACTATTTAACATAATAAATAAAACCATAAAATATACTTAAATTCAGTCTCAGTACTGCATTGAATAGAGGAACCAATCACAGACATAATCCACTTTAACAACTGGACTAGAATAGAAAGATCTGTGAAAACCCCTTTATCTCTCTTTTTCCATGTTTTCTCTGTGGAAAAAAAGCAGTTCTCACATCGGGCCAATTAGAGGAGCGTCTCCGGCCCACCTGAGTCCTCCCCCTCAGGACACTCTGCGGTTTAAGGAGCACTGCTAAAAACACTGCAATACATGTAAATTTCCCCGTCGCCCCGGGACAAATATTCAATTGCTCTTTGTTGCTTCTGAAAATTCAAAATGATGAAAGCGCTGTTTCCTCTTGAAAGGTAAAGTCGATTTTTTTATTTTAGGCTGGGCTCTACCACCTGCTATTAAGGAGTGAGCCGAACCATTTGTGATCCCAATGCACGTCGTCCCGCTAGGATTATAGGGCTCTGTTTGGCTTTAAAGTTCACATAAAGGAACGTGGAAATGGGTTTTTGTTCGTATAAACCTAAAAAATGCTATAAACACGACAAAAGCTTGAAAAAGTGTACATTACGTTTTCAGGAATAACAACGTAATTAAAAAAAAATCTGATAAAACCCAATAATTAAAAATTTAAGGTTAAATTAAATCAAAATTGGGACTAAATCTTGACCGGACCGCGACTGTAGCAAAACTCAACTGGGATCAAACCAGTGTACCGTATTTTCTGGACTATAAGTCGCACCAGCCAAAAAATGCTTAATAGAGAAGAAAAAAAACATATATAAGTTGCACTGGAGGATGAAATGCGATTGCAAGTGTGAAAATAACAAATAATATCACATATAAGTCGCTCTAGAGTATAAGTATAAGTATATAAGTATAAGTCGCACTCAGGCCAAAACTATGAAAAAAGGTGTGACTTATAGTTTGGAAAATACGGTAAAAACGCAGCCTTAATTATGAGCAGAAGCAAAAGGTTGTCAATTTAGTGTTGGAAAAGACCAATTTAACAGGGAGATTACACAAAATCTCTAGTCCACATGCATTTTGCTTATAAAGTTTTAAATAACTTGAGCAATATCTCTCATTCATGCAGCAAAGAGTCGCCAGTTTTCCAACATAATACTTACTTTGGGCAGTGGAAATGCATCGGCCCAACAGAAGGTGGACTTGTACTCCAATGGCCCATTATATATTTATACAATAAACTAACAAAAAAAACATCCAGAAAGTAAATCCTCCATCTACTCCTGACCAAGACCCTGATTCTAGCTCTGGAGTTAGGTTGCTTATGCTTTCCAAAGGTACTATTTCTTTAACCTGGACAATACGTTGAATTGGTCTACATACAATTTACTGTATATGCATGAATCAAAAAGTCAAAACTACAAAACCACTAACTTTTTTCTGTATCCATCAATATCTGAATACAGTTTACACATGGTAATAGAAAGTATCTATATTTCCAAGTACCACCCAATCCAAACCAGGTCTACAAGAAGAGCTGAAACACATGGCATAAAAACTCAAGTTGTTTGTTTCTCTTAATAAGTGCCTTGAAGCGGCAGATGCTAATTATACCACATGACGTGAGGGTCTAGAAATAACCCATCGTTTATTTTGAGAGTTTCATTCAAACACGCAGAAAGGAGCCTGTGTGTGATGTCGTGGACCCGCAGTGGTAAAAGTGATACACAGTGTTGTTCTGTTGGTAATAAAATATAATGATCAGAAATAGATAAACAGATTAAAACATTTCATAAAACTCAAAATACTATAGCAAAGTACCGGTACTGCAGGCCAAGTTCAATGGCCAACGACAACACAAACGATGCGTACTGTGTGACCTTTAATGCCATACAGGGGGACATTTCAGTGGGACATAAATAAAATGAAATAAAATAAATAAAATAAATAAAATAAATAAAATAAATAAAATAAATAAAATAAATAAAATAAATAAAATAAATAAAATAAATAAAATAAATAAAATGTGCACATTTTCATAATTTAATTGTTCAGTTCTGTGTGAAAACCATCAAAAGTGAACGACACAAAGACAAAACCTCCCCGTTAAATTGAGCCCCAAATCCCCCAAACAAACCCGACAGGAACGCGCATACACCTCCAGCGTGCCTCCCCGTTCGTTAAAAAGTGAGTGGCAGGAGGACTGGGGGCGGGCATGTCTTCGGGGGGCTTGGCGGGGGAGGGAGTGTGCCGTCCCGGGCTTGTTACGGCACTGCACTGCTTCTGCGGCGTGGAGCGCTTTGTCCGACCCGTGTCAGGCTTGAATCACGCAGTCGCCTTCCGTCTTTCGCCCTCTCATTTCGAGCGGGGGCCGTTTGAGTGGAATTGTCTGGTGATTTCGCCAGTTGTGCCCATGGCTCTGTCCCTGCTGAATATTCTGATCCAACACAGGTTTTATTAAAGCGCGGCAGTGTTCGCTTACAGTCTCGGATTTCACATAGAATAAAAGCTTTCAGTTTCTTGTTTGCGTGCGTTGATATATTGAGTACTTTTCACCATTAAAATATTTAGTTTTGAACAGTTAAATGCGATGGCAACGGAGAATATATCCCATATTTGATACCAAGACATTCCGATGTGTAAACGTTTTAGACGAAGTTTCTAGAATAAGATCTCGGCCGCAAAAAGTAATTTTTTGCCCAATTCAATAGTAGCAGTGGGAGATATATACATAGAAAGATGGAAAATATCACAGTTGTCGTTTTGGAGATGTGCAAAGTGTTGCGAATATTGCATTGCTACAAACAGTTGATAAAAGCTGTAAGATTATAAATATGAAAATCTGAAATGTGGAATTGAATGGCCACAATTGTCCTTGGATTATCGTCGTGGGGATAAAAGAGGACAATATATAGAATTGGTGATAATATTGTGGATGTTTCTGTGAATATTTGCACATCTGAACATCACATATATGGTTTATAATAGCAACAAAAATATCTAATTAAAAATAAAAATGGAATAAATCTACGTTTCTTTCAAACCAAGGTACAAAGTTATATTTTCAGACTTTTTTGTGGGTAATTTTAGTCCTTTCACTCGCTCTGATCCTGTCTGATTGCCAAAACATAAGATGCCTTTCATTATCAGGATGAGACGGCGAATAGAGCTGTTCATTCTCGTCAGTATCGCCCGATCGACAGAGAGATGTTTTAAACCCTGACGAGCTCACAGGCAAACGAACGACGCCGTCCCGCGAGCGAACGCCGTCGTGACACAAACCTCGCCACGTCCCTGACATTTGGAGATGAATCACGCAGTCGATAATAAGGCGTTTGCGACTCTTATTTACACTAAAGAGTCATCGCGCGATTGCAGCCGCTCCTCGTCTCCAATGGAAACAGGAATCAATCGTAAACAAGCACAAATGGAGTGACAAGATATGAAAGATAACAGAGAAGAAGGTGTTTTGGCTGGTGGATATTAAGGTTGTAGTCGACTAAAAGAAAGGGGGAGTGGCACCGACAAAAGCTATACTACTACTACTACTACTACTTTGTAAACACAGAAGTACTAGTAAACATCATCTTCAGAAGTAAAAAGGTCGAAGAAACTGTCCGTTCACAACAGAAACTCGTCCATGTTTCTCCATATAATGACGCCATATAAACTGATGGAAAGTACTACGGCCGAGGGTTGTCAAAAGTATCGACGAAACAGATACTAATCACGAAACTAGATACGCATTTGAACAAGAAACAACAAAAATAAATCACATTAACGAGACAAAATGTAACTTTCTGCAAACAGTGATCTAAAACCATCTTGAGCTTTATCAGAACTAGTAAAAGACCACAGGGTTTGATAAAGACAGTACTATTATTTTTTGTTGACATCGTCAGTCAATTGCACTTTTAATCGTAATTGTGCAAAATCCCTATAGAGAATCGAGTGTTTTCCTTAGTATCGAAATCAAGCTTGACATTTTGGTATTGTGACAACACCACTACAGCCCTAGTGAATATAATGGTGTTAAAAGAGTGCTTAAAGTGTCTTTCAACGCAAAATAAAAAGTGGCTTGAAGATCAAACCCGACGGTATTGAACGATGTGATGCTACTTTGAGAATAGTTCCATCGCAAAATGTACAAGGCAATGCAAATCGTCCCACTCGATTTTGGTGCTTGGGCCTCAAAACCTCACTATGGACACAGTGGATGGATACATTTGGAATATGCTCTTGGCAGCTGGGAAGAAGAAGGCCCACACAATTTTTTTTTTTTTTTTTAAATGGATGGTTCAAACCGCTACGACGACAAAAGACTGGACTAGTGTCATAACCATGGAAAAAATAACCTCTGGACTCAACTTAGAAATAGACAAATATAAAAAGAATGGACAAAATGGGACAATTATTTCATATTTTTTTCTGATGCCACGCCCTTATTACTACTACTTTTTATTCTCTCCTTCATTTGCCATTGTGTGCTTTTTTTCTTTATGTTGTTGTGCTGTTGCTTTATTTAGTTGATCTATGTTTGAATAAAAAAGAAAAAGAAAAGAAGGCCCTCACGAAACCAAATATGTGGATGATTCAAACCGCTCCAACGATGAAGGACTGGACTAGTAACCATGGATAAAATAACCACAGGACTCAACTTAGAAATAGACAAATTTAAAAAGAATGTACAAAATAAATAAAGTTTTTTTATATTAATATTTAAATTTCAAAAAAAGATAATTTCAAAAAAAGACAATTTCAAAAAAAGAAAATTTCAAAAAAAGAAAATTTCAAAAAAAGAAAATTTCAAAAAAAGAAAATTTCAAAAGTGCTTTGTCTGGAATGTTCCCAGGTATGGCATTAAACTCTCCATCATATATTAAACTTTCTGAATGTTTGTACTGCTCAAAAGTAGAAAGTCCTTCATCTTATAACTTCCTGTGAAATCCAATGACCGGCTTTGGCTGAATTGCCCCTGTCATCTTCACAGAGAACGACGCCTTTAATGCCTTTAATGCCATACCGTGGAACATTCCGGGCGCATCGATCACGCCGCTGCGCCGTCCTCGGCTGCTCTGACCGTTCCATGAAGCCTAATTAAGAGCTGGTAATTACAGGTGATGGAGAGAGTGCTTTGTGAGGCCACATCTGAATAAATGATGAAAACACCATCACGGAGCTTAAACAAGCCGCTTGAGCTTAGACCAGGAACAAGCCCCAGGGCATCGTGGGTAAAAAAAAGAGAGAGAGAGACGAGAGTAATGCATCATGGGAGCTGTCAGGAGATGTGAAATTAATAAGGTTTTAAATATTCACTAGCTCTGTCCTGGGGGCGGTGGGAGGGGCAGAGGAAGTTAGCGTTGAATAAAGCTGTTTGAGATGAAAAAAAAGGCAGAGCTGTGGGGAGACGGGAGGATGACAGCAGAGGTGAAGGTGAACGAGGGAATAATCCCCACGCACGCAGACGTCAAGGAGCGGGAAGCACGGTCGAGCGGAAAGAGTGAGACATACGGCAGAAATATGTGTGATAGTCAAGGTGAAGCGATTTGATTGGGCTCAGTTTTGAACACTTATTTGACAAGACAGGGACAGTGCGTAAAGGTGTATGTGAGAATGATGTTAGTTTGTTTATTTTATCAGTGTTTATACCATATTTTCCAGACTATAAGTTGCACCTTTTTCATAGCTTTGGCCGGGGTTCAACTTATACTTACATTTTTACGTATACTTATACTCCGGAGTGACTTATATGTGATATCATTTGTTATTTTCATCCTTGCAACCGCGTTTCATACTCCAGTGCGACTTATATATTTTTTTTTCTTCTCTATTATGCATTTTTTGGCTGGTGCGACTTATACTCCGGTGCGATTTATAGTTTGGAAAATACGGTACTTTATTTATCCTTATTATTTATCTTTGATTTATGCAACAAAACGCCAAAGACAACGGCAATAAAACATGTTCTGATCTTTTTCCATTTCCTTTTTCCCTCCCCCTTATTTTTAAGCAAATAATACTTTACGTTTTTCCCTCCCAAGTAACTTTACTCATTTGTTGGTTCAATTGTTTCAGTTGGAAAAATTTTGAAAGTACATGCTTTATGTCATGTTAAAGCTGCACTATGGAACTTTTACGGCGCACATGGCAGAGTCTTATTAGAAATCACGGCTGCGGTTAACAATTATGAGTCGAAGAGTTAAACAGTTATTCCTACTGTACCCGGCAACTTAATACAATCGAACCAATTAAGTTTGAAATACGGTGAAAGATTATATGGAGAAATATTTACAAATGAAGTATTACAGCTGAAAAACACAAATAGTTAATTCGTCGACTTGTGTTTTAGAGTCTATGTACTCTAGATAACAATTATCGTATTTTCCCGGACTATAAGTCGCACCTTTTTTTATAGTTTTGGCCGGGGTGCGATTTCTACTTATATGTGATATTATTTGTCATTTTCACACTTGCAACCTTATATCATACTGTCATGGAATTAGACAATACACCAATGATATTCCTTAACACACAGAGAACACAATTCAACTTAGAATATGAAACGACACAGAAATATCAGACTTTTGTGTAGCATGCATGGGAGAAAACGCCGGGACGGGTCAACCAGGCTGTTGTAAGCAGCCTGGCGACCCTCCTGCGTCTCACAACGTTTTTTCTCATGCAGGTTGGTTTTATTAGATATTATGGAATAGGCGGGTCACATTTCTCATTGGTCAGCTTCACATCAAAGCACTTGTTTTTTACAAAAGTCTGGTATTTTTTCTTAGAGATAAAGCCTAGGTGAATGTTTTACCCAATCTCCCCTGGGGTGTTACCCCCCTCCCTAGGATAAACATCCTTTGGCCCATCTTTACGACACCTTCACAAACAAATGCAGTCACACATGCTGTTTTTCTCTTAGACTAATGATGCAAATAATATACAAATATGGTCATATCACTTTTATGCAGATAAAATACATCACAAAAATATAATCATATATTTACATTTTATCACACATACTCCAGTGCAACTTATATATGTTTTTTTCTTCTCTATTATGCATTTTTTGGCTGGTGCGACTTATACTCCGGTGCAACTATTTCTGGAAAATACGGTACTGTACTATGTTTTTTCTTCGTTTTGACAGTCGATTAGTCACATTTAGTCGATTTATCGCTGCAGCACTGGAGATGTTATCGCTTTGCCCGGGATGTTCCGCAGTACGGCATTAAACGCTCCCATCTGCATGATGAAAAAAAGCTGTTGGTCAAGTTACAGATCAGATCTGTGGAGGTGTGACCCCCGAACTGCAGTCAGAATGCATGTTTTTCCACGATTTTCCTGCGATAAACGAGACGTGTAATTGACAGATAGGTTTAATGCCATACTGTGGAACATCCCGGGTCAAGATAGGTTTAATGCCATACTGTGGAACATCCCGGGTCAAACAGTTGCATCTCAGGTGGATTACACGGCATCAGGAAAGTGATATAAAGCACCAGTTTGAAAAGAGTGAAATATTCCTGCTTATCTATTCCGCTCTTGTCAACGATTCACATCTACATTGAGACTAAATTGCCTCAGTGGCATTGACCACAGGAACCTTTTATCTCCCTTTCTCTGCGTAGGTGTTATGCGGACGCTCAGCCCGGCCGTGGGAGACTGCGGGGCATCTGATTAAAGCTCTGGGGAAGGACTTAAGACGCCTCTGAAGCACCCGATAAAAGAGAGGCTCCGCCCACCGCGCCCCATCAAATGCCCCAGTTCCCCCAAAAAGAGCACAAACACCGGGGACCGAGGGCTAAGGACACACCGGAGCGGGCCGCGATCAGTGTGTAACTTGTGTTGCCGTGACAACGCAACATAAGGGGGAAATGCAGGGGTTTATCTCCGGTTTTAACTGACTTCTGCTCATTCAAAAGATACCCATATTTTCCAGACTATAAGTCGCACTGGACTATAAGTCGCACCGGAGTATAAGTCGCATCAGCCAAAACATGCATAATAGAGAAGAAAAAAACATATTCAAGTCGCACTGGAGTATAAGTTGCACTGGAGTATAAGTGCGACACAAAGTATAAGTGCGCATAATATCAAACAGAAAATGACATGGCTTTAAACGTATTAGTTGAGGTTTAATTATCAGATAAATGTGTAAAATTAATAACAAAAGAGCATAAATATCATAATTTTTTGAAAGCTTAAAACGTAATTATTCCCCCTATTTTTTTTTTTTTAATCATCTTTTTTGTAGTATTTTCTGTTTACTATAATCGGTGTACTCTATATTCAAATGTTGCATATAACTTCAAAACCACCTTCACGATATTACGTAAAGTTCAATATATTGAGTGTGTGGCTGTTGTGGTGTTTTTCTGGTTGTTTTTCTGTCCTTTGCCGGCCGAACCTGCTGAAAAACAACTCAGGCCTAATTAAGAACTTTTTTGTTGTCTTCTTATTACTATTTTCAATTATAGACAAACAAGCATTTACCCCTGAGATCACAGCAATTACACAGATAAACAACAATGAAACTGAAGCACATATTCAAAAGGAAGAGAGCAGTCACGATAATAATGAGAAGAAGAAGAGGAAGAAGAGGAGGAAGAAGAGGAGGAAGAAGCGGAAGAAGAAGAGGAGGAAGAAGAAGAAGAAGGAGAAGGGGAAGAAGAGGAAGAAGAAGAAGAAGAAGAAGAAGAAGAAGAAGAAGAAGAAGAGGAAGAAGGAGAAGAGGAAGAAGAGGAGGAAGAAGAGGAGGAAGAAGAGGAGGAAGAAGCGGAAGAAGAAGAGGAGGAAGAAGAAGAAGAAGGAGAAGGGGAAGAAGAGGAAGAAGAAGAAGACGATTAAGAAGAAGAAGAAGAAGAAGAAGAAGAAGAAGAAGAAGAAGAAGAAGAAGAAGAAGAAGAAGAAGAAGAAGAAGAAGAAGAAGAAGAGGAAGAGGAAGAAGAAGAAGAAGAAGAAGAAGAAGAAGAAGAGGAAGAAGGAGAAGAGGAAGAAGAGGAGGAAGAAGAGGAGGAAGAAGAGGAGGAAGAAGCGGAAGAAGAAGAGGAGGAAGAAGAAGAAGAAGGAGAAGGGGAAGAAGAGGAAGAAGAAGAAGAAGATTAAGAAGAAGAAGAAGAAGAAGAAGAAGAAGAAGAAGAAGAAGAAGAAGAAGAAGAAGAAGAAGAAGAAGAAGAAGAAGAAGAAGAAAAAGAAGAGGAAGAGGAAGAGGAAGAGGAAGAAGAAGAAGAAGAAGAAGAAGAAGAAGAAGAAAATCTAAAATGAAAAACAAATGAATCAAATAAATCATTAAAGAAGATTTGTTATTCTGTTTTTGCATTGATGTTTTTATTCATATTTTTCTGTAGAACAATGACATTAAATGATCAGGACTTGAGGTGTCGGTCAGAATCGTGCCATAAATCTGTCAAAATGCTGGCGTTTTGTGCTGGTTTATGGTAATATCTCTATAACAATCGGGCTTTTCCACATGAGACAAATGAAGTGATGAAGAAAGGAGGACTTCAAAAGAAAACGACTGCAATAGATAACACAAGTATCGAATCAAACACGTTTCCCAAAAATAAAGTCTTCATCCTGTTTAAAGACGACATGACTAATTTCTCGTATTTAGAGGTACTTTTTGACTAATCCTGTTTTAGTCCAGATTCAGGCGGTTTTTACTTGCCTAGAGATTGTGCTTTGAGGGCAAAATATTGTTTTAGCTCGTGCTTGTAAAAAATGTTAAGCAGCACTAAAAATGGGAGATAATGAGCTGAAAATACACAAAGACTGCACATCCAACTATTCGTCTTATGGAGCCGAGTGCTCGATAAACAGAGCCACGGGCTAAAACGTGGCCCCTCGTTCACTGATATTAGGGCCAATTATTCCTCCCAGGGACGCGCAGCCAATAAAAGCTTTACAGACACAAGCTCGGTCCAGCTCTGTGCTCTCGGCTTCAGCAAACAAAAGAGTCGAGTCCGCAGTTTTTACCTCCAAAAGTCTGTGGGGTTTTTGAAAATGTCCTCCAGAAAAGACGATGCCAATCTGAAAATGAGACTCATGGTTCAGACGGAGTTAGGAAAACGAACAGGTGCTTTTGGTTTACGCTGCACTTCCTGTCCTGCCTTGAAATGACACTCAAACAAAGCAATGACAGACTTTCTCGAAGCCAAATGACGTCTTTGTGGATGACATAAAGGTGCAGTGTGTGACCGACTGGAGAAGATGACATCCAACTCATCTGGGATTCATTCAGTTATTACAGCCATTGCATAAAAATGCCTTGAAAAACATGTATTCTTACTGTAAGTATAAGCTGACTGTCTAAGTACCGTATTTTCCGGACTATAAATCGCACCTTTTTTCATAATTTTGGCCGGGGTGCAACTTATACTGAGACTTTATACTTATACTTATACTCCGGAGCTAATTATATGTGATATTGTTTGTTATTTTCACACTTGCAACCGCATTTCATACTCCAGTGCGACTTATATATGTTTTTTTCTCCTCTATTATGCATTTTTTCGGCTGGTGCGACTTATACTCCGGCTCACACACCAGCTCGATGACCAAACGTCCCCCCGTCATACACCAGCTAATTGACCTAATTGTCCACCATCACACACCAGCTCAATGACCAAATGTCCACCATCACACACCAGCTCAATGACCAAACGTCCCCCCGTCACACACCAGCTCAATGATCAAACGTCCACCATCACACACCAGCTCAATGACCAAACGTTCCCCCGTCACACACCAGCTCAATGACCAAACGTCCCCCCGTCACACACCAGCTCAATGACCAAACGTCCCCCTGTCACACACCAGCTCAATGACCAAACGTCCCCCCGTCACACACCAGCTCAATGACCAAACGTCCCCCCGTCACACACTAGCTCAATGACCAAACGTCCCCCTGTCACACACCAGCTCAATGACAAACGTCCACCGTCATACAATAGCTCAATGACCAAACGTCCCCCCGTCACACACCAGCTCAATGACCAAACGTCCCCCTGTCACACACCAGCTCAATGACCAAACGTCCCCCCGTCACACAATAGCTCAATGACCAAACGTCCCCACGTCACACACCAGCTCAATGACCAAACGTCCCCCCGTCACACACTAGCTCAATGACCAAACGTCCCCCCGTCACACACCAGCTAAATGACCAAACGTCCCCCTGTCACACACCAGCTCAATGACCAAACATCCCCCCGTCACACACCAGCTCAATGACCAAACGTCCCCTGTCACACATAGCTCAATGACCAAACGTCCCCCCGTCACACACCAGCTCAATGACCAAACGTCCCCCCGTCACACACCAGCTCAATGACCAAACGTCCCCCTGTCACACACCAACTCAATGACCAAACGTCCCCCTGTCACACACCAGCTCAATGACCAAACGTCCCCTGTCACACATAGCTCAATGACCAAACGTCCCCCCGTCACACACCAGCTCAATGACCAAACGTCCCCCCGTCACACACCAGCTCAATGACCAAACGTCCCCCAGTCACACACCAGCTCAATGACCAAACGTCCCCCCGTCACACACAAGCTCAATGACCAAATGTCCCCTGTCACACACCAGCTCAATGACCAAACGTCCCCCTGTCACACACCAGCTCAATGACCAAATGTCCCCTGTCACACACCAACTCAATGACCAAACGTCCCCCTGTCACACACCAGCTCAATGACCAAACGTGCCCCCGTCACACACCAGCTAAATGACCAAATGTCCCCTGTCACACACCAACTCAATGACCAAACGTCCCCCCGTCACACACTAGCTCAATGACCAAATGTCCCCTGTCACACACCAGCTCAATGACCAAATGTCCCCTGTCACACACCAACTCAATGACCAAACGTCCCCCTGTCACACACCAGCTCAATGACCAAACGTGCCCCCGTCACACACCAGCTAAATGACCAAATGTCCCCTGTCACACACCAACTCAATGACCAAACGTCCCCCCGTCACACACTAGCTCAATGACCAAACGTCCCCCCGTCACACACCAGCTCAATGACCAAACGTCCCCCCGTCACACACCAGCTCAATGACCAAACGTCCCCCTGTCACACACCAGCTCAATGACCAAACATCCCCCCGTCAAACAATAGCTCAATGACCAAACGTCCCCCTGTCACACACCAGCTCAATGACCAAACGTCCCCACGTCACACACCAGCTCAATGACCAAACGTCCCCCTGTCACACACCAGCTCAATGACCAAACATCCCCCCGTCACACACCAGCTCAATGACCAAACGTCCCCTGTCACACATAGCTCAATGACCAAACGTCCCCCCGTCACACACCAGCTCAATGACCAAACGTCCCCCCGTCACACACCAGCTCAATGACCAAACGTCCCCCAGTCACACACCAGCTCAATGACCAAACGTCCCCCCGTCACACACCAGCTCAATGACCAAACGTCCCCCAGTCACACACCAGCTCAATGACCAAATGTCCCCTGTCACACACCAGCTCAATGACCAAACGTCCCCCTGTCACACACCAGCTCAATGACCAAATGTCCCCTGTCACACACCAGCTCAATGACAAACGTCCCCCCGTCACACACCAGCTCAATGACCAAACGTCCCCCCGTCACACACCAGCTCAATGACCAAACGTCCCCCTGTCACACACCAGCTCAATGACCAAACATCCCCCCGTCAAACAATAGCTCAATGACCAAATGTCCACCATCACACACCAGCTCAATGACCAAACGTCCCCTGTCACACATAGCTCAATGACCAAACGTCCCCCCGTCACACACCAGCTCAATGACCAAATGTCCACCATCACACACCAGCTCAATGACCAAACGTCCCCTGTCACACACCAGCTCAATGACCAAACGTCCCCTGTCACACACCAGCTCAATGACCAAACATCCCCCCGTCACACACCAACTCAATGACCAAACGTCCCCCTGTCACACACCAGCTCAATGACCAAACGTCCCCCCGTCACACACCAGCTCAATGACCAAACGTCCCCTGTCACACAAAAGCTCAATGACCGATCCCACCTCCTCCAGACCGGGTCAGAGGCTCATCTTCTCACCCTGCGGCGCCCTTTAACATGACAGAACTGTGCCTGACACTCACTTGTCATATGCCACAGATGCGTTTTCCACGTTTTCGGGCCCCGCAGGCGGATTCAGTTTGGCTGAATAAAATAAACTGCGCGTGGAGCCGCTCGTGTCCGGTTTGTCAGAGCGGCCTGATTGTCCGCGGCTCGTGCCCGCGGGCTCCGTGTTGCCTCGGTGGTGTGTCGGGGGCGCACGTTACACGGCGTCAGAGCGCGTGTTTGTATCCATGACTGAAGCGGGTGAGCAGCCTGAATTATTCATGTGGCATCAGGCCTGTCAGTGCTGCCTGTCCCTGGCTCTCCACACGGCCCTGGAAGTGTAACCACACAGAGCACGGAAACAGCACACAGACAATAGAGGGAATAAAGAGGAACTAAAGAGGAATAAAGAGGGAATAAAGTGGAACTAAATAGGAAATAAAGTGGAATACACAGGAACAAAGAGTAAAGAGGAATAAAGAGGAATAAAGAGGAGTAAAGAGAGTAAAGAGGAGTAAAGAGGGGTAAAGAGGAATAAATAGGAATATAGATGAGAAAAGAGGAATAAAGAGGAGTAACGAGGAACTAAAGCGGAATAAAGAGGAGTAAATAGGAATAAAGAGGAGTAACGAGGAACTAAAGAGGAAATAAAGCGGAATAAAGAGGAATAAACAGGAATAAAGAGGAATAAAGAGGAATAAACAGGAATAAAGAGGAATAAAGAGGAATAAAGAGGGGTAAAGAGACATAAAGAGGAACTAAAGAGGAATAAACATGAATAAAGAGGAAATAAAGAGGAAATAAAGTGGAATAAAGAGGAATAAATAAATAAATAAAAAGGAAAATGCTTTTTGTACTTCTTAGACCAAGACTATTTACACAGAGCATGGGATTCGGTGTTAAAAGACAAATGTTTTTAATTGGTAAATCAATTTGTCAGCCATATCAGAGCACTGTAAAAGGAACAGCCACATTATGGACAGGGATCGAAGAAAAGAGGCAATTCTGTTTTTATGCTCTCTTTGATTCTGTTTTTGTGTGTGTTTGTTGTCAAGTAAAATAAAAAAGACACACAGGACCCCACAGAGAGGCGCGGTCAGTGTGAGCGCCCCCGCCAGGTCTAAGGAAGCAAAGACCGCTGATATGTACGACTACCATGAACAATCACGGCTCTGAGAGTAGCTCGCAGTTAGCAGCCAAAACATGTGAAAAAGATAGTTACGAGTCCTAATCTATTGTCTTTAAAAAATAATACGTTTGTGTAAATAAATGAATAATGCACTAGTGTCAGAAGAGTGAACTTTAAAGGTAGTTAGCAGCTCTAGGTTTTAAATGTTCTCTCTGCCGTTGGACTCAAGAACATTGTATAACACTTATCACTTTAACAATTAATATAGATAATAATACACCTATCGTTTTGTACTGTAGTTATGATCTGCTGCATGATATATATCGTATTTAAGGTAAGGTAAGGTAAGGTAAGGTAACTTTATTTGTACCCGAGGGTAGATTTGGTTGCAGGTAAAAAGAGTGGGCTGCTCACACACACATAGACAACATTAATGACATTGACAGAAAACGGGCAGTGACACAACAGAGACGACTAGTGCTCCAGACATAGAGACATGGATAAAAAGTATACAAACAGTTAACAGTGTCAGAATACAGCGGATAAAATACAGAGTAAAAGCCATCATAGATACAAAAAAGAATAAATAGATAAATAGATTAAGAGGGCTGTGCAGTCTGGCTATTTGGTATTTTAATAGCTGAGGGAACAAAACTGCCCCTGTATCTCTTCGTTTTGCACAGAGGCAGTATGTATCTGCGGCCTGATGGAAGAAGCTGAAATTCAGCATTTAGTGGATGGGATCCGTCTTCTAAGATGGACCCAACGAGCCTCTGTAGCTGTCTAGTGAGGAAGGATTCTGGGTTCAGCTGTGGCTCTCCAATCAGCCTACTAGCCCACCTCACAATTTTGGTTAAGGGAGTTCTTATTTTTTAAGGGTAGGTTGCTGAACCAAGACACCAGGCTGAAGGAGATGACTGATTCAATGAAGCAGCGGTAGAACATCGTGAGCATTGTTCTGTCCATGTGGAAGGAGGACAGTTTCCTCAGGCAGTGCAAACGCTGGTTCCCCTTTTTGTACACAGCTTCACAGTTTGCCTCAAAGTTTAGTTTGTTATCAATGATAGTCCCAAGATATTTATAATGATTTACACACTCCACTGTCTGACCTTTTATGCAGGTAAGTTCCTTAGTCCTCGGGAGTTTCCTAAAATCTATATTCATGTCTTTGGTTTTGAAGATGTTCATCTGTAAAAAGGACGTGTCACACCAATCTACGAAATCCTGGACAGCTGGACCATGACTCGTTTGGTTCCCTTGTAGCAGGCTCACAATGACAGTCATCTGCATAATTTAGTATAAATCTGTCTTCACTGCTGCTGCGGCACATGTTGGTGTAGAGAATGAATGGCTCAACCACCCTGAGTAACTGATTAGCATCTAAATGTCCTGGTCCTGGTCCTCTACCTTTCCTTCCAGATGTTTAAAAAGCATGTTTAGGTTACTTTTTATACTCTCTATTTTGTTTTACATGCTCTTATTTTAGCACAGTCTACTACATTTTTAACTTATTTTTTTCTAAATCTGTGTTGTATCAGTGTTTAGTTCCTAGTTTACTAATTGTGTTCACTTACAACGACAATAAAACCTTTCTTAATTAAAAAATAATAATAAATAATAATAAATCTCTTTAATGACTGCCTTTGTTTTTCCTATTTCAGATGCAAATTTCCCCTGGCAAACCTCACTACAATAATATTTAAAAACAGCTTGAGTTCCCTTCTGAATTAACACATTAAGTTGGCCAAAGTAAAAGCAGCTGCAACGGGAGTTTAAACCACATCATGACATTGTGTGTGGGTAAAATGCCCAAGAAAACACTGTGGTCGGCAGGTAAGTGAGCAAATGCATCGAGATTAATCAGTGTATACTTTATTTTAACAGACATTTATAATTATAATGACTTGTGTGTTTACTACAAACTGCTAAAGCACATTTCCCAGTTTTAAATGTTCTTCACTTGTTGACAATAAAGCTTTTTTTTGTTTGTTTCGTCCTGTTTAATGTAAATCCTGGATTAGTCTTGCTTTGGACTCATTTAAAATAATAAAGCTGTGAAATAAATGAAATAGAATGATTAGAGTTAAAACACCACAACAGAAATATTCCTCATAATTTAGAATAACTTTATGTATTTTCCACACACAAAAAAAAAAAAAAAAACAGATTTTGTATTTGTATTATTTCTAAATGCATTTAAATAGGACACTGTATTGTGTTGTTTTTGTTTTGTCTGTGTCTGGAATAGAGAATGATTTACACATTTATTCTTCTGCTGTTACTTTTGCACGTCTATGTTTCTGCATTTGTGTGTTTGTCTTGATAATGATAATAAAATCATCACTGACAGCGCCACATCCTTCTTTACATATGAATGCAGCGTGAAGACAGGCGGTTCCCGATGAAGATCCGGGATTCCCCCGAGACGCCACTAAGAGCTGGAGGTTCTCAACGTGGGCTCCGTCTCCGTCTCTCCGGCTCAGTGAAAGCTTTTCCGTGTTCATCATTCCGACAGCGGCCTGGTTCTGCATCCGAATGGAACAACCCGCTAACCCCCTGCGCCAACCGGGCCAACCCACTGCCCGTCCAGCGGCAGCATCGGCGCGCCTGTCACTTTCTGCCCCGCTCGACATCTCTGTATCTGCTTTCCACTTCACCTCCTCTCACCCTCCTCTTCTTCCTCCTCCTCCTCCTCCTCCTCCTCCTCCTCCTCCTCCTCCTCCTCCTCCTCCTCGTGTGTCAATCCGCTCAGACAACTCTATCGTTTTACACAACCGCACTGCAAAAGAAGCAGTCTGACGTATTAAATCGAAATGACAACTATTTCTGATTTTCCACAGTAATACACATTATTTGTAGATCTAGAAGCCCTCAGTCCCCATAGTTCAACATGATTAGGTAAAATGCATTCAAAAAAGCTTTATATACCAAAATAAAATAGTTTTAACCAGTCGACT
The DNA here is from genome assembly GCF_026437365.1 of Eucyclogobius newberryi. Taxonomy (NCBI): domain Eukaryota; kingdom Metazoa; phylum Chordata; class Actinopteri; order Gobiiformes; family Gobiidae; genus Eucyclogobius; species Eucyclogobius newberryi. Next base: position 19,131,925 of record NW_027316389.1, read on the forward strand.
ACTAAAATAATAATTAATCATCCGCCCTATTCATCTATGCATGAACTTCACAATGATAGTTCACAATATGAATCTTGAGTGCAGCAATTTTAACACAGTTTTTACCACGTTTACTTTTGTCATGTTAGTCAATGTCTACGGTGCAAATAAAACATATTTTCTTTTTCATTTGAGACGGATCTGGACATACTTTTGATCTTATCTCCATTAGAATAGATCTGCTTTTGCTCAGGACAGATCCAGCAACCAATCAGCCCGCTTGCAGTTCCCTGACCCACCAACAGCGGGTGCTCCAGACTCCTCAGCGCCTCTAGTTCCCGCATGCAAGTAATTCAAATTTGACAGATGACTGATTTTTTCTTAAATTTGGTAAAGATTTTAAGGCCGTCTTCATAACTCTTCATAACTATGTTTCTTCTTTTTACAGTGCAGTCCTCCCACCAGCCCTGAGTCATTTCCAGCAGAGCTCAAAGACCCCCACCAGGACCTGTCACTCATCACCATGGAGTCTCTAAAGAGCGCTCCAGGCTCCAGCGCTGAAGCCTGAGGTCCTCTGGAGTCGACCGCGCGATACCACTCCCACACTCCAGGAGGAGCTGTCGCTGAGGTGGTTGTAATGAGATTTAGAGCAGCGACAACAACTAAAGGAACCAGCTTCAATGGAGTCAAATGTAAGCAACAATCTAATAATGGCTAAAGCCAGATAAGAAGTGCACATCATAGTTTGACATTATGCTTTACAAAATACAACATTGAAACAAAATCTTAAGTACGAACAAGGACTAAACAAGTTCTATCGTTGAACAGGTCTTAAATCTGTTTTTTTATTATCTACTTCTGTGCCTAATCCCCATTGGTGGACAAATAAAAATCTTATTATTTACTTCCATCTATTACACCATTATTGTTAAGATTATTATTTAATGACTATGTTATATTTTGTTATTTGTTCTTAAACATTTCATTTTTGAGCCCCTGTTACCATTTTTTTCCACCTTTGTCAATCAATACAGTTTCGGGAGGGATTATAAATAAAACATTTTACATTTATTCTTTCATCTGAAGGGCGAAATTGGCAAAATCCTACAATCCGAAAACAATCCCTCAGCATACACGTAACCACACAAGCGTTTCCATTGCTCGCAGCGTAAAGGCCTGTTCACATCGTGGTGTCCAAAGCGTCCAGTTTACATTCAAAGTCTATGTGGACGCGCGTCTTTGGCATCCTGCGTTTTTGCGGCGCAAATCCTGCGTTTTGAGCGTCGAACGCGGCGCGTCTGGGGCGTTTGAGCGTCGGACGCCTTGGACGTGCGTCCAGAGTGTCCAAAGTGTCAGACGCAAAGCTCAACTTTTCTGCGGCAGAGGCGGCGCAGCAGCCAATCAGAGATGACGCTAGGAAAGACCCTAAACAAACCCCCGCAACAATAACGAAAAATCCTTAAGACGCAGCTCTTGGAGCAAATAATGATACAGACTAAACTCTGCTCACCTCTGAAGTATCTGCGGGTCCCAGACGGGCCCCGGAGCCCATCACCTCCATTTTTAGGCTTTGTAAAGTTTATACACCACAGCCGCTCTCTCCACTTGTTCTTCCATCGCACAGCTACAGAGGGAAACACACAACAACTCCTCCACTCACCAGCAGACACGCATCTGCCTGTGAGTTTATTTATGGACGAGCGTCCAAGGCGTCTGCCTTCAAATGTACAGGCGTCCAACTCCTGCGTCGGGCACGAATTGGACGCCGCGGTCTGAACGCTGCTTAAAATGGAGACACATCGGAGAAGGAACCTAAATGTGGTGCTAAATGTGGGCGCTCATTGGTCCCTCCCTGGTCTCTCCCTGGTCCCTCGCTCGTCCCTCGCTCTTCCCTCCCTCGTCCCTCGCTCGTCTCTCGCTCGTCCCTCTCTCGTCCCTCGCTCGTCCCTCGCTCGTCTCTCAGGGTGATGAGCGCCGGCTGTGGAGGATAATCATTTGTGTGATTGACCTGGTCTGTTACGGAAATGTGGCTTTTCACTCTCAAATGGAGGCGGACTGGTCATTATGGTCCAGCCTGTTAACACATTTCTCTTTCTCCACCTCTCTCCCCTCTCTCTCCATCCATCTCCTTCCTCTCCACATTTTTTAACATTTGTCTCCCTGTTCTATCTCCCTGTTTCATATCCCTCATTTCTCTCTCTCTGCTGCCACTTCTTTCCTCTCTCTCTCTCATTTATCTCACTCCCTTTCTCTCTCTCTCTCTCGCTTCATTCCACCTTATATTTTTCTCCTCTATTTTCTCTCACTCTGAGTTCACTTTGTCTTTCTTTCTCCCTGTCTACCAATTCCAACCATCTCTCTCCTCTATCTCTTCTATCTCGCTCCCTCTTCCTTCTCTCGCTTTCTCTTCCTTTCTTCTCCTCACATTGTCTCTCTCATCATCCTTCTTTCTCCTTTTCTGTCAGATATTTCTCTCTCTGACCTGCCTTGCTGTCTCTCTCTCTCTCTTTTGAATTAATCGCTAATAAATTAAGAGTAAAGTCAAAGTATTCCACATTTTTGAATCACCCTTTCTCCTTCTCTTTTATGTAATTTGTCTCTCTGCCCTTTCCCCTTGTCTATCCCTCTATATATATTTCAACCTGTCTTTTTTTCTTCTCCTCTCTCCCTTTCCCTCTCCTTCTTTCTTTTCTCGTCACCTCTCGCTCTCCTTTTGTTCTTTCCTTTCACTCTCTCTCTCTATCCTTGTCCTTTTCTCTCACCCCCCTCTTTTCCTCCCCCTGTCCTCACACAGGCCATTCCACAGCATCTCTCTTCTTCAGCAACGTCAGGAAATTCATTTACTTTAAGACAGGCAGTAAAAAGGACGCCTCGTAAAAAAAGGGTCCTTTATGTGCAATCAATATGTGAGCCAATGAGGAGGGAGAGAGAATGGAGAGAGAACGGAGAGAGGGGGAGAAAGATAAAGAAAACGAGAGGAGGAGAGAGAGAGACTTTCTATTAGCAGAGCTTTTCAAGGACGCTCCCCCTAAAGGTGGACATGTGTTAGACTTGGTTCTGACCTCTGACCTTGTCTCGATTCAGACCTCTTGTAGTCCTGGTTCAGACCTCTTGTAGTCCCGGTTCAGACCTCTTGTAGTCCCGGTTCAGACCTCTTGTAGTCCCGGTTCAGACCTCTTAGTCCTGGTTCAGACCTCTTGTAGTCCCGGTTCAGACCTCTTGTAGTCCTGGTTCAGACCTCTTGTAGTCCCGGTTCAGACCTCTTGTAGTCCTGGTTCAGACCTCTTAGTCCTGGTTCAGACCTCTTAGTCCTGGTTCAGACCTCTTGTAGTCCTGGTTCAGACCTCTTAGTCCTGGTTCAGACCTCTTGTAGTCCCGGTTCAGACCTCTTGTAGTCCTGGTTCAGACCTCTTGTAGTCCCGGTTCAGACCTCTTGTAGTCCTGGTTCAGACCTCTTAGTCCTGGTTCAGACCTCTTGTAGTCCTGGTTCAGACCTCTTGTAGTCCTGGTTCAGACCTCTTGTAGTCCCGGTTCAGACCTCTTGTAGTCCTGGTTCAGACCTCTTAGTCCTGGTTCAGACCTCTTAGTCCTGGTTCAGACCTCTTGTAGTCCCGGTTCAGACCTCTTGTAGTCCCGGTTCAGACCTCTTAGTCCTGGTTCAGACCTCTTGTAGTCCCGGTTCAGACCTCTTGTAGTCCTGGTTCAGACCTCTTGTAGTCCTGGTTCAGACCTCTTGTAGTCCTGGTTCAGACCTCTTAGTCCTGGTTCAGACCTCTTAGTCCTGGTTCAGACCTCTTGTAGTCCCGGTTCAGACCTCTTGTAGTCCCGGTTCAGACCTCTTGTAGTCCTGGTTCAGACCTCTTAGTCCTGGTTCAGACCTCTTGTAGTCCCGGTTCAGACCTCTTGTAGTCCTGGTTCAGACCTCTTAGTCCTGGTTCAGACCTCTTGTAGTCCTGGTTCAGAGCTCTTAGTCCTGGTTCAGACCTCTTGTAGTCCTGGTTCAGACCTCTTAGTCCTGGTTCAGACCTCTTGTAGTCCTGGTTCAGACCTCTTGTAGTCCTGGTTCAGACCTCTTGTAGTCCCGGTTCAGACCTCTTGTAGTCCTGGTTCAGACCTCTTGTAGTCCCGGTTCAGACCTCTTGTAGTCCTGGTTCAGACCTCTTAGTCCTGGTTCAGACCTCTTGTAGTCCCGGTTCAGACCTCTTGTAGTCCTGGTTCAGACCTCTTGTAGTCCCGGTTCAGACCTCTTGTAGTCCTGGTTCAGACCTCTTAGTCCTGGTTCAGACCTCTTGTAGTCCCGGTTCAGACCTCTTAGTCCTGGTTCAGACCTCTTGTAGTCCCGGTTCAGACCTCTTGTAGTCCTGGTTCAGACCTCTTAGTCCTGGTTCAGACCTCTTGTAGTCCCGGTTCAGACCTCTTGTAGTCCTGGTTCAGACCTCTTAGTCCTGGTTCAGACCTCTTGTAGTCCCGGTTCAGACCTCTTGTAGTCCTGGTTCAGACCTCTTAGTCCTGGTTCAGACCTCTTGTAGTCCTGGTTCAGAGCTCTTAGTCCTGGTTCAGACCTCTTGTAGTCCTGGTTCAGACCTCTTAGTCCTGGTTCAGACCTCTTGTAGTCCTGGTTCAGACCTCTTGTAGTCCTGGTTCAGACCTCTTGTAGTCCCGGTTCAGACCTCTTGTAGTCCTGGTTCAGACCTCTTGTAGTCCCGGTTCAGACCTCTTGTAGTCCTGGTTCAGACCTCTTAGTCCTGGTTCAGACCTCTTGTAGTCCCGGTTCAGACCTCTTGTAGTCCTGGTTCAGACCTCTTGTAGTCCCGGTTCAGACCTCTTGTAGTCCTGGTTCAGACCTCTTAGTCCTGGTTCAGACCTCTTGTAGTCCCGGTTCAGACCTCTTGTAGTCCTGGTTCAGACCTCTTAGTCCTGGTTCAGACCTCTTGTAGTCCCGGTTCAGACCTCTTGTAGTCCTGGTTCAGACCTCTTAGTCCTGGTTCAGACCTCTTGTAGTCCCGGTTCAGACCTCTCGTAGTCCTGGTTCAGACCTCTTGTAGTCCTGGTTCAGATTAGTTCTGTTTTAACCCTGGTTGGACTCGATGAAGCCCCAGTTTTGTCTTGAATTTGTCCTTTGATTAGTCTGTTTTGTCATTGTAATGCGTAAATGTTTTAGATCTGGTTTTGTCTCGTTTTTAATCACATTTATCCTATAGATTTGCGTTGCGTCGGCAAATAGTAATACGTTTTTCAGTCTTCCTTTGCTTTTTGCCATACTTGACTTTCTATCTCCAACACGGCGTACTTTCTGAAGGACACACTACACCGAGGCTGAAATGGTCGTGACAATACCGCACTTCTATAGAAACGAAATTGCACAAATGTAGCAGTGATGGTCGGGCTGTATTTTATCATCTCGGCCTTAAATGTTTTGAATCGACAGAACGGGCTGAATGCAGCAGCAGCCTTGAGTTTTTATGACTACATTCTGCACACAGGAGGGCACATTATTATGGGCACAGTCGATATGAGCTCTGCACTGAACACAATCAAACGACATACATGAAAAGCCGTTACATCTGTTGTCTCTCGTCACGTCGCCCGGCGCTTCTCAAACGTGGAACCCGGACGAGTCTTTTCTAGTTCAAATCACGGGTTTATTTTAATACAAGTTATTGCTCAGAAATATTGAAGTTACCAGTACTTTGCCTTGGCAAAACCCTGGCTTCTTCTGGAATAAGTTTACACCTGCATCACCTCTTCAGGTTCAACAACTACATACTACCAGTACTAGAATACAAATACTACAAATGCTACAAATACTACACTACAACTACTATCTACTACCAGTACTAGAATACAAATACTACAAATGCTACAAATACTACACTACAACTACTATCTACTACCAGTACTAGAATATAACTATTACAAATACTACAAATACTACACTACAACTACGATCTACTACCAGTACTAGAATACAACTACTACAAATACTACACTACAACTACTATCTACTACCAGTACTATAATACAACTACTACAAATACTACTAATACTACACCACACAACTATCTACTACCAGTACTAGAATATAACTATTACAAATACTACACTTCAACTACTATTACAAATATTACACTACAACTACTATTACTACAACACCAACTTCAGCAACAAAAACTGTATATTTTATTCAGTTTAAAGTCACCCTTTAATGTCCCCATAGGAAACGTGTCCTCTGCCCAATGGGGCAGCCTGTCAGGAGCAGTGTCGTCCAGGACCTTAGCTGGAGGATTTTATCTGCACAGAAAGGCCCGGAACCCTCTTGACGTGAGAGTGCTAGCCACTAAGCCACACTGCTAACGTGTTGCCCTGTCTCCAAAATCAGTGGTGGAGCCGACCGACACCGATCCATCCCACAAACCACGTTCAGGCGAGGTGAAGGACACAGCGGCGTTCACCGTTCACAGCAGGAATTTATGTGCAGACTTTCACCGCTGCTCCACTGCTGCACACCCGGTATTTAAAGCAGGCTCCAATCCAATACTCACTACTGCTAAGTCCAGACTGATTTACTTCCTTAAACTACTACAACTGCCGATACAACTACAACTACTACAGCTAAAACGGAGTGTCTACCGCACCATTTTTGCCCATCAGTGGTGAACGATTCCTGACTATGGGGAACATTTGGAGTTGTGCCTCAGAAACGTGGGTCGTAGGTCGCACAGTGAGACCGGGACAAAGACTAAACTTTAAAACGACCAAAGATGAGCTGCGATGTTTATCGAGCCAAGCGTGTCAGATATTTTGTAACCTTTGTCGCCGAGTGAGCCCTCCTCTCACTGTGTCTACGATAAATCTCTCTCAAATGTGTGACCAGCAGTAAACACGAGCCTCAAAGTAACAGCAGAAGAGCTTCATACATCATATCTCCCCATTTCTCTTTCATATACTAACAATTACTAAGGAAAATACACTGCTAGTCGGCTCAGCTCCCATCATCAGACTGATTACTATGTGCTGTGATGTGGGTGATTCTACGCTGCAGTTTAAAGGCTCCATCAGGCCCCATCACAGCCGACACCTCTGCTTATTACACTTGAGAGTTCACACTTTATATATCGAGTCATAGCCCGGCGCTTCACAGAACTGCATTCGAGTAATTACTGTCTTTAACACAAGGGACGTGTAAAGTGAGTGTTCCCCCGTGTATGCAGAAGTACCCTATACAATGACGAGCACTGATGTCGGAGACCTGTTAATGCGCCCGACTTGTATTTCTTGTCAAATGCGCCGCGTGAAAGCAGAGCTTTATGGTACGTGCATTTTGAAACGTTTTGATGGAAGAGAAACAAATAGAAGCAACTCTGACAATCCCAGACAGTTATCAGATTCCAACATCAGCAAGATGGTTCAAAAAGCTGTAAAAGCTGAATCATTTGTCCTCTGTGTTTGACCCATTCTTCAATGCTTTGGGCCCCTGCCAGAAGAACCAGCCAATACAACTGTAAAGCACTTAAAAAACGAGAGCTCATTCTAGAGTCAAGCAGCAGAAAAAGATCGATCCCATCTTGTGTTTCTCTTGGTTTTAGGGCGATAAGTGAGGTTTCTTCGGTCGACCGAAGAGAACCTTCTGAACACATTAAGCCTATCCATGACTTCATTTGTTTAGAATGTTTTATGAGGTGTAACTGAGGAGTCTTGGCCTTTATGAGAGGTTTTTGACAAATAGAACATCTCGGGGAAGCAGACAAAACTCAGCAGAAGAAAAGATTCAATCGCCACATCAGACCCGCTCACTCTGCACTGCTGGTTAATCCTCGCCTGGAAAGTCTAGAACGATCTCTCTCTCTGTACTGTCTTTGTCTCAGATCGATATCAGTCTGCTCACCCGTTTAATCCCCCCAAGTTCAGATGGGCGTGATTGACAGGTGGATTACCCAATTACGCTCAGTCCACTCTGTCCGTATCAAAATAAACATGGCCGCTTACGAGGATAATAAAAAAGGAAAAAAGTATCACAAGACTGAAAAACATCCCGGATTTGAAGTGAGAGAAGTGTGATTTTGTTCTAAACGAGTCTGTATTTGAAGGGACAATGTGCAGAAACATTAAGACAATAAAACGAAGCTGTTCCATACCAGATTGTAGCAAAAATAGTTTGCATCTCCAGTCCCAGATGAACCAATGAGCTCGCCTGTTTCACATGGGTCACTGGTTATGTTCACAGGCACACCAGAAAGCTCATCATTATCTGATTTCTGGTGTTATTAAAGTATTGAAATGACATGTAAACAGGTACAGCTGATGTAAGTAATCTGGTTTCTTTCTGATTCTGACAAGGAAAATTATGCAACAAAAAAAATCAAAACACTAGCAAATGTGGCAAAGACAAAAAGGAAAGAGAAAATTATAGTTTTTTAAACATGAGTTGTACTTGTAGCAGGGAACAAACTCTTGTGATTGTCTAAATGTGTGTTGATGCTGCTGTCTTGGCCAAAAAAAGGATGAATATATCTCAATGGGACCTTCCTGTTTAAAGTTAGTGCATTAAATCAATAAAAACAAATTTAAATGCCTGCAATTACTCTAAAAATCCACAAACGAACTCACACATGCTTGTAAACTAACACCATTATTTAAAAAAAAAAATCCTGGTCATATAAATGCACCCACTGACAAAAAGACAAATCCGATTGCACGGTTGTGTTTGAGTTTGGCTCCCGACGCGACGGAGGAAGCGCTGACGAGACTCGCGTTGTCGTTAAGCATTGGAGAAGAACGTACTCTCGATCCCGGGCGAGCAAAACCACCCATTTCTCCCCCAAAATGAGCAAACGGCAGCGCTTACCTGTCTCGCACCTGTCCCCAGTGAAGCCTTGCTGACAAACGCACTTGTTGGGCGAAATGCAGGAGCCGCCGTTCTGGCACAGTCCGTCGCACATCGCTACGGAAAACCAAAAGCGGCGCAGCGTTACTCCCCGAGATTAACGAGCATTAGCTGAGCAATTACACCGGCGCCGAGAGCATATGTATTTTATTTGCATACAGAATCCAGGCTAATTTGGATGACGTGATTAATTACGAGCTCTCGGAAAAATGTTATTCGGAATGATGAATGCGTCGCAGCAGGGTTAACGCCGTAATGCGCGTTACACACGGGCGAATGGGTAAATGTCACACAAACAGTTACACGGGTCTGAATGGGTAAACACGACACTTTCTCATTTAAAGCGTGCGATTTGTCAATAAATCATGTTCCGTCCGCATGAGTAGATGTCCTTATTGCTCATTTACATTAATTCATATGTAGTGTTGTTGATCATTGTTAAGTTTAATTGAATTTTCTTGTCTGAAAGTTGTTGTCTTTTTTCCCCTGGAGGCATGAATTAAATGAATATAAATAGCTTAAAAAACTTTATATTTCCAGAAATGCATTAAACTGATCTCACATTTATACAATTACTAGTTCCTTTGTTTGTCTGTAACTGTGCCGCGTCAATTGCTTTGAGATAAGTTGATAACACATTATAATAACTTCACTTATATTGTCCGTAATAAAATGGACAAAGATTTATAATGCATGATGTACAAAGTGTTTATTAGCAATGTGTCAAGCTTAGTAATAACTCAATACCCAAACCAGTGTTGTCACGGTACTGAGATTTTAAACTCTTGATGCTTAAATTTGAATACAACGATGTTATGTTTTTAAGTCAAAGTGAAGGTTTTAGGCAATAGACTAAAACACGATTTTTAACACAAAATAATAGTACTGCCTTTATTAAACCATGTGGTCTTAGGGATCATCTCAAAATAGGTTGAAGCTGAAAAAGACGAAATATTTTTCGTCGGGGGGTTAGTGTTTTTTGTACCTACATTTCGTCTTTTTGTTGCTTTGAAGCTTCAATACATTGTTGTGGCAGTAATTGTTTTGAAATGCTAAAAAACTCTAAGTAAAGGGAAGAGCGCACTTTTAATCCATCATAAGTAAAGGGATGAGCGCACTTTTAATCCATCATAAGTAAAGGGATGAGCGCACTTTTAATCCATCATAAATAAAGGGAAGAGCACACTTTTAATCCATCATAAGTAAAGGGAAGAGCGCACTTTTAATCCATCATAAGTAAAGGGAAGAGCGCACTTTTAATCCATCATAAATAAAGGGAAGAGCACACTTTTAATCCATCATAAGTAAAGGGATGAGAGCACTTTTAATCCATCATAAATAAAGGGAAGAGCACACTTTTAATCCATCATAAGTAAAGGGAAGAGCGCACTTTTAATCCATCATAAGTAAAGGGAAGAGCGCACTTTTAATCCATCATAAATAAAGGGAAGAGCACACTTTTAATCCATCATAAGTAAAGGGAAGAGCACACTTTTAATCCATCATAAATAAAGGGAAGAGCACACTTTTAATCCATCATAAATAAAGGGAAGAGCACACTTTTAATCCATCATAAATAAAGGGAAGAGCACACTTTTAATCCATCATAAGTAAAGGGAAGAGCACACTTTTAATCCATCATAAGTAAAGGGAAGAGCACACTTTTAATCCATCATAAATAAAGGGAAGAGCACACTTTTAATCCATCATAAGTAAAGGGAAGAGCACACTTTTAATCCATCATAAATAAAGGGAAGAGCACACTGGGTTTTAAAGGGCTGGCGTGTCGTTTCAATGCATTCGCAGAGAAAACGCCGTGGACTCGTGGCTCGACTCTCACGTGCGGATAGGTGCTTCTTACCTTTGCAGACGGTGCCGTTGCCGGTGTATCCGGGTTTACAGGAGCAGCTGTGTCCTCCCACCATGTTGAAGCACAGCGCGTTCTCGTCGCAGTTGTGGAGTCCACTCAGACACTCGTCGTGCTCTGCCAACGACACGGGGAAAAAGTACATCAACTTCTACGAGAACTACTTCAACTTCTACTACCGCTGCTGCTACTTTGAGTCATATATTTTACCATTACAGTTCTGACTTTTGATACTTGGGACAGTAGTTGTTTACTCTATCTCACAATTATCTCCAAAACATGACAGACAAAGCCATAATACAATGAAAAAGATAGATATTCTACGAAATCAAACAACATTTTTGGTACAAACGACTCATTTATTTGGAGAACGTTTTCCGAACAATAGATTTTAATTTATTTATTAACGCATTTACCGTATTTTCTGGACTGTAAGTCGCACCGGAGTATAAGTCGCACCAGCCAAAAAAATGCATAATAGAGAAGAAAAAATATAAATATAATATATATAATATAAAAATATATATATAATATAAAAGTCACACTGGAGTATGAAAAACGGTTGCAAGTGTAAAAATAATAAATAATATCACATATAAGTATAAATATAAGTATAAGTCGCACCCCGGCCAAAAGTATGAAAAAAGGTGCAACTTATAGTCCGGAAAATACGGTAGATGAAATTTAAAGTAATCTTAATGTGCATATTCAGTACATTTCCCATTCACTTTTCTTGAAAGCATAAAATCATATTAAATAGCCGCATGATGAGAGACCTCAACTTGCCATCGAGTAATTTCAATATTGAATAAATAGTAAGTGGCACTTTCTTTTTGTTTACAGATAATTAGAAAAACAACACAGTTCTGAGAAGGCGTCGATGAAAAACGGCGGAGTGTAAAATGATGGTGGATGTCCCCGCTTCTCTCAAAACAATCCGTCGTACGCATGATTTAGCTGGTAATTTGTTGTTTTTATTGGCGCAAATTAAGACGTGAAAACTGCCTCAATGAGAAGCTGACATTTAAAGCTATTACAATAAAAGAGCCATTCGCACACACGCAGAGAATATGAATGATGGAGGTGGTGGTGGTGGTAGTGGTGTGACAACGTGCTAAATCATCAACCGTCCCATCGCTGACCGCCTGTGGTAGGAGCTGGTATTGCAGTCTGAACAAGGGTTGAATCCAGAATTAAAACAGGATTTAAACCATCGCCATAAACAAAAAATAAAAAAAATAAATCAGGACTAGTCAAGGTTAAAACCAGTGTTACAAAAAGGAGAACAAAACCAAGATTAACAAAGTCTGATAAGTATAGACTAGGACTAATTTAAATCCAGAGTCTAAACCACATTTAAACCAAGTCTATAGTTCAAACTAAATGATGGAAAATCTGATTGTGAAATAAAACTCAAAAGGTTTACTTAAAAAAGCGACACCTGAAAACCAGTTAATTCGGTTATTTTATTTTTATTTTGTCATACCAGGTACTTTTAGTAAAAATGTAGTCATGATAAAAAAAAATTGAACATTAGTAACGCACCGGCGGTCCAAAAAAAGCTTTAATATTCATGTTTGATTGCACTAAGCTTCTACGAGGTCAAAATATGCATTTCTGCTTCTCCTTAGATGTTTTCTCTGCTTTATTTCTCAAACACACTGGACATAGGTTCCATGACCATGGGATTCGTCTTTCCACATGGTTGTTTCAGAAAAGAGTTGGGTTTAAAGGTGCCATAACATGCTTTTTTCACGTTTCGTAGTCTATCCTAAGTGTATAATTGAGAATAATAAGTGTTGTGCAACACCCTTAACATAATACCATTAAACCCGGAAGTGCAAACAGCTTGGTTTGATATTCGCCCCCACCCTTGCGAAAAGCGATCTGGCTCCCCCGCCCAACCCGTGACGTAGTCTCAGAAGCGCGCGTGTGCCCCGCCCACCCGTGACGTAGTGTGTGCCCCTCAGCTGTGTGCTGTAAGCTCCGCGGTGCTCCGCTCCGCGCGAGTGAGTGAGAAACGATAGAACTTCAGATCAACACTACTTTGAGACTAAATAAATCTGGGTTTTATTCTACAGCGTCCGCAGAACAGATATATCTATAGATCTAGATATATATGTAAAAGTCTTATGTCCATCGCGCTCTTATTTCCTGGTTTTTCGGTATCGGATAGAACTTCTCTCCGTTTATTGTCCCGGTTGCTGCATCAACTGCCACATCAACCTTCACCATTGTGATAATAGTAAAGAGTGCGATATCATTAATTAAGTTTTGGGCCTCTTTGAGCCGTGTTTCCTCGTAAATCGAAGCAGAAAAACTCCGGGGCTTGTATGGGGAGACGAGCCTGGAGCCAGCGCGGAGCCGGGGGGAAGGGGGCGTGCTGCATTATTATACTGCATTATACTTGTAGCCTGTTGGTTGTCCCTATCTCGCAGTTCAAGAACATATATTTAAAGACAACAACAGTGAACGACAATATGAATTATATACAGTATTTTGTGTTTTTTGTGAGCTACGGACCAAACTTTGTCCAGTTGCCACGGGAACCCTCGAGACGAAGGCATTATTAACTGCGAGTCACTGATATGGAGTTAGTTCTACATTTCGCAGCGACAAGCTTAACAAATGCGCGTAAGAGCCGTGACCAGCGTGTCCGCCCGGCAACAGAAGCGACGTACGCGCCAACGCCGAGACCCGGGAGATATATATGTATACAACATAGAGCCATAAAAGCGTGAAGGACGAGCAAACACGTCGTATGAATCGACGATAAACACGCGAAATAACAAGGCCACAACAGAGAGACAGAGTGCGGGTTAAAGCAACTGGATTCAAATCACTAAAGCTGCTTTGTTAAATCAGTATTTAATAGATATGAGTTTATTTTGGTATTTCGCTGTTGTGAAGGAGCCAATACTTGAAGCAATATCTGCGTGATGCGTCCATTTATTATGAATCTGGACGTGATTGTATAAAAAAGTTGGAATTATTAAAGCAACAAAAAGTTCAGTTCACGGATATAAAACAAAACGACCGGCTTTTGCTTGGATAATGTTTTATTCATTTGGACAGCGCTTCCCAGGCCGTAAAAACAGAGTCCCTGAGCTCGTCCAGCAAACGTTTAAACTGTCCCATATCCCCTTTAAATATTATAATAGGCAGAATTATTTCACGAGAATGTTGTGATGCCGATGGAAATTGAAATGTAACAATTTCAGGTAAAACGTGAAACGTCTATAGGTAGAGTGTCCAGAGGCTTTATTCAGATTTATGCAGAGAAAAAGAGCTCCACGGGCCTGAGAATCCATGCTGCTGTTTCTGGAGTGTGGCACATGATTAGCGCGACACGTTTGATAACGATTAATAAATAAATAAATAATAATAAATAAAGTAAAAATAATAATAATAATAGTAATAAAAAAACATAACGTAAATAAAATAATAATAGTCATAAATAAAAAACATAAATAAAGTTTAAAATAAAACAATGACAGTAATAAATAAAAAACACAAGTAAAATAAAAAATAAATGAATAAATAAAGTAAAAATAAAATTAAATAAACAACATAAATAAAGTAAAAATAATGTAATAATAACATACATAAATACATACATACAATAACATACAGTAAAATAAAATGTAATTAAAAGGTACATTTGCAGCATCCAGAAAAAGGAAAAGAACTGCATGGCTTTAAAACACAACACTTTCTAATTAGCAACTGCAATGGTGTTAAGCTGCCACAATGTGATCTTTTCTTATCTATTAAACAATGTTATATAGTCTGTGTGGTTGTATTAGCAGGATCGTTTGCAGTGAGTGTGTGATTAGAAACAAATCAAGGCTGCTAAAAAATCCAGGGTAAAAGTACACAAAGCATTTCCACACAATGAGATACAATTTGTGAAATGGTCAAATTTTCCAGTGGCAAAAAAGTACGAGAGGACAACTACACAAGGAGGAATATTTATCACAGTTTGACACCAGTTAGGTTGAAAATGACTGAAAGTAGCTTCGGGTTCTTTGAAAGGAACAGCTCTATCTATGTTATTAATACAGAAAATTCCATCCAACCACAATAAAACAATTATATTGAAACTACTTTATGTCACTGACACAGTAATTCTTTTCCAAATGAACCAAAATGTAAAACATTATGAGCTGTGATAAATAATGAGCGGAATGAAACACTTACATAATTTGTTAGCGTCATTTATGAGTAATTTATGAGTCGTATATGTTAATTATTCAACCCTCTTCAGCTGAAATGTTGAAATATAACCTTAAATAACAAGATGTCTCCTGCTGACGCAAAGAAAGGATATGTACGATAAATAGTATTGTTACAGTGTTCATTTTATTGATACAGTAAATAAAGTGACCAGCGTGTGAAAAAATTCAAGAAAATAAGGGCGTTGCATCTTTTAAACCTGGAATCCTGTCCACTTTTGCCAATCTGCGATGAAAGATTTTTGATCTATCGATAAACTAAATGTTTAATTATTTTTTCAAACTGAAAAAATAACAAAAAAGAACTAAACCCCCCCCCCCAAAAAAAAACAGCTAGAATTAAACCAGGTACAAATAGTCATCATATTGTACCTGGTTAATGCAAGCAGTGTTTTTGTTTTGTTTTTTAGCTCTTTTTAATTATTTTTTTCAAACTGAAAGAAAAGCGAGATTATGAAAAACAAAAACAAAACTCAAGCCAAAAAAAAAAAAAAGACAAAGACTTACAAGGGCGGGGCCAGAGAAAACAGATTTAAAAACGAAAAGAAAGGTTAAAGCACATAAGATAATAATAAAAAACACTTGTCCCATTTAGTCCAGATTCTTTTAAATTTGTCCGTTTCTAGGTTGAATCTGTGTGTGATCTTTTTTTCCCATTGTCAGCACGTCAGTTGTGGTGTCGGTCCAGCCCTTAATCGTCGGTGTCCATCTATAGTGTCCATGGCAGGGGTTTTGAGGCCCAGGAGTGGTGTCAAAAACAGTCTGCAAAGCCTCGTCAATGTCCATCCGATATTCAAGTGCAACAGGACAGTCCCAAAACACACTGCGAGACCTACAACCTACGATGGGGGAGTAGCTAGAAAACTAAAAAACACGTGCAGAACATGCAAACTCCCCGGCCAGACAATGGAACGCGGGAGAGAAATGTCTTGCCAAAGGACACAGTGCACAAGACAAAGTGCTAAACTCACCTGTCACTCCGTAATACAGTTAATTTATAGTCTTACTCAAATCCATTCTCTGTGATAATCGTCACTGTGGCGCGCCGATGTTTGGAGGAAAAGCAATTCCGAGTTATTTTTTGTCAGAACCTTTTCTTCTACACAGAGGGAATTTCATTAACCTCCGCACGGAGCATTTGACACGAGCGGAATGTGCAAATGATTGGATTACGCCACAAGTTTCCCCTTCAAAAGCTCACTAACTTTTCAAAAGACTTTTTCCTCAAACGGCCGCAATGAAAGACTCCGGGATGGCACCCACGGAAAGAAAAAATAATAAATAAAAAGCCTTGACCTGCATCATTCATTCTCACCATCGCACAATCCGTTATATTTCCTCTCCGGACGCAGCGAATGGAAAGAGTTGTTGTTGAGGTGTTTGAAAAGCTGTGGAGAGCGGACGGAGTGAAAGCCACTTAAGGCTGTTTCTCCTGTTTAATGCTAAAAAGACAATAAAAACACTAGCGTTTGTAGCGTTTCTCAAACTTAACTTAAAGCGCCCCCTACAGGTCGGACGACTTATTGAACTAAAATGCAGTTGAGATAAATATATTTTTAATTTTGCCAAAAAAGTTATACAAATGTTGTCCCAGAATGGCATATTTTTCAGGTTTATAATTTCACTTCCTGTTTGTAATTGATGACATCACACTATTCATGTTCATGTGCAATACTGAATCAACCATGTGCAATACCTGTAAATAAGAGTGTTCTATTTTGTTTTCTATACGGTTTACTTACCTACTAATAGTATTACCTAGTCGTGTGCTAGTTATTTTTATTTTATTTTATTTTTTTATTTTATTCTATTATCATTATTTTATTATTATTATCTGATTTTTATCTTTATTTTGTATTTTTTTATTATCTATTTAGGCCCGAGCGCCACAAGCTGGCGAGAGGCCTATTAATCTCGTAAGGCCGTGCGAAGCACGGCTGCGAAAGTGCGCACGTAGTGCGCACGAAATCGAGCGCGAAGCGCTCGCCCACTTCCAAACACTCACTAACGCACTCCTTCACTCATGCACGCCCCGTGCATACTAATTAGTTGTAGGAAAATGGAACATTACCGTTGTAAACGGGCGAAGCCCGTGCAAAAGTTCGCACTAAACGAGCACTTTACATTGGGATGACGACCGCGAAGCGGTCGTCATCCCCATATAAAGCACTCATTTGCGCTAAGTAGCTCACGAATACGTTCCCCATCTCTTGCATGTTCCGTGCATATAAGCATGTAATGCAAAAATTGAACATTATTACTGTATAGAGGGCCAAAAACACAAAGTGGGCGGAGCCCACTCAAAATTATCGAAAGTACCCGTCAGTGACCAGGGACCCACACCATGAGGTAGGAAAGCGCGAGCGCTTTCCGAAAATGTATAGTTTATGATATTTGAAAAATGGGAAACATTGTTTTCGCATCGGAATATTATTCTTTCTTTCTTTCTTTCTTTCTTCTTCTCGGGACCAACCCCCCTATTTTTCACCCAGTGAACATTGACGAAAAGTCACAAAAATTTGCACACCTCTAAAAATCGTGCCTCTCTACATTCTGGCTATTTCCCTTTTCTAAAATAAAAAAAATTGGCGCGTCAGCGCCACCAAATGTACCAAAAATGCATTGAGAGATGGGAAATGACCCAAAAAAAATCTGATCGTAGAATCATGAAATTTGGCGCAGAGGTAGATGGTGACAAGAGAAGTAAAAAATATTATTACGGCAATGCCGTCCGCCCAACCAAATGTCGGCCATATTGCTTCAAAAATGGCTAAACATGACTTCGGAGTTTTTCCAAACGTCGTACTTTTACGAACTCCTCCCAGGGCGTTGGCCCTAAAAAGCTGAAATTTGGTGAAAATGCTACTGAGGAGTGGGACATCAAAAGTTATCCAAATTACATTGATACCTCTCACGGTCTCTGAGCGGCGAAGCCGCAAACTGTAGCTAGAATTTCAGAAATCTCCCATATTTAAAATTTCTGCCGTTTGCGCAGATAAAGTCCGAATTGCGTCAAATTAGAATCAGTTGTTAAACTCTTTGCCCTAAACCTACTTGAAGTGAAATAAATTCATTTGGCGCCACAGCGCCCCCTACAGATTTTATATGGAGGTTAAATGTTTAGTTTTGCGAAATTATATGAAATTTGACACACAACTCAATTTTAGCATCCCCATCAAAAAAGTCAATGACTCATGTCATAATTGTTATGGCGTTGCCGTAACGATGACCGAAACCTTTCATGTTTACACTTTAGACTTTCACAAACTCCTCCCAGGGCGTCAGCCCTATTAACCTGAAATTTGGTGAGACTCATCTTCAAGACCATCAAAAGTTATCCACATTTTCATTCAAAGAGTCACGGTGTCTGTGCGGCAAAGCCGCACATTTTGCCAAGAATTCAAAATAAAATTGCTTTTTGATGGTAAAACAAAGGGGAGAAGATGTGACAGCGTCACAGATTCAGCAGTAGGCGTAATAAAAGGACAATTGGGGCTCCTCTTGCGGCGTGGCGGCGGCGTGGCGGCGGCGTGGCGAGGGCCGATCATTGCCGCTTGCGGCTATATTTTTATTTTATTTCCCCCCCTCCATTCCCTATTAAGATAGGAGAGGAGTTTTGTTAATAAGAGTTTTTTGTTTTGTTCATAAGAGTTCTATTAAGAGTGTGTTTTTGAAACTTACTATAATCTGTCCTTTCCTCTTGTTCTACTGCGTTGTAACAACGAAATTTCCCCTTGTGTGGATATTAAAGGTTTATCTTATCTTATCTTAGGAAATGACTCAGCAAACACTGGGCAAAAACTCATCTAATGTAACATTTTTTTTATTTGACAAACAATTTAAATATATGAGTGTATATGAGAGTTGTTGAATTAATGTTAGAGAGTCAAAAACGTTTGTGTCAATTCTGCATACATTTGACTGGAATGGTCCCTAGTGTGATGTCACTTCCTGTCATTTTCTACAGATTTTTCAGCGTTTTCTCCACAAATACCTGCTTGATTGGTGTAGAACTATAATATATATGTACAGCAGATATAAATAAATAATAATAAATAAATCTGAAAATCTCAGTAGATTCATCTCTTTTAATGGGGAGTCCTGGACCTGCTCAGTGGATGTACCAATCACGGCTGCACAGTATTGGAAAAGATTGTGATATTCTGTAAATTGATATTTATATATTTTTTCTTTCAAAACAAAAGCTTAACACTGACAAACCCAAAACTAAATCAAAGCAAATTGAACTCAGACTTTTTCATTTACATTAAAAAAAATAAAAAATATATATATTTCAGTCGGATAGAAGACCTGTTTACTATTGTGAAACATTTAGTTTATTATTGCTTTAGCCAATATTGCAATATACTGTGCAATGTTTTTTAGTTTGTTATTGCTTTTAGCATATATCACAATATACTTCTAGTTTATTTTAGTTTATTTATTTTTGATTTTTAGTTTATTATTGCTTTAGCCAACATCGCAATATACTGTGCAAAACGTCCACGATCTTCCAAACTCAGGGACAAAGAGAACACACAGAAAGGCCCCGCTCGCACCCTCTTCCTGTCTGACTGTGAGGACGCGCCGCTCACCTCTTGGCCCCCCGCACCTTCTAGCCCCGCCCCCTCATTGTGTTTTGTATTCCGGTCCTCTCGTGACACTGCGCGACCTTTGCCACTGCAGCTGCTCAGGACAAACACACAAAAACAATCAATGCTCCGCGGCCGGGGACTCTGGGGCTTCAACTGCAGTCTGACCTCATCACCTTCAGCCCAAACGACAACAGCCCCCGTTAAGGTGCTCTTTAATGTCCCCCTGGAGGAATGTGGAGCATTTGTGTTAGAAGTAGAGGCTCCGCGATATTCGGGAAGACGCTCGATACCAATTTTGATGGCACACAAAATAGGGCGTCATGTAGTGTTCTGTAGTGATATTTAGGATTTATATGGACCAGAGCAGAAAGGAGAAGGAGCGAGTGCGATAAAGTGCAGTTTACGTGTTTCAGAGCGTTTGCCGATGCCACGCCCCCGTTTAATCGTTTAATCATTGACATACAATGGCCTGATTAACAGGCCTGGGAAAAGACACGCTATTATTTAGACAATAGGATGTACAAACTAACGCTAGTCTTATTACTATTTACTCGACCGAGGCCATTCTAAAACGATTATATAAAAGGTCCAGTTCTGTAAAAGTTTTGGAATTCGTTTTGATACTTGCTCAGTATGACTCACGTCATAAGGCGCTGGTACAGCTGGCAGCCCGGTGTAAACGCTCTCTCTTCTTTCTCACACTTATTGTGCTTTATCTCCTATATTTTGTAAATATAGTTAGTATATTTTTTCTATTTTACTGTACGATAGGGACACGCGCTGGAATAGTTTTTTAATTCAACTGTTTTTGACTTTTTTCGGCTGGATTTGAGCGTTTTTCGTTGCGTTCGTTGTGTTGTTGTGACGTGAGCTAGCTCCGAGCGAGCCCACCAGCCCCCCCCCCCCCGCGCCCTCCGGCCGCGCTAAAGTACGGCGTGTCGTCGGTACACGTTTATATACACGTTTATATGAAAGAGGAACTTCACGAACGATCGGGACACGCACTGGAATCGCTTTAAATTAACTTGTTTTGACTTTTTTCGGCTGGATTGAGTGTTTTCGTCGTGTCGTTGCGATGTGTCTTGGCTCCGGCCCCGCCCCCCGGCCGGCGCCGTACCGCGTTTACACAAAGGAAGAACTCATGAAACTGCGGAGAACAGTCGTCTTACCCGGAGATCGTCACGTTATCCCGTCGCAATACTGACCTAACCTAATACTGATGTGCAATTCTGTCATATGTGCAATTACTGTTGGAATTCATGTGCAATTCATGTGCAATTACTGTGAAATTCATGTGCAATCTATGTGCTGTCGTGACACATATTCATGTGCAATTACTGTCGGGATCACATGCAATGGTATTTATTTATTTGTCTATGGGAGTTTTTATTTGTTTATAGGAGATCTTCTACTGAAAGTGTTTTTCAGACTTCCTATAAGTGATCTGTTCTTCTGTATCTACCTCTGTATCTACCTGCGTTGCACCAATGAAATTTCCCCATGTGGGACAATAAAGGAATATCTTATCTTATCTTATCTTATCTTACAATGTCTAGATTTGATGTTAGTTTTAGTCTGGATATTTGTTACATATATATATATATATATATATATATATTTTTTTTAGAACTCTAATGTTTAAGCCCCGCCCTCATTAGAGAAGTCCCAATATCAAATTGAAGCGTCACGATTATTGCGAGAAGAAACATTAATTTTATTGACACGAACAACAGTGAAATATTGTATAACTTTCAATGGGACAGTTTACCTCTAGCATGTGACCAGCTTTATGACATTCTTCTTTTTGAAGGATTAAGGATGTATTTAATGTCTTTTACCTTTGAGGAACCGACTTGAAATGTGACTTCCATTATACTGTGACCAGAATAATCACGCTTATCGATCCATCTTAGCATCTGAAGACTCCTCCTCTGGACCTTCGTCTGGACCCTGCTCATCCTCTGGACCCTGCTCATCCTCTGGACCTTCGTCTGGACCCTGCTCCTCCTCTGGACCCTGCTCCTCCACTGGACCCTGCTCCTCCTCTGGACCCTGCTCCTCCTCTGGACCCTGCTCATCCTCTGGACCTTCGTCTGGACCCTGCTCATCCTCTGGACCTTGCTCCTCCTCTGGACCCTGCTCCTCCTCTGGACCCTCCTCCTCTGGACCCTGCTCATCCCCTGGACATTTGTCTGGACCCTGCTCCTCCTCTGGACCCTCCTCCTCCTCTGGACCCTCCTCTTCTGGATCCTGCTCATCCTCTGGACCTTCGTCTGAACCCTGCTCCTCCTCTGGACCCTGCTCCTCCTCTGGACACTCCTCCTCCTCTGGACCCTGCTCATCCTCTGGACATTCGTCTGGACCCTGCTCCTCCTCTGGACCCTGCTCCTCCTCTGGACTCTCCTCTTCCTCTGGACCCTGCTCCTCCTCTGGACCCTGCTCCTCCTCTGGACTCTCCTCTTCCTCTGGACCCTGCTCCTCCTCTGGACCCTGCTCCTCCTCTGCTCTATTTTCCCCTTCAGATATCTCCTCCGCTTATCAGGATCAGACCGCCGATGCGCACGCCTCAGACGGACGGGCAAGAGGCGCTCCCTTAATAACATTCAAAGGGATAGAGAAGCAGTCCGCTACCTTTCACGGATTAGCCGCTAATCTCCGCCAGCGAGCAGCGCCGCGGGCACTTCGGGGGACGAGACGGGCAGAAGGGAAGAAAGAGTGAGGCGAGATGACCTCCGCGTTCAAGGGCAACCGGGCCGGCGAAAAGACAGCCCGAGTCGTGTGGCGTAAATGGTGCGAGTGGAAGAAAAGGGAGCTGCCGTGTTTAGCCCGAGCAGTTTGGAGTAATATCTGGCAAATGGGATGTTCGACGGGTCAAGCTGAGCAGCGTAAGGGCCGTCGCTGCGGTGATAACACGTTCGATTAAAAAAGCAGGCAAACTGAGCAAATAAAAAGCTTCTCTAGTGAATTTAAAAGTCTGTTTGCGATGACGCTTTAACTCCAACAGGTTGTGGCTGTGGTTAGCGCATTAGCAAGGCAAAGCAAACCCCGGAGCGACGGTGATTAACAGTAGCACAATTATCACATTGGTCTCTCCTGTGTCTCACTGCGGTTTCACCCTATTCTCCTCGTCTGTGTGTGTTTGTGACGGAGCGACTCCAACAACGACTTAAAAAATGCACTCTACAACCGTCTACAGTCGGTGGGAGCAGGATAAATGGTCACATTTACACAAAAGAAAAAGTGACGGTGTATACATCATTAACCTGAAGAAGACCTGGGAGAAGCTTCTGCTTGCCGCCAGAGCCATTGTTGCCATTGAGTGAGACCTCACCTTTGCAGCGCTTCTCCTCGAGGTTTTTACCGTTTACCACCGTGTTTTTTGTAGTTTTTCATTGCAGAGGAGGAGGGTCTGAGGACAATGGGCGCTCTGGGACGTTTTTGCTTAATTCCTGTGAAAAGTTGGTTAATCTGCTTTTTCATTATTGACCGATGACTGTTTTGCTGTCTGGTTTTCTAACTTTCTGCTGGCGAAATCAACATGTGTGATCAGTCCCGCGAGGCGACCGCTGTCGTGAATTTGGGCTTTATAAAAATGAACCGAACTGACTAAAACGGGAGGCGGAACCAGGAACTAGAGAGTCACCAATCCATCGTTCTCAGTAACGTTCACTGCCTAAATATCTGTGGATCACCGATATCAACAGACGAAAAGAGCATTTATGTCTTTGAAAACAATTAACATATTGTATCTTATAACTTAATTCATCAAGCTTCACTGTACAAATACTACTTCCACCAACAGCCTGAAACCTATAGGCTACTTCTATAGGCGGATACTCAATAACTATATTAGTAACTGGACTGAATCAGGACTAAACCAGGACAAAAACAGGACTAAAATCATTTCCTTGATCATGTCTAAAGTAAGAAAAATAGAGCACCACACAGCAAGAGAATTTGGACTTATCTTGTTTACGGAATTTGACAAACAAGTACAAACGGGGCAGAGCCGGCGCGTCCCTGCTGGGATTTGAACCCTTGACCTCCGCCTCTGCGGTCGGTCTGGGCGTGCAAGCGTCTGAGCCTTAACCGCAGGCCGCTCCTATCCGCAGATCTGCTCTGTAATCTGGCCTCAGTGCAGAAGTCTGAGGCGGAACATGGACTACAGTCGGGCTAATCCTCTTTACACCAGCTCCAGAGCACAATGCAGAGAACAGCTCATGATACGACTGCAAGAGAACGTGAAGTAAAAGTATCGTTAAGGAACACACTCAAGTTAATGTAAAGAGTGGGTAATTATTTGATATTTGCGTGGGAGACACAATTCTCAAAACCAACTCTCTGACCAACTTAATTTTATATAAGTTGTATAAGTTTTGTGATTTAAATGCATCTTTTATTGTTTTGTAAATCACTTTAAGCTGTGTATAAATACAAATAAACTTGCCTGATAACAAATCAATTGTGTAGTTTGAGTTACAATTGTAGCATTTATAATTTCTGATTTAGTTTATTTCATATGTGCTTTTTATAAATAATGTGATAATAATGTGATAATAAAAGGTGTGTGAACCTTTTAGTTTTTTTTGTCATTTTATCTTGCAAGACTTTGTGACACGAGATTTTGTCCCATCCCTGACTATTAATTACACCTAAACAAGTTAATATTTGCAAAGAGTTCGACAATTAAGGACTGGACGGGCATCATAACCGACAATTTAAAAATTGACAAATTCAATACACACTCTTATTTTTTGACATAGCACGCTTTAACTCATCTTTTCTTTGGATGAAATCACCTTTTTGTTTCCTTTCATTGCATATTCTAATTTGTTCGAAATTTAGTCTTGTTGATTTCTGTAATTTCTTGATTTCTGTCATTTCTTTGTGATTTGAATGCATTGTTTTAATGTTGTGTGAAGCACTTTGAATGGCGTTGCATATGAAATGTACTCTACAAATTAAAAAAAACTTTCCTTACCTTTTACGTTTAAAAAAATAAACAGTAAAAAAAAAAGAGACACGTCCTGTTCAAAACTGTGGCGCCGTTTCCTGCCTGCACCTTTACATATGTCACCCATAACCTGGTTACAAGTGTGCAGACACATGCTGACTGATGCAAGACAATAAAGATGACGCAAACATGCACAAACCACTTAAAAATCCACCTCGAGTGCGTAAATGTTGACAGAAAATAATTTAAACATGCTAAAAACCTTTCAAAGTCCATGAAATAACATGCGTCTCCTTTAATATTACATCAGATTCAGCTTAATTCAGTCAAAACTCTCCGTCCTTTAATTTGACTTGGGAGAAATATCGAATTAAAGCAGTAAAACTTTTGTTAAAGCACTTATCATATATTCTCGGCAGGCTTATTGCATTGTGTCTGCTTATGAGAGCCTAATCCATACCATAGGCTCATTTCTGCTGATGATGCGTTTGTGTAATTGATGGAGGCTATTGAAGGCCGCGGAGGATTACATACATCATAGAAACACACAATGTCGATAGGTCGTTCGGGGAGATGCTAATATTTTCTAACGGTAGCTGCAATATTTCTTCACCGGAGGAATCCCACTGGAGACGGCGCAGGTGGTTATTAACGAGCAGGAGGCGGGGCGCAAGCTCGTCCCGTGGAACCTGCCGAGTTAATATTCCAAATTCGTATCAACTTTATTTATACGGCATATTTTATGAACAATAGCAGGTTCCAAAGTGGTGCACAAAACACTTAAATATAAAGAAAACAATAAAAGGTAAAGTTCTTACTACTTGTCCCAAAACAATAAAACGAGTACTTAATATTGAGTACTGGTAAGATGTATACAAAAAGTGGTTACCGTATTTTCCGGAGTATAAGTCACAGCCAAAAAAAATTTGCACTGGAGTATAAGTCGCATTTTTGGGGGAAATTCATTTGATAAAATCCAAGACCAAGAACAGACATTTAATGTTGAAATGCAGTTTAATATAATAACAGATTAGAGAACATGGTGAATAGGTGTACGTATGCTAACCTTCAGCTACCTTCCATCCATTTTAATATAATATCCTGCTTTTCCACGCTATTAATTCATAAAGTTTGTTTGTTTGCCAACTTTTCTCATGGGCAAACTGTCCATTTCATGTAAACACAACAAAATCCCACAAACATAACCACAAAATACATTTCCCAAAATTCCTATTGTAGAGTAAACATTTCATTATACTAAAATGATTGCCTGATTGTGTGACTAATTTTTCTGCTGAAGGTTCTGCTACATATCTATCTCTACGAAGACAAGGCCAAGTTACAAGTCAGATCTGTGGAGAGAGAGGCGGCCCACAGTAAGAACGTGTTGTTTTTTCACTGTTTTTTCACTCTGGCACATTCCCATATTTCTCTAGCCTTGGGAGAAATGAAGCCTGCGTAAATTCAGCCTGGAAGACCTAACTCCACCCATCTGCGTCAAGGCCACCATGGAAGGACCCCTCTCCCCAGCGCCATCATCGCACTCAAGCGGGCGCCCGCCTGTCCGTCTGTGAGAGTCAGATCCCTCACTTCACCATGGACTCTCCCAGGTTTCTGTGCTTATCCCAAAGAGGTTATGCAGTTTTTCCTGGCCAAGAAGGAGGGTGAAAGGTCAGGGGGCGTCTGCACCATGGCCCTCGCACCTGCTCCTCATCCCCAATCAACGCTCTCAAGTGACTCCTCCCCGCTCCCAATCAGCACCAGGCGGTCGATTTAAGCCCTCAGGCAGATGGCTCGGCCGCTCAAACCGTACTGCGACCCACCACCTCCCCAGCTCCTCCTCTACATTCCCCTCATCCTCTACCTTCTCTTCACATCTACCACCACCAGTCTCCAGGCTCCGGGGGAAGACATCTAATACAAATAGATCATGGAGTGCCCATGATTGCAACGTCTTCCGCCGGGGTCTGAGCGCCAAATAACTCACGGATAAAGCTTGCTAAACAGTCCATTCTCGTGGTCTCTTTGTCTCTTCAGGGTGAAATGAAGCTTGGCCCGGTGAATCTGCTGCAACAACTAATCAACTCATTACGACTATGACTAGGACTATTTTTCTTGGTTAGACAATGAATCGTCGCAGCCTTATTTTTGACACAATCATTTAAACGTTCAATTAATTCATCAGTAAATCAAGGATCATTTAGAGTGAAAAAGGAAACTCGTGAATCAAACCTGATCCTCTTTCCTTTTAAAAACAATGCTGCCATATATTTTATTGTTGCGGTATCGATGCTTTTCTCGCCGTATCATGCAGTATTATCACTCCGCCCTCTTTCCCATCTCAGTGAGTCTGTTCTTCATGTTTGCGATACGGATTACCTCACGCGCCGCATCACAACCGCGGCGAAAAAGCCATTACGCCGAACCTCCGCATAAGCCCGGCGTAATTACACAAATTGACTTTTTACACTTGGCGGAGGCAGTATCGCCGTGAGTAACTTAACGCCGCTTTAATGCGACCGACCATAAAATACAGTGGCACGTTTTTTAATCCGCCGGGTTTTGGAGGCATTAATCTCTACCGGGAATCGGGAAGAAAGACAAACGAGCACGACAATACAACTCGCCCGCAGCGCCGAAGATTAAAGGCGGTCGCGAGCGCGGTGATATAAAACGTGTGGCTTACCGTTGCGCGCGGCGACTGGAGATTGCCGAGCCGGGTTTAAAGATTGATCTCAAGTGCTCGCAAACGAACTTAAAAGTCTATGACGTTCAAGCCTTATTAATAACTGACAGAACTGCATTGGCCACAGCGGAGCGGCGTCGAACTATGGATGACATCAAAACGGCTGAATTAAAAGGAAATTGTGTTGAACTGAAATGAAAGTATAACCAAAATTATTCACAATTATTCAAGATTGAAAGCGCTCAAACGTGTCTAAAGTGATGTTTCTGCGCCGCGTTTGTACATTTTACGGATCATTTGCTTTATGTGCAATGCTTGAACTTGAACCGTGACATTTGCCGGAACGTTTGAGCACAACGATTGCAATAATTTGGTCTGATTATTGTCATCTGCTCTCAAAAAGTCAAGATATTCATTTGTGTCAGTGTAACCTTTCCCTAGTTGAGGGTTGGTTTTCTCAAGAAGATAGATCACAAAAAAGGACGACCAAGAAAGCGCTCCGTCTCACACTAGAACCTTCTCGCTGTGAATACTAACCTGCCACGTTTAATTCAGTCGTCTGTGAGTAAGATGCACATTACTATAGTTGTTTCATAGCCCTTAGAGGAGGCGTGACCTTATCACAAATGTCATTCTACTTTTTTCCTTGTTTGTTTTCTTTCTTTTTTTCATTCATTCTTTTTTTTTCTTCAAAAGGTTAAACTTAAAACACAAAAACGAACCGAACACAAGCAGAGAGCAGACCACAAAACGTCGTTCAAATTTGTCCATTTCCAAATTAAGTTTGAATGTAATTTCATTTTATCCCGTTGGTCTGATTCCTGCTATTACCATATTTTCCGGACTATAAGTCGGACATAGTTTAGCGGGGGAGCGAATTATACTCCAGAGCGACTTATATGTGACATTATTTGTTATTTTCACACTGGCAACCACAAGAGGGCGCTCTAGGCTCTAAGCGACGCAGAAGAAGAATCTGCACTTCCTCTACCTCTGGAGTTTGTGGAGTTGTTTAGAAGTGACACAGAGGAAGAAGAATTCAATGGATTTAGTGATTTGGGGTAAAACTGATGCTTTGGTAAACTTGTTAGCATGTTCTTTATGCTATAGTTATCTGAATAACTGTTAATATGTTACGTTAACATACCAGACACTTACCACAGTTCTGTCTGTGCCTCATGTAGCTGAAGGTGTTAGCATTAGCATACGTACATTTGTTTATCTGGTGGAGACGGTGCATGCAAAGGATGTACGGCTTCAAAACTTCCATCCAAACAAATTAGAATCTCAATTTATCTTTAGCAAACAAACTTGCACACACAATATGTCGACATCCTAAAACTATTCGTATTCATATTTGCTTATTTTGTGTTTTTCAGAGCCTCTGTAAACTGCCAAAACACCGAAACTGAACTGTTTATGTACTGTTCAATACAAATATTATATGCATCCCTTTTATACATCCCAGTCGAATCATGAAATTATAATCTTCACTTTTCGCTGTTGCCTAAAATATCTTTTCCTCGACGTCCAGCCTCTCTCCAACTCGAGCGTACTATTTTTGTCTTTTCCACGGGGGAAGCAGCTCGCGGCTCTATAGGGGTCCGGGATGGGGCGGGGCGGGTATGGGGGGGAACAGGAGTTCTGGAGCGGCGCACGTTGTGTTGCCGTGTCTTACAGCTATAACTCAGCCTCCAATGACTCGGCGGGAAAACCCTGCACACCACTGCGTTCGTTTGCATTGGCACTGATGGCTTTTTTAATTACAGCCGCGGAGGGATGAGGCGAGCGGGCGCGGTTGGGAGGGGGGGTGTTCTCTGCCACGCGGTGCACGACAGGCCGACAACCGACAGGGGCTGGGGTCTGGCGGGCGCCGCAATAAATAACGCAGAGGGCGACATGGGATAATGTGATTTGAGCTCGGTGCACGTGGCGATGGATATAAACTATAGAAGAGCTCACGCGGTTTAACGTTCGCCCTCTAGAGGCCGGAGGACGCACTCGCGCTTCGACTAGAGTGCTCCGTCTTGTGTTTGAATGTGGAAAGTGGTTCTTTTGGTGCAATGTATGTTTTATTTAGTGGTAACTGTTTCCTGGTTTGTGTGGATGATAAATATTGTGCTGCGTTTGGAAATGCCAACAATACTGGAATTGCTACCATGTTTTACGTGCACGAAATTAACTATTTATGATGAAAATAAGTGCAAGAAAACTAAGCGCGTGTTTTCATTTTTTGAATAATGAGTTTAATCTGCCTTTTTATGTATAAATACCTCCTAAAAATACAACATTTCCAGCTAACTTACTCCAGACGTTCTCAATTTTGCTGTTGTCCCCTTTAAATCCTTATACTGTAAATAAAAGGATGTATACTACAACTACAACAACAACCACCACTGCTACTATTACAACTAGACAAAATACTACAACAACAACACTGAATCTACTGCAGCCCAACTACAACAACAACAAATACTATAACACTTACAAATAGTACTACAACAACTACCACAACAACTGTTAATATCAGTGAATTGTACACAACAACAACAACAATACTACTGAATCTACTGCAGCCCAACTACAACAACAACAAATACTATAACACTTACAAATAGTACTACAACAACTACTACAACAACTGTTAATATCAATGAATTGTACACAACAACAACAACAACAACAACAACACTGAATCTACTGCAGCACAACTTCAACAACACATACTACAGCACTTACATATAGTACTACGACAACTACTACAACTGTTATTATCAATGAATTGTATACAACAACAACAACAACAACAACAACAAAAACACTACAACGACTACAAAAAGTACTACTATTACAACAAAAAACGTACTGCAAATATTACAACTACTACAACATCAACAAACACGACAAAAAGTACTATAGCAACAACAACAACAACAACTACTACGAACTACAAAAAGTACTACAACACCTATTTCTGTTCATATCAATGGATTGTATACTACTGCAACAACAACAACAACAACCTCTGTTACTACTACAACTACGCAAAATCTACAACTACATAAAATACAACAACAACTACAACTGCAAATATCGGAACAATGCATTAATTGTATACTACTACAACTACTACACAAAAACTACTACAACAAGACCAACTACAACTACTACAACTGTTACTAAAACAATTTAATCTACAACAACTTCATCTACTACAACAACAACAACAACAGCAACAGCGGCTAATAATAACACCGGTTGGAGTTCCGTGCGAGCTTTAATTGTGGCGTGGCTCTCGTCTCTGGAGCTGGAGAGCAGGATGTGAGAGCGAACACTGATTCACTCTGTCTAGACTCCCAATTTGGGCAATCGCACCACATTTGTCATGATACCATCTGACTGGAGAATAAATAAGTTAAAACTGTTTTTTTCTGAAGGAAGGGAAGAGAAATGCTTTGTGGTAGACATTATGATGAATACCAATTGCCAAGCGGACTGAACAGCACCGTTTTCCACGCAAAGCTAAACTTTTCGTGTGAAGTTGTACAGGCTTTCTATTAAACGTTTTGTCATTTAAATGAAGCTGTGTGTGTCAATCAAACTCTATTTGATTTAAGTCGCTGTCAGTCAATCACAGCTGGATCATTTTTCATTCACCTGCGTCGTTGGGGTGAATGTGTTCATGGTACTGATACTGCTCTAAAAGATGTGATACTTTTAGGAACTTACAAATGGACTTTTGTGACGAAGGAACATCATAATTCACGAAGACACGGACAATATTTGACACAGCAAAATGGGGGGAAGTGCTTTTATTATCACCCAACATATTTGTAAAGATGAAATGTTTTGGACAACTTTTATAAATATAGTTGTTGTGAATAATAAGTTGATTAATAGGAAAAGACCTCACATAAATATATTAGACCTCACATGAATATATTAGACCTCACATAAATATATTAGACCTCACATGAATATATTAGACCTCACATGAATATATTAGACCTCACATAAATATATTAGACCTCACATAAATATATTAGACCTCACATAAATATATTAGACCTCACATAAATATATTAGACCTCACATAAATATATTAGACCTCACATGAATATATTAGACCTCACATAAATATATTAGACCTCACATAAATATATTAGACCTCACATAAATATATTAGACCTCATACTCACATAAATATATTAGACCTCACATGAATATATTAGACCTCACATGAATATATTAGACCTCACATGAATATATTAGACCTCACATAAATATATTAGACCTCACATGAATATATTAGACCTCACATAAATATATTAGACCTCACATGAATATATTAGACCTCACATAAATATATTAGACCTCACATAAATATATTAGACCTCACATAAATATATTAGACCTCACATGAATATATTAGACCTCACATAAATATATTAGACCTCACATGAATATATTAGACCTCACATAAATATATTAGACCTCACATAAATATATTAGACCTTAATTATTATTTATGTAGATCCAAAGCAAATTATGTATACATTAAATGGATATTTATTTAAAATGTATGCATTAGTTCAGCATAAACATATCTAAGTATAAACATTTTACACCTTTTAAAATGACTTTGAGGACTTGTAGAAACAACATTTCAGACAAGCTGTAAGGATTTCCCCTACAAAAGTGCACAAATATCACTTTATACCCTTATTTGAAAGTTTATAACATCATATTCTTTCTATTTTAACTTTTCATCAGCTTATTTGACAGCAGTTTTATTATAAACTATATAATCAATATTCATATTGTGCACATCTTGAAAACAACACTTTTTAAAATTCTTCACCTTGAACTACACGCCGTTTCAAGCCCACTTCATCTCAAGTCTTAACGGGAAGAGCTTTTGCGGAATGTGAGAGACCGAACGCAGCCGGAAAGCAAAAGAGACATTTTTCTTTGAACCAGACTTTGTGATTTGATCAGCAACAAATGGATCTTGGCTCGACTCGCAGCTCCTTCAGCTTCAGACTCCATCGCAAACTTCTCACACGCACGCACTGTGCACGCACGCATCGTGCACGCACCGTGCACGCACGCACCGTGCACGCACCGTGCACGCATCGTGCACGCATCGTGCACGCATCGTGCACGCACCGTGCACGCACGCACACACGCACACACACACACACACACACACACACACACACACCTGAGCACGGCGGTGAGGCGAGGCCCAAGGACTCAACAACAGTATTCACCTGAGGGAGCTGGAATCACACCGCCCACGTGTCTGACCACTCTATGTCGAGAAACTCCACTGACTGAGCTACTTCCTACTTGAAATGGGCCTTTCAAGCTAATTATATGCGTTTGTGGACAAAAAAATATGTAAATGATCATATTTTCTGTTTAATTAAAAATGAGGGGAAGATTGCTTATGGCTGGATATTTTTCTTCTGTTACAAAGTGGTGTATGTTTGAAATGTAAACTATTACAACCACAATTAGTGCTATTACTTTCATCCAGGGATGTCAAGGTTATTATCGTATTTTCCGGACTATAAGTCGCACCACAGTATAAGTCGCACCAGCCAAAAAACGTATAATAGAGAAGAAAAAAACATATATATAAGTCGCACTGGAGTATAAGCACTCCAGCCAAATCCGGAAAATACGGTAGTTTAATTGATAATCGTGATTTTTCAGGCCACAATGTAATCGCAATAACCAAAAACAATAATTGTGACAATTTTAGAAGCAAAATTAAGCTTTTTTTTTGGTTCAATATAGAGCCCAAAACTAGACCTTTTGTCTGTCCGAAAGTTTAATTTTGTAAAGTCAATCACAAAACTGAAGAACAGTAACATGCCAGACCCTAAGAATTACAAAATTAAAGAACTCTTGCTTAGTCAGTCTCAATAATCGTGAATAATCGTGAATTGTGATGATTTTTGTTCTCTCACTAACATTTGTTATTGCGACAACCCTAATACTATTTTTACTTCCACAACAACTATATCTACTACTAAAGTTAACATCCTTTAGAAGTGAACTGCCTTGATTTTACTGTTACAAAGTACATGCTGTAAGAGGCTGGACTGCAGTGGAAGAACCGACTCTAAAACAATTTAAAGTGGATTAATCAGTGAGAAATACGCTTGATAATGTGCCCAGTGTAAACAGTCCCGACAGCCGTGGCTCCTCTGACGGAGCTGATCGCGAGCTATCGACCGGAGCTCGGGTGCGTTTCATTTTAATCACCGCAAATCACCCTGACAGCCATCTCAAATAATGCATATTAACCAGCCCCGGCCACGAGGAGCAGTGCCGGCTGCCAGCTCGCTCTGCGGCACGGGGCGAAACAAGCGCCCGTCGAGTCATTTCACCTGTCGAGCCGGGATAAACAGGTAAACTTTGCTCGTACAGATTTGCCTATTGTTTTTTGTTCTGTTAAAGGGCGTATGACAGGTTCTTACGATTTTCTGATTTTGACTTTATTTGGTGAGTTTATACCTGTCGTACGTATACATTCAAGTTTTACACCAATCAAGCAGATATTTGTGGAGAAAACATTAAAACAATATGTAGAAAATGACAGGAAGTGACATCACACTAGGGACGCTCCAAAGTTTAAGCAGAATTTACACAAATAAACAACTTCTTTGACACTCTTAACATTCATTTAACAAAATAAAAGTCTAACCCTCTCGTTCATTTTTGATCGTCAAATATATAAATTGGTGACAATAGATTAATTTTTGCCCAGTGTTTCCTTGTGTGATGTCAGCAATTACAAACGAATAATTGAAAAAATAAAATGTGAAATTATAAACTTAAAAAAAATTGCTACTCTTTTTTTTCATAATTTTTAGCACAATTCAGAATATAATGATCTTAAATGCATTTTAGTTCAGCGAGTCGTCCGACCTGTTGGGGGAACTTTAAATGAG
Organism: Eucyclogobius newberryi; assembly: GCF_026437365.1. NCBI lineage: Eukaryota > Metazoa > Chordata > Actinopteri > Gobiiformes > Gobiidae > Eucyclogobius > Eucyclogobius newberryi. The sequence goes on from NW_027316389.1 coordinate 19,166,090, forward strand.
TGTGAAAAGTCCTTTTTAGTAAACCTTTTAAAAGTCTGTTGGTGAATATTAGCTTTTTGAAGAATAATGAAAGAAAACTAATAAGCTGAGGTAAATACTGACAATTACAAGGCTAAATGTTTACACCATCCAGTTTGTTATTGATTTAACCTTTATTTAACCTGCTGATCTAATCTCAATCTAATTTAAAAAGAAGAGTCCAGGCCCCTAAGTTGACCTTTTTCTACATGCGCAAAACACGCTACAAGCACAAAACGGAATCAAACTCAGGTCCTTGTTGCTGTGAGACCACTCTTCCATCATGTTTCCCCCTCAGACACATCACATGATCTCTCTAGCATCTGTGTTTAGGATGCATTTGCTTTAATCGGTTACAAAGCAGAGGAGTTGTGCTGGTTTATTGTTTAATATCGATAAAATGACTGGGCCAATCCTCGAGAAATGGTGAAACGTGTATTATTTTCTACTGAGTCACAAAAAGTGGACAAAAACATGGGATTCAACATTTGCTGATTTCCTGTTTCTTAAAAAAAACATTAGCCTAAAACACCTGTTCACTGCAATAATGTAAAGTTTTCCTACATTTTCTCAATCGTACTGCAAAAAAAACATGGGATTCAACCTTTGCTGATTTCCTGTTTCTTAAAAAATCATTGGAATTAGGAAATAATCAATAATGTAGAGCCCAGAGCCTAAAACACATGCTCACAGCAAATTATGTGTATTTTTACTAAATTTTTCTCAATCGTACTGCAAAAAACATGGGATTCAATTATGCTGATTTCCTGTGTCTTAAAAAAGCATTGGAATTAGGACATAATCAATAATGTAGAGCCTAGAGAGTCTAAAACACATGCTCACTGCAATGATGAAAATCTTTCCTACATTTTTCTCAATCGTACTGCAAAAAAACATGATTCAACATTTGCTGACTTCCTGTTTCTTAAAAAAAGCATTGAAATTAGGACATAATCAATAATGTAGAGCCCAGAGCCTAAAACACACGATCAATGCAATGACGTGTATTTTTCCTACATTTTTCTCAATCGTACTGCAAAAAAAGGATTGAAAGTGCATGTTTTCCGTCTCAGATGGGTCGGAGCGAGGGGATGTTTACCTGTGCAGGAGTAGTCGTCGATGCGGATGTAGCCGGTGTGGCAGATGCACATGAAGGAGCCCGGCGTGTTCACACACATGGTGTTCTCTCGGCAGTAGTGTTTGCCCTCCGCACACTCGTCGATATCTGCACAACAGACAGGAAAACGCCGTGAGCAGAGCGGACGGAGGAACGGGTCGGGAAGGATTTAAGGGTTTGTCGGGTGCGTTTATCTATTGGTTCGGACGGATCGGTCGAGGATAACCACACATTAACGTCCAAAAAGAATCGAACGATGAAACTCCTGGTCGGTAGGAAAACGTCAGATGCTAAATTAAGTCCTGCTTTTCTACTTTTGTTCTTTTTGGATATGATTTTATGCCTCGATGTCTCAAAATCTTTACCATGTTGTTGTTGTTGTGTTACTTTTAATGGCGAGTGGCGGCAAACTGAAACGGTGCATTTACCGCCACATACTGTAGTTGTACGTCTTCAAAGTATGTGTTTTACGCTCTAAAATAATTAAAAAGGAAAGAAAGAAAGATAGAAAAAGACAGAAAAAGAGAGAAAAATCTACAAAAGGTTTGATTAAATACGATTACAAAATGAGAAGACAATGTAAAGTAGTAATCGTTGGGTGAATTGTCCATCGCGCTGCTGTACCAAAGATCGATCAGCTCGGTCCTTTCAGACTTTGCATCCAAATTTGGACTAAACTGGATCCAAACATGGACAATAAAAGGACCAAACCAAGTCTACAAACCAGGACCAAACCAAGTCTACAAACCAGGACCAAACCAAGTCTACAAACCACGTATCCACATGGAGAAGTATAGTTCCCTAAACTAATTGCAAAAACATGGAACTGGATCAGTAAATGTGTGCAAATTGTCCCAGTACAATTTTATGATAATATTCCAATATGCCACAAATCTCAAACTAATGTTAAGACAACCTTGATAAACTGTTGGTTGGAAAATGAACGTTTTAACTCTGGCATGCAGTACATAAAAGTATAGTAAAGGACGTTTAAGTTTGACCTCTGAAGCTGCTGGTCCTGTTCCAGATCCAACAGCGAAGAGGAGGAGCCATTTGTCTTCATTAGGGTTTGACAGGGGCCAAAATATTGTGAGGAAAAGTGCAGTTTTCAACACTACAAACTATTACAAGCTAAACACTCCACAGCACAGAAGAGTGTGCTTTATTATTATATAATTATAATCTTCCACAATGTAAGAATAATGAACACTTACATCAAAGCAGATCCAGTTTCTATGACAATGTCTTTGGATCTGCGTAACCTTGGTCACAAACTATGTATAGTATGTTTGAGAAAAGTACATGTTTTATAAGATATTTACCGCGGCAATAGGGATTGGTCCTACGGAATATTAAAGCGTGTGCCCCAGTTTATTACAAATGTAAATAAAGAGCTGGGTACAATACATTCAGGGTATTGTAAAATCATATGACCATTATTTTTTGTCTTAGAGTTTCATTTATTTTAGTATGTCATTACAACTTTTCAAAATTAGCTCAAACATCCAGTGTAATCAAACAAACAAACAAACAAACAAACAAACAAACAAACAAACAAACATAAAACAAACAAACAAGGGTATTTAATGATATTTCTGCCCTTTTGTTGTTTCTGGCTCATTTTATGATCCTATTCACACTTACATGTAATACTTGAACCTCAGCCAAGACATTTACAGGCACGTTTTAGCACGTTCCGGGTGAATTGTTAAAATAATGTCAGAATATTGTTATGGGGGGAAAAAATCTGGACACATTTATGTTCATCCTATTTCAGCGTGATGAAACATTAGCACAGTTTTCACCTGCCTGGTAACTGCGGCCTGGTAACTGCGGCCTGGTAACTGCGGCCTGGTAACTGCGGCCTGGTAACTGCGGCCTGGTAACTGCGGCCTGGTAACTGCGGCCTGGTAACTGCGGCCTGGTAACTGCGGCCTGGTAACTGCGGCCTGGTAACTGCGGCCTGGTAACTGCGGCCTGGTAACTGCGGCCTGGTAACTGCCGCCTGGTAACTGAGGCCTGGTAACTGCGGCCTGGTAACTGTGGCCTGGTAACTGCCGCCTGGTAACTGCCGCCTGGTAACTGAGGCATGGTAAATGCGGCATGGTAACTGCCGCCTGGTAACTGAGGCATGGTAAATGCGGCATGGTAACTGTGGCCTGGTAACTGCCGCCTGGTAACTGCCGCCTGGTAACTGAGGCATGGTAAATGCGGCATGGTAACTGAGGCATGGTAACTGAGGCATGGTAAATGCGGCATGGTAACTGTGGCCTGGTAACTGCCGCCTGGTAACTGCGGCATGGTAACTGCCGCCTGAATCCAGAGTGAAACCCTCTGTACAGGATTTACAGTCTAGTCACCACTCGCAGTGTCAAACACGTTCATACTTTTCTCACCTCCGATTATGACAATATTTAGTGTTTCACTCATCAATTAGTTTATATTCAACATCAGGGATGTGGCCCGGGGGCCATAGTTTAGCCCTAAACTGCCTATCAATCGTGGCAAATGTAATGGCTGAAAATACGTAAAATGGTGCATATAATTGGAAAAAGTCTTGTGATTGAAATGTCTTTAACTGCTCGCTCTGAGACTAATAACATTTTTGACTTTAATTAGACTGTTCAAAGCCTTCCCATCCATCTATTTGAACTATGTTCTACTTTTTAAATGTTCTTGGGAGAAGGCACATTTCGCTGTAACAATATGAATCACTGAACCACATTGAGCCATGTGTCAGACTTCTCATATTCCACTCTATATTGTATTATATTAAATTATATACCAATACCAACGGCCATTTCTGTCTCTATAAACAAAGCATCAAACTCTGCCAGTGTAAACAAAATAAACTTGATGATGTGATGCAACCGGATGCAATTGAAAATAATAAGGGAAAAGAAGAGTCGACTCAGTAATGAACAGGGAGAGACTTGTTGTAGCTGTGGATGAGGAGGCCACGGCACCAATTTATGCCACGTCTGCAGCAGTCAGCACATCTCGTCCGGGTTTCTGTTCGTTCTTTTGCAGAGAGAGGGTCGAAGGACAGTGGAAGTTTTGATTTGATATAACTGTTGTTGTGACACTGCCCCGGATAAATGATGTGTCTAGACCAGCAAGTAGTTCACAACGTTTTAAAGAAAGTACCAGCATGAAAGAAGGTTCAGAGGTAATTCGGAGCATTGTCGTGACCAGAGGTTGTATGAACATGAAAGGACAGGATTATTGGCCTTTGAACATGCTTTACCTTTAGTTTAACATGTTTTAGAACGTATTATACACCGCCTTTCAAAAATAAATTTGATATTGTTGTTATTGTATTCATCCTGAGTCCATTTTTGTTATTGCTAATGCATTTATATTAGTTTTTTTGCAATAACAAGAACTAAAAAAGGAAAAAGAAAATGCCCAATTTGCGCTATTATTGTTTAATTCATTCTGTATCAATGCCAATTCCAAAGTGTATTTTTTTACCACCTTAATGACTATATAAGCCCTTTCTGCTGAATCACGGCGTTACAAACAAACAAACAAACACAAGTGTGGGAGACGGCGGCTTTCTGTATGGCGTCAAAGCGTGTTCTTATGGATGTTTATGGTCAAACAGCGTCCCTATCTGAGCGACAGGCCCCGCGAGTCCTTGACACGACCAATTCATTACCCGCGCTCTGCATTCATCCGCTGTGCAAGTGCAGAGGAGCGTTCACCTCTCAATCTGCGCCGTGCCAGATGCTTTTGCAAAGAGTACTTGATATTGAATTTCAATAGCTGTGCATTGGCATTCATTGGGCTCGCTCCGGCGCGTCCTTGGGCGGAGCGACGCCGAGAACTGCGTACAACTCCGGCATTTTGTTTCTTTCTTTCTTTCTTTCATTCTTTCCTTCGCCAAGTCAATACTGCCTCAGCCGCCGCGTTTGAAAAGCAAGGCAGATAAATGAGGATGCGAGACAATCATCGAAGGTCTATTGAAGTGCACGTGTCCTTCAGTGAATGAATAGAGGCTAATTAAAGCGGCTGACTTTGAGAGATGCAGGTAAAACAGCAGGGCAGGTAGAGGAGGCCGAGAAGGTAAAGAAAGTCATTTGTTCTTGGCACGTGAATTGCCTCCAGGATAAAGAAGGTATCTGGCTATACAAAGAGCTGAAGTGTCTCGGCCAAGGACAGAACGACCGTATGCAGCATGTTTTAGGTTGATGAGGGAATCAGAAATACTTTAAAGATCACTCCCAGGCACAGTGGGGTGGTGCAGGTTGTGAAAAAAAAATATAAGAATCCCTTTTTAAATCCAAATTCTCATCACAATTTTCAATACTCGGTGAAATGCTATTCCGCCTTGCTCCCAGGCTCAGTCATGTTCTCATACGTCGCTGAGCCCTGTCGCGTTGCTCTGAATGTCAGCAGGCTAATTGGCACTGACTGAAGAGCGCGGCCCGGTGGACAAAACCAATCAGTTTGTGTGCGGGCTGCCGTGCGCCTCTAAGCTCCACACCTGCTCCTATCTCCACACGCACACATTTACGCACTTTGTTTACACGCCGGTGACCTTCGACCCCCGCGAAATGTCACGCCAAACCGACAATCCCTCGTCATGGACACGGCGAGTCAGTGTAAATAACATTGTGTCTGTGTCTACTCAAGAGATAGACACAAATGCCATATGAACCTTCTGCCTTCTGCTCCTTGTCCTCCAACTGGACAACCATCTGGGAGCCACTGGCCAAGGACTCATCAGCTGCAGGGGCAGAATCTATGACCGTGCTGCAAGTAGGTTTAGTATTAACTGTCACAAAATAGTGAATGAATAATGCAAGGAAAAGAGTTTATGAGCGTCCAAAATAATGCAGGTACAAAAAAAAAAAGAAAGGTTTTGTGAAATGTATATAGTATAGAATCTTGGCAGAAGAGCAGAATTTTGAGTGTAACAAGGTCAAAGCGCGATAGTTGCCCTGGGGCAGTCTGCAAGAAATGTTGCAGCCAAATCAAGCCAATGACCTTTTCAAACAGAACCAAACACACCTGCCTAAGGGGCAACCATCAAACTCCAGCTCCTCCAGAAATCGCCTCTGCTCTTCCTCCTAGAAGGATGTCACCATTAATTAACCTTTTCAGAAAGTGGAATTATCACATTTCTCACACTTAACAATCCATCGTGTTAGGCGCCCGCTGATTTGTTTGCCGTCCACACCAGTGGTTTAACGGGCCAATCACACGGCATTTAGGGCGGGACTGGAGGTTTAGTCTTATGGTTGATCTCTTGTCACGCTCATGCCAGTAGGTGATGGTAAATGCACCTTTTCAGCTGGATGCCAACCGCCATTAAAAGTAACAGAAGATGAAGAAGAAGAAGCGGGACTGGAACAAGAATGGATCTGCATTGTGGTTTGGACGGAAGTCCAAACAAACATGGCCGCGCCGATAGCCGTACTTTGGCCTATTTTAAGAGAAATACAGACTATTTCATTTTTCTAAAACGCGCACAAAATTGTACTTTGTACATTTGTGGATGAGAAAGAGGACTGTGCTTTTCTTAACACTGGATTTAATACAATTCAGATTTGTCTGCTTCTTCTGCTGTTGTGACGCTTCGACTATTTATTAAACTTCCCGATGGCTTTCGGCGCTGGACTTACTAGATTGATTCACGTGAAGAACTCAGAGTGAGACACAGATTAAGCCGGCGTGAGCCAGGTTAACGATCAATAACTGTAAGGAGGAAAAATATATGTCTATATATGGGACCGTTTTAGAAGAAAAATCTAGATTTCTATACGTAAAGTGCTTTTGTTGTCTGGCTGTTTATCTAGACAACGGTTCATGGTGACCAAATATCAATAATCGTAACGTTTTAAACATGAATTAATCGTGAACGTGTCAAAGCAAAAAAAGAAAAAAAGAGGTTTCTGTCTTTTTCATTCTTTAAAGTAAGTCACATAACAGAGCCACCATCATCAATTATGCATTTGAATGAAAGTGAATTATGCATTACACACTTCTAATTTGTGATTTTAACAGTAACATTTGACGTGGTGGCGTACCTCTGCTGCACGTGCCCAAAAAAACATCTCAAAAACACTCCTCTCCGACTCCATTTCACAAAATCCAGTATTTGGTCCCTAAAGACGTGCGACTAATATAAAAGGAACAATGGAGCCGCCCATCACATGCGAGCGGCCGATCCCCCCGAGCGTCACTCATTTGACGTTTATTGTTGTGGGTCAGGAAGCGGCATCACTCACACTACAATGATTGACGACTGAAAGTGTTTGGTATTTAGACAATGGGCCGCCACAATAGCCTCAGCGTGCCTCCTGATGGGAGTTTGTGCAGTAATTGGCAGAGCTACAGTCGCCGGTTTTAAGGGTATTTATACAAAAGTGTTAGTCTAATTTAGTAAAGGAAAGTGATATACTGTACCACCCAAACGGAAAAGGATAACGGAATATTTTAGAATTTAGATCAATTAGATTAAGCCATTAAAAATGTACAGCAAACACAGATTTTTATTTGTTTACTGGACCTTTAAGAGTATTTAAATGATATACAAACGTGTCAAATCTGATGTGAGTAATCAGAAGGATGATGATCAATAAGAAATAAAAAATGTATACCATTTACATTATTATTTTAAGAATCTTTTAACTCTGGAAATCAAGTTTTCAAGATTCAAGTTCAGTTTATTTGTCATTTGCAATTAAAAACCACATTGGAAAGACGTGCAGAAAGGCCAAAGCGCTCAAGACATCAACAACAACCAGACAAACAAACAAACAAACTATAGACATACGTTACAACACACTAAAAATACCAACACACATACAATTTGACACTGTGAAAGTACATTAAAGTTCATTATACCTTCAGATTTTGAGTCCACATGTAACAGTTACAGCTGATGTGTAAAGTAAACTAATGTGGAATAGACATAAATGAAAGAGAAAATGTTAAAAGCTGAAAGACTTATTTTATAGTTCATTGTAATTTGTCCGTCCATATAACAGCTGTAAATAAGAGTGTTATTTTTATTTTTATTATGAATATAAGAGTTTTTCTACAGTTATCTGTCTTCTGTGTCTAATCTGTGATGCAACATAACAAATAAAGGCTATCTTATCTTGAACACATTTACTCCAAAAAACAGGTAAAAAAAAGATTTCTCTTGAACACACGCTCATTAAAAATCAGATTTTTAAAATGTATATGTGTCCATTGATTATTCATAAGAAGATTTGTTGGAAGAATTTGACTTTTTCACCACTACTATTACAACTGCTACAACTGACGTGGAGAACTATAAATGTTCCCTAATTTGCTAAAAACAACTTTCTATACTTACACCCCATTCATTACTAGTATATTAAATTACACTAACAATTATTTTAGTCCCGTTTCCATGGTGAGAGCGCTTAATTCTCACTGCGTGTCATAGTTCAGTGACAAAACGGCTAATTAAATTCCTGCCAAAGCAAAAGATCAGACACACAAATTACAAACTTTTTATTTAATTACCGTAAGATCGGGAAGTGGCCCAGATTCCACGGTTCGGCTCGTCCCGGCGGAGAGGCCCCGTACTCGGCCCCGCACCTGAGTCCCATTAGCGAGCCACGCTTTGCTGAGACGGCCAGTTTAAACCGGCACAAACAAAAACTCCAGCAGTCATTAGGAAACCGTGAGAACAATTTAAAAGTTTGCCAGACTTCCTCCGTTTTAATTAACAGTTGAAAAAGAAAACGCTTTTATTTGGCTACAAAATCTCATGTTTTTTTTTCAGTTTCGACCAGCCATATTGTGTGTGTGAAATATGAGAAAGTCTAACTAATATTTGTGTTAGCTTGCGTCTTAATTGGGGCACAAGAGAGGAATATATAATTAAAACTGCTTAACGGCGTGATCCCAGCCTCTCTTCTTGGATAAAGGCTCATTCTATTTTACACTTTTCTTCCTCAGCTGCTTTTCTTATTCAGCTGCTTTCTAAAAATGTCCACTTCGCCACATTACGCCCAAGGTTAAGGGAGACGTATTGCGTAATGTTGACTTTTATGAGCTTTAATGGTGTTATAATGGCGTTCTCTCGTCATTAGCGTTCTCAAAGTCATATTTTCTGTGGTTCGTGCATGTTTGAGTATCGCCCTGTTTTTGAGGCGTTCAGAATATCTGTGTTCCACTTACATTCACCTTCCTCCCTGTACTTACTTGCAATTAATTCAAATATTCAGAATAACTGTCGTTCACATATGCCATAAGCCATTTTTCAATCATAAAAACTCATACCATATTTTCCTGATATAAGTTGCACCTTTTTTCATATTTTTGGCCGGGGTGCGACTTATAATCCAGAGCAACTTATAAATGATATTATTAGTTATTTTCACACTCTCAACCACAAGAAGGCGCTCTAGGCTCTAAGCGACGCAGGAGAAGAATCTGCACTTCCTCTACCTCTGGAGTTTGTGGAGTTGTTTAGAAGTGACACAGAGGAAGAAGAATTCAATGGATTTAGTGATTTGGGGTAATACTGATGCTTTGGTAAACTTGTTAGCATGTTCTTTATGCTATAGTTATCTGAATAACTGTTAATATGTTACTTTAACATACCAGACACTTACCACAGTTCTGTCTGTGCGTCATGTAGCTGAAGGTGTTAGCGTTAGCATACGTACACCTATTCACCATGTTCTCTCATCTGTTATTATTTTAAACTGCATTTCAAGATTAAATGTCTGTTCTTGGTCCTGGATTTATCAAATAAATTTCCCCCCAAAATGCGACTTATATATATGTTCTTCTCTATTATGCATCTTTTGGCTTATACTTATACTCCGGAGCAACTTATACTCCGAAAAATACGGTAAATGCAAACCAATGACAACGGTTTTAATGATGTTATTTTAGGAGTCACAATGTAACGTTTTTGTGTTAGGAACATCCCAATTTAACGATCATTTACGGTTATTGAGACAGTGAACTCTTTAATGTTCTTTCATTCTTGTGGTCTGCTCCTCAAGCTTGTGACCCGCTTTACAAAATTAAACTTTCTGATTCTGACAGTCAAAATGACGTAAAAATTTAATGTGACAAAAACAAGCAGATTAAAGGTCTCTTTTTAGGCTATATAGTGAACAAATAACACTTTTAACACACGATTAACCGAATAATTCTGACATTTTGAACAGGCAATCAACAGGACCTGTTTCCATGATTAAGCCATTTTAGACCAACATTGCAGTTTACAATGAAAAGAAAGAAAATAACTACATTGGTTATATGGTGCATTACTAAATACACGGGTAAAAAAAAGATGTCTTCTTTAACTAGAGGGAAATTAGTCTTTGTCATTTCACTCTTCAGACGCAGCGGGTTCGTTTTTAGTTGTAAGATGTCGTTTCGTGGAACTTGCCGCCTGATCGAGCTTCCCCGGCACGAACGCCTCGTCCAATCCCCACTTTATCACACATTAACCGCGCATTAATAAATCACCTGTTAATGTCGGACACGGAAAGGCTCGTGAGTGTGCGCGCGAGGCTTTTAAGCGCTAATCAAGACATATAGCAACCACCGCTCGTCGCCACGGCCGAGATTAATGCACCGCTCGTACGTTCCCGAGTCAAACGCGCCTCAAGCCGTCCGTCGTGGCGTCCGATTGACCCCGAGTGCTCGATTTAGCGATAAAAGCCCAGGCAGTTTTTCTTACCCCGTCACGTGTCTCCGTATGACAGGGCCAATGAGCACGTTAATGGAGATGTATATGTGGGCGTCGCCGGGCAGTGGCCTCGCCCTCTCACCTCCGCTTTAGTGGGCGCTGACGCAGCCCAAAGCGCGGTGTTAACGGGGTTTAAATCAACACAGGACAAAATACTTTTACAACTTCAATAATATGGAGGGAATAACTTTTCTTGCGTTAACTCCAATTTAAATTCCTCTGTCAACTTTAAACTCCATGGATAATAAGTTATGGCTCCAGTAGAGGACACATAATGCATGATTTTTTACTTTTATTGTTATTGGCCATTAAACAATCTCTTGAGTAACTTTGGTTTGACGTCGAAACCTTCCATAAAATGTTATTGTTAATATTACTTTGCTGTACAATTGTCTATTTAAATATGAACTGGATTAATATGCACAATGGAAAGAATAAACAATGGACAAAATGGGACAATATTCCTGAACTTTATATGTTCTTTTCTTGTCCTTTTCAAATGTGAACAGTGAAAAATAGAACAATAGACACTAAAACACATGAATGAAGCGTGAATGAAGCTAAAATGACTCCAGGTACGTTCTGGATGAGGGAACAATGTTAGGACATGTTAAAAAGCTCTAAAAAGTCCAAAATGTCCAAAATGAGTCAGAACTAAACCAAGCTGAAGAAAAAAAAGCAGAGGACAAATATTCCTTTGAGGAGAATGAACTAATTTAAGTTCAATTTAAATTATTCTGTCGATAGAGTGAAGACTGTTGCTCAAATTCAGGTTTTTGGTTTTGGTTTTGAATTTTGGTTTTGATAACTTACAGTATATTCTCTCCAGCGAGTCGTGGATATGTTAATTATTTTAGCCGCTACTGATCAAATGTTAATGTGTTACCAATAGTAAGATAACTGTCAACAAGGGAGCAAAGAAAACGGGTTCACACAATGAAATAAAGTCCTGAATCTACAACACTGTCCAGGATAAGGAGACGTGGTCTTAGCTCGCGCTTTTGCAGCCGTTACCTTTGAATATTAAACTTACTGTATAGGACCTAACAAGCACGGTTATGAATTATTTGTGTGATAATTGAGGCCGTGATGTAGCTTCGTCGGTCTCGGGGGCAAAGAATTGGAGAAGCAAGAGCTGTTTCAGCTGCAGAGGAAGTGGGGCAAAGTGGCAGACGGGGGTAAACCTCACCACGTAACGTCAACTTTATCCACCGACATACTTCTGTTTTAGTTGAATAAACAAACAAAATATTCATGAGACTTGATCTTGAAGTCACAATTTCAACCACAGAGCCCATGATTTTTTTTTATTTTGAATTAAATTTATACAGTTATTTTGGACACAAAGAGGCGCACAAAGAACAATGCCAACTCGGCGTCGCTTTGTATGTACTAGTATTATTGTTTTTACGTGTTATTATTGGTTTATTTGGTGCTGACTGTGCATTCTGATGAACGTGCACGAGATACACGCCGCGCTGGACCGTGCGTGAGGATCCAGTTGAGTGCTTGGACAAGATTGAGTATTGACGAGATGGTTTGTCCATCAGGAAGTCCAAAGACAATCATTGAATCAGAATTTTGAAGAAAAAAGATATAACTTTGGTTGATACGTGAAAAATGAGCGTGACATTTTTTTGACAAAAACTAAAAAAAAGAGACATTTCCTCCCCTATAGATTATAAAAGAAACACATTGAAACTAAATTCGATCACTCTGTTGACTGTGGACTAAAGGGGATGCTTGTTTAGACTGGTTTATGTCTCGACTTTCCTTTATTTTTCTACTGATATTGATTTTTCTCCATTGTTTTCTCTCTGGTCTTGCTCTGTTTTATTGCACATATTTTATCTTGTGTTATTCTTCTTTTCTTTCTTTCTTCTAGATCGATTTTATACATTATACTTGTCAAAAATAAATAAATCTAAATAAAATACATAAAAAATAAATAAAAAGCTGTGCTAATACGCCTACAAATATGATAAAAGATTTATTAAGAGTTATTAAGTATGAAATAGATAATTAATAAATAGATTAAATCCCTTCTTCCCTAGTTTAAATGCAGAAATAATTAGTTTGAGATCAAGTTTTATTATAGTTATTTTTCAACATAAAGGTGCATTGTGCTGTACTATATACAAATGGGCCGAGTACTATATGTTGTTGATGTTGTTTTTAATTGCGGCTGGAAACCAACTGCAAAGGTGCATTTACCGCCATCTTCTTTAGACTTTATTCTTTAATCTTTAGACTTTATAATGTTGTGTTTCTGGCTTGACGCGGCACCAGACGAGCTTGTGTTTTTGTGCAGAATCCTCTCGGTGAAAAGTAGGGCACAACAACAGAAGACATTCCTGAGCCCGGAGCCTCGCGCCGCCGTGATGAAGAGCAGGATAATCGTGTCAGGTTCCACTACAAACCCGACAGGAAGCAGTCAGAGGCGAGAGAAATAAATAGAAATAATAAGAAACAATTTACACCTGCATCGTGTCACTTTACCGGGGATTTGTCTCCATGGAGATGCTATGCTTTGGCTCTGGTGTTTCACAATATTAAACGTATCTAACTCTATGGAGACAAGACGTGAACGCCTGCAGGCAAAGTTACAGGTCAGATCTGTGGAGAGGAGAGCCTGCACACAAGTAAGAGCGATTTCTTTAGCAATAAAACAATTTAGATAAATACATGTTCGATACTAGGGCTGCAAATTACATCACAAAAAGGAAAACTTTAGAAAGGCTCATTTTATTTATGATTTTCCTTATTAATCTTAACCTCTTAATAAACCTTGATTAGTTGGAGTTTGACAAACAAATTAAGGGATGTACATTTTGTTTTAATATTGTGTCAAACAGTAGTGTCGTAATTGATGAAATAAAGACATAAAATCACAAAGAACGGCAATAAATGAGGCAGCGTTCTTAATCCCAGTCATTTTTAGTAGTTAAAGGCGGTATGGAAGATTTTTCGGCGATTTGAGAACGCAGGTGGAAGTGCGCATGCGCACTCCCCCGTGTGGACTGATACAACACACACGTGCGTTTGTTTATTAGCGCAACGGAGCGCATCGCATCTCTCGTCTCCCGTAGATTTCAGTCCACTTCTGCGTCAGCTCGAACTGTCTTTCTCCGTCTTCATTTTGCCCCGTACACTGAGGGAACTATATTATGATAGATCCATGCGCTTAGGCACGCGGAAACATGGGGACGAGCCTGACGCGGCTGCAGGTGAGCGGTAGGTGCGTTTTATGATTGATACGTGGCAGGACAAATGATTTATCCACGCCACGAGGAAATATGATAAAAAATTTGCTGAAAAAAATCGTCCATTCCACTTTTAATTAAAAAAAATCAATAACTAGTAACGTTACTTCATCAATTGGAAAGTTTGATTTTAAGAAGCTGGTCACATACTAGGAAACATAATCTATTATCACACAACTGGAATGAATGATGTTTGGGTAAAATCTTTTAAGTCTTTGTCGAGTTACAAGTACAACACAAATGTTTATTTCCTTTTCACTGTTACAGATCTTCTTTATGACTTTGGTTGACTCTTTTGGAAATTTGTATATCTTCTACTACAACGTAAAAAAAAAATCCTCCACAAATGGCGTGTATAATTAGAGGTGGGCAATATATTGGAATTTACATTGTTTATGTTTGAAAAATGTTACTAAAAGCCCTGATTGAAAATAATTGTGATTGATTTTAGAGACATTTCACATTTGTCTGATAATTAAACCCCAACTAATAAATTTAAAGTTACCTTTTAACACATTTTGGTCGGATTGACATGTACATTCTGACGATCATTGCCGAGGTACCGTATATTCTGCACAATAAGGCGCACTTAAAATCCTTTTATTTTCTCAAAAAGCGACAGTGCTCTTTATATATGGATTAATTCTGGTTGTGCTCACTGACCTCGAAGCGGTTTTGTGTGGTACACGTTTTGTTTCGCTTAATGCGCCTTATAGTCCGGTGCGCCTTATATATGAAAAATTATCGAAAATAGACCATTCATTGACAGTGCGCCTTATAATCCAGTGCGCCTCATAGTGCGGAAAATGTGGTATATGCATTAGTTCAGCATATACACATTTAAATATTAGCATTCTACACCTTTTTAAGTGACTTTGAGGATTTGTATAAACAACATTTCAGACGAGATACTTTGTTATAAGGGATGGATGATATTGACAAAGATTAATATCTGATAAAAACATGTTTTGTGTATCCCAATAACAATATTCAGGTGATAATATTTCAAAGTGATTTTGTGTGGTATACGTTTTGTTTCGCTTATAGTCCGGTGCGCCTTATATATGAACAATTATCAAAAATAGACCATTCATTGACAGTGCGCCTTATAATCCGGTGCGCCTTATAGTGCAAAAAATACGGTATTCATTTCTTATGCGGTGACAGTGAAACGCAATCTCCAACACCTTTCGCTCGTCATCCATCTTTTGAAAGTTCCATATTCTTTGTGCTCGATTCCAGGACACTCATTCCTTTGCAGTGAACCAGGTGAACTCTGCGGTAATGATGCACACGCTGTACGGTTGACAGCGGGACGAGCACCTTCCCCCTCCCCCGGCGCCTCCCCCCCATGCGCCTCGCCCCCTCCTCCCGCGTCTCCAACCGCTTCTCCCATGAAACATTTACACAGAAATGATCTCAGAGGCTATTTTCAGCCCCTCTCCGCGGCCCTGCGCTATTTGGAAAGCGCTCCGGTCTGCGTCAGCCACGTCGGAGCGTGCGCAGTCTCCGGATCCTCCCGCTGTGTTCAATACCACAGACTCAAAGCCACTCTGCGTTCTCATCTCAGCCCTCGCGCCGGGGCCTCTCATCCAGGCAGCCGAAACAAAAAAAAAAAGAGCGAAGCATTTCAAACGCAAAGTCCAGGTGTGTGTGCGAGGCGGGAGACGATCAGGTGGTACTCGGGGAATCTTAACGTACGATGAGAAAATGTGAAAGGGAAAGGATTCGTTTATGTAAAGATGCACTGGGCGAGATTAGCAAAGGTTAATCAGTTGTATTTTGTCTGCTTGAAAACAAACGGAACCATTTCTTGAACGAGACAGACATTTAATCAGTATCATTAAAAAAAGTAATAAGATAATTTAATCCGCCAAAGTCTGATCAGCTCCAAACCACATGCGACACAAACTAAATACTCATTGACTATTGGAGAGGACTAATGCACAGTCCTGAGGTGCACTATGTAACTCTTTTAGTGAATGGTCCGCCACCTGCTTGTCTCTGTGAAGCTTGGCCTGGAATGTTCCACAGGATGGCATTAAACCATCGTAACCAGGAGGCGGCGCCAGGACAAGTCACAGGGTGAAAATGCAGGATTTCTGTGACACTTTTTCTATTGAGATAGAAAGTTGACTCCTCGGTCAAACAGTGGAACTTTCCAAGCAGAGCGACAACGTTTCCATGGAGACACGTCACACCTTTGAGTACCGTTTGAAGTTGAGATGCTAGGATGATATTTCACAGTGTTTTCAGATGTATTGATGGTAGTTTATTTGGCTGTTTTTTTTAAAGTTTAAGCATGTTTTGGCTAAATCTGATGAATAATTTGTCCCACTAGTTTCCCAAAATGAGAGTGGTTTTACCTTGAATGAAAAAAAGAATAAACAGTTGACTACTGTCTTGGTTATCCTCAAAAACAACCAAATCAATTCGACTCCTGTGCTTAGATTTGTACTTATTTTTATTTAACAAATGTATTTTTTGTTTTGTTTTGTTCATATCTATCAAATTGTATTCTTATTTTTTTATCTGATAGCTTTTTATGTTTGGGATTTGTTCATTGACCATTGCAATAAACCTATTCTGATTCTGATGTGTAAACTCCAAAATAAGCAACTAAAATAGTGGCGTTTTCTCGACTACAGAACACTGTTTTGTAGTATAGCTTCTCCTTGAGCTGTTACAATATACTCTTTCATCGACAGTGACAATTTGTGGTCGAATACATGTTTTTCACCTCTCTCATCTCTGCCACCATAAACAGGCCGGTCTTTCTTACAACAAAGCCGTATTGTAGAACATCATTACAGCCGAGGCCAAACAGTGGTTGTATTGCCCCCTCAGGGCCGAGCGGCTACAAAAGCATGAGAAAAATCAATTGGTTTTTGATGGAGGAGCATCTGCAAATGGAGTCGATTTCAGGTTTCTCAGATGCAAACGCGTCTCTGCCAACGGAACATCCAGTTTCAGCGGGTCGCTCTCAGCGGGTCGCTCTGGTCTCTCGAGTGTCGGAGGAGGGAGTCGGTGGGCTCGGGTCGGTGGGCTCGGCTTAAACCAGCGACAGTCACGGTCGAACGGGCTGAGAACTGGACTGTTTTGGAATAACAATAGGTGCTGGTTATTGTCTTCTTTGATCATAATCTAGCCCTTGTGCTCCCCTCAAAGACAACGCATGGGTTAAAAACACTTTATACTGTTACTATTTACTATTTTAACATAAAACAACAAAATCAAACAACACTTTTTCATGTTGTGGAAGGAGGGGGAGGCCTACTACAGATGCCTGAGGGGGATTCCCAACCCGAGGGTCAGGACACAAACTTGGTTCCCGAAACATTCTCAGGGGAGGCTCAACGGGCTTCTCCGTTTTTTTTTTTTAAATGGAAAAATAATATTTAAGGACAGGTAAAACAAGGGTGGCTGGGAGAAAAAGGTTTGGAACCACCGATCTTGATCTTTTTTTTTTTTTTTTTACCTTTGCATTATTGTTTCACGTTTCTTATTGACCACCATGTATTTTATTTATTTTATTACATTTTATTAATTTTATTAATTTTATTAATTTCATTTATTTCATTTATTTCATTTATTTCATTTATTTCATTTATTTCATTTATTTCATTTATTTCATTTATTTTATTTATTTTATTTATTTACAGATAGATTGCCTGGAATATTTTACAGCATGGCATTAAACTTTACAATCTGACTGAATGCAGTTACATCATTCGTCCACTTGCCGTTTGTCAGCCGCCGGGACAAAGTGAGCAGGTGGCGGGACGGGTACAGCGTAATACACATACTTTAAAGACGTACAACTACAGTAGGTGGCGATAAACACACCTTTTCAGTTGGCAACACAACAACAACAACAACAACAACAACAACAACAATCAGCCGCCCGTGCCACATTAAAAAACTTTCACTTCTGTATCACACTTCAGTGAAGCGGTTTTCAGAGGCCGTTGAGCCCCTTTTGACCAAACTATAGCAGCGGTTACTCAAAAAGATGGCGGGCTTCATCTAGGTAAATATATCTCTCTCCTCCATCTCCATAGCTCCAAAAACACGGAAGTACTTCACTACGTCCCAAATGCTGAATGTTTGTTGTTGTCTTTTGCTTATGGACATTTTATGCAAGAAAATGCAAGTTTATTATTTTAGATTTTGAAAACTTGTGCGATTTTGGTAACAACAAACAACATTCTACGGACAACTGAAACTAGAAACACTCAAAGAGAGACCTGACGAGCACACAAACTCAAGTAAAACACAACTTTAAAGACAATACAATTAAATACTGCCATAGTTTCATAGCGCACCATGAAATACATTACCCCTTGTAAGTATTAGCCGAGGTTTGAATTATTAAAAACAATAAAACACTGGATTTAACAAGGCCTTGGCAAAATACATTATTCTCTTTCTCCATTATAAAAAGCAAATGAAGGAAATATTGAATCGCAGTCGACAGGAAATTAATCTGAGACTCACTGTAGCTACAATTATGTGTCTGTGGCTTTTAATTAACGGCTGCAGCATGTTGTACTAAAGTCTGTTAAAAACCTGCCAGTCATTCCCCACAGCTAGCACTTTTAGCTCATTTGACACTTTTAGCCTCACGAGTAGCAACATTAAGACATTTAAACGACAACAGTGTGACAACAAATGCTTTATTATAAATCACTCCAGTGTAACTTATATATATTTTTTCTTCTCTATTAAGCATTTTTTAGCTGGTACGACTTATACTCGGGAAAATATTGTGATATAGTTGTGATGCAGTTATATCATACTGACAGAGGAGGGAAAACACTAACAATACTAGAGAAAGGAATTGAGGAGTGGAGGCCAAACTTACAGCTATAAATTTGCCTAAAACGAGTCATTACAAATATTTCAAACACCACCGGTCTGATGTCATTGTGTCATAATTTATATTGCACATTTTATCTTTCATATCACACATTTCAGGCAACAAACGGTTCCAAAAAGTAATGAAATGGACTTGGTTTGCAGGGCATCGTTTTGCAATACAGTGTCACATGGTTTTGTTGTATGGTATCGTATTAGTATCACAGTTCTTCAATCACACCTTGTTTATAATAAAGCTGCACTGCTTCACTGCTTTCACAGTTATAGTGACATGAAGTCTGCAGAAGGAGCGAGTACAACTAACTACTGCATGTGCCAAACACTGTGACAAGATTAAATACAGTGAAATTGCCGTTCATGTGGTTTTATTTCACACGTGCTGAGCAAATGTGTTTGTGACCAAGTCAAATTAGAGACAAAGCCAGTGTGTGGCATCGGTGTTGTTTAAACAAGCTTTGGAGGTGACTGATAGTTTATCCCTTTTGGAAACTTGTCTTGTTGTATTGCAGTTCCTAACAATATTGAAGCACAATTTAGGAACTTAATAATACAAATTGCGATGCAGATTTTCATGTAAATGTTTTCATTTACTAGACTACGTGACATTTAGATCCCTACACGTGTCACTCTGAGGCTTTATTTTATCTGACAATTACAGCTATGTGGGCGGGGATAGGGGGTAGGGGAAAACAGGAACAGCCTGAGGATTAACTCAAACATGCAGCATAACTTTGAGCAAACTAATGATGAGGAAATACTGTTGTAACAAGGTTCATAATGCATAATATGTGTCCTTTAACTTAAAAAACAGAAATTAACCTTTTGCTTTGGTAAAAAGAATTCCAAAAAAGTATTCATCTGATATATACAAGACTTAGTTGCTCTTCTATTTACATTTGTACTCATTAGGATGTTAAAAAAGAAACATCTGATGCGCTGAAGACAAATTGCGACTGAAACACGTGCTTACCACAAGGGGGCAGCGCAGGGAAAATACTGCATCAAAAATATCCGCCAATTTACTTCGATACAGATGAAACTCCTCCGATACCAACACACACACGCACGCGCACGCACACACGCACGCACACACGCACGCACACACACACGCACACACGCACACACACACACACACACACACACACAATCAGACTGGAGCCCACACACACGGCGAGTCAGAGATCAAGAGAAGGTAAATTGGCCGGACGCCTGACGAGCTGCGATGCCTTTGAAGCCGGATCCTCATTAACACGGCGCTGCAGCCGCTCGGACACGCTGTTTACGACACGTTTGACGGACGCGCCGCTGCAGGGACGGATCGCACTGCACGCCATCAACACCATCAACGCGTCCTTTTTTACAACACAACGTTACAACTGCTCAAAAACTGCCAATTAATGTCATGTCAATGTTTCAGCTTGCTTTTTTTTTACAGCGATTTTTAATTTTGTATCATTTTTGCAAACTTACAGTTCTCGAAATTCCATCAAATCCGAACGTAATAGATGCTGATTAAGTTGTAGATAATTAAGTTTTTACTACTACAAAACACAGAAAATCAAGCACATAAATCAACAACTTTATTCCCAAAAATATCAAGGTGCATTATAAGCAGACAAATATATCCTACTATGTGATCAAACAATATATATCTGGAATAATAGTGTTTAATTTAAGTTTGTTTGCCATTTCCTCATCTATTTATTAAAAATTCTTGACACTTTTTGTTCTTGTTTGTCTTCTTGTTTGTCTCTATGTACTATTTCTCTCTTTTTTTTTTTTTTTTGCCTGGAAAGTGTATGGCATTAACTCTATCCATCCACAAGCAGATGGCGCTACCAAGCCAAGTTACAGGTCAGATCCGTGAAAAGGCGAGCCCCTCAACCTAAATAAATGCGTTTTTCGAGTTATTTTTCATTGATAAAAACACCAATTGATTTGAATTCGAGATGGATACGTTTTACACCAACATTTCTGTCACAGTCGCCCTGAGGCAGACTATCGAGGCACATGGCTGCAATTCTGTGGCTCCGACCTCCGCGACCGACGGCGCAAAGAGATGGAGACGAACTACCGGATCGCTGAAAACTGATAATTTGAAAAACAAGCCTTGAACGTCAGATAAAGTCACAAAATAATAATAAAAGTGAGTGAAAGACCAACAGACGACTCTAAATAATAATGGATTGAGCAGAAATAATTATTCTCTGGACACAAACAATGGCGGATTAGACTCTGCTATCACGGGTTAGACAAACAAAACAGCCATTCAACATTTTCCTCCTTTAACAAACTGCGATTTTTATTGCAGAAATGACAAGGAAAAATACAACAGAAGACTTGACTGGTAACAAAGTGTAAATATACTTTAAATTTAAAGTGCGGAATCCAGGTTTTTATGTATTAACAGTTACTTAACTTGGTGGGAGGATAATATCAGGGTTAAATATCACTGTCAAGTGACAGTCTGGGAAGAAAAGTCACAAAATTCAATCTAAAATCTGACTGTATGAACCCCGGGTCACTAATAGCGCCGTTTTGTCTGGACCCAAACCTTTGAGCCCCTCATTCACCGAGGACGTGCAGAGCAGCCTCCTTGAGTTCGAAATGAGCGGGCTTTATTACAGTCTGACTCATATTCACGAAGAAACGAGACTGATGAGGAACTTAATCAAGACGCGCCTGAATGCAGAGAGGGAGATGCACCGCTAACCCTCTACAGGCCGCCGGGCAGTACCGCGCTGGAAGCTTGGTTCTTCTTCTCCCGCAGCGGCTCAGTCTGTGGGTGTGTTGAGCTTTTAAAACCAGAGCAGAAAGCAGCTTCTTTTAGAGCTTTGCACATGCACTCTGAGGACCACACGGCCTCAAATCACGCTGAATAAACCTGTGTGAGAATCAAGCATGCTGCCCTAACTGAGCACGTGCATAGGAGAAGACTATCTTTTCGAGACAAGTCTTTGTTGGTAGCTAAGTTTATAATGATTAGACATTAGTTAGAAAAACAGAGTGCTGGTTTGTGTGCTGAACTGAGCAGTGAAGTGAGACTATTCGATCCATCCGGCAGTTTAAACAGGTAAGATAGTTTAGTCGAAGTAGTTTGCCCTTCAGCCGGGCGAGTGTGGGTCGAGACTGACTTTAGCACGTACTTTTATGTGCAAATGTTCACTAAATATTGATGAACACTCCAAGTCTGCTTGCCCGTCCATAAAACTCACCGCACGCTACGGTGTTCTACTAAAAGCTTGAAGTTAGAGGCTTGGGGGATGTTTTTTTATGATTGTGTAAAGAAAGAGAAAAATTGCTGAAAATCTGTTGTGTACTTCGCCTGCAGTTGTGACTTTGAGGTGACTCTCCACAGGGGACAAGTGTTTACAGACCAACACTTCAACCACCAAGATGTTACAGCTCCCATGTGGCTGACGCAACTGTGTTTTCCTCAATACACGCATTCAAAATATCTGCATTTCGTTTCCCGGCGTTTATAATAGAGCTGGGCAATCAATCGAAAGAGCGAGAGGCAGAGATTCAGTCATGTCTAATGGTCAATGTTTGAATCGAGCGGTCTACAGCCAAACCTACGGTTTAGAATAGAGGTCAGACATTGGAGAAAGAAAGGTGATTATTTTTTGTATTAAATTGCACCGATCTAAAGTCTGAATAGTTAAAGACCATTTAAAACAGCATCGAAAATTGAGATCAATCATACTATTAGGTTTTTTTTTTGTTTCCATATCACCCCCTGTATGTGAGCATTGCTTCATGCTAATACTGTATTTTCCGGACTATAAGTCACACCTTTTTGCATTGTTTTGGCCGGGGTGCGACTTATACTCCAGAGCGACTTACTATACCTCACACTGACAACCACAAGAGGGCGCTCTAGGCTCTAAGCGACGCAGAAGAAGAATCTGCACTTCCTCTTCCTCTGGAGTTTGTGGAGTTGTTTAGAAGTGACACAGAGGAAGAAGAATTCAATGGATTTAGTGATTTGGGGTAAAACTGATGCTTTGGTAAACTTGTTAGCATGTTCTTTATGCTATAGTTATCTGAATAACTGTTAATATGTTACGTTAACATACCAGACACTTACCACAGTTCTGTCTGTGCGTCATGTAGCTGAAGGTGTTAGCGTTAGCATACGTACACCTATTCACCATGTTCTCTAATCTGTTTTTATTTGCGACTTATATTTGTTTTTTTCTTCTCTATTATGCATTTTTTGGCCAATGCAACGTTATAATCCGGAAAATACGGTAGCTCCCGGACAAACTTCATGAGGACAATACGCCCACACTCTTTGTCCTCAGCGAGTTTGTTTCCGGAGAGTTTACAGCATCTTGCACTAACTCTGTCTTCCAAATGAGTAACATAGAACAGTTTGCAGAGAACTCCGGAAAGTTTTGAAAGAAGCTAACGTGGCATCGGAGCTGGCACACTGAAATAAACCCTCGGAGAAGTCACGGATCGATAGGTCACGGATGAGAACAGGCAGGACACACAACAGCAGCGGGAGACATCATCGCTTTCATCCATTAATAATCGTCACCTCTCGATTACGTACTTTTTGTAAGCGCCGGGCGTAATAACCGCAAGCGTAATTAAAATTATACCTCCATTGTCACCATTTTTCCCCACATTGCTTATAATCTACGGGCATTCAAACTTTCTGCGGTGTTACTATTGTGCATTTAATAGTCAATACAAAAGGAAACAATAACAGCACGAGTTAGCGCATAGTCAAGCTACTCAAGACCGTCCAGTTTTGCCTTACAAAAATAAATTGATTTGATTTGAATGCATTATTGATTACATTGCAACGATCAAATCAAATCACATCACAAAGATCTTCTCTAACGTCACCAAAGTCTCTCTGAGCTCAGATACCGTTTTGCTTCATCCCTGAAAAACACAGATGCTGACTTTTAGGACAGAACCCTGAGGAAAGTGACATTTGTGTACCTTTGCACGCTTTAAAAATCAGCCCCCTAATGTAGACTTGCTTTGGTCATGGTTTAGTTCCTTCCGGGTTAAGTTCGACAATAGTTCCACAAGTCGTATCCAGCGCGCAAGGCAAACAAACTAGACGTGCGGTTTACCTTCGCAGTAGGCGTTGTCGTCCCTCAGCGGTCGGAAGCCATCCTTGCAGACGCAGCAGTCGCCCGCCTCCAGGTTCACGCAGTCGGAGTGCTCCACGCAGCCGTGGCCCTCCGCGCAGAAGTCGTGACCTGCAGAGGGCGGTAGAGGGACTAAGGTTAGACGCAGTACGTGCTCGCGTGCTCTCAGGAACTTCTCCATTCGTTCGAGTTCCTTTGGCCTTTTGTTTTAAAGTTCCTTCGGATTGGAATAACCTGCCAGTTCATCTTCTTTCTATAACACTAACATTAGAATTGTATGTATAAACCTTTGATATACTCTTATTTAAACACATCCTGCGCTTGCTATTCATGTACTACACAAATTATTATTATGTTCATCATATCTGCTAGTGTATTTCTACTACATATCGGAGGTTGTACTACCAAATAAACGTGTATGAATTGTGTAAACTGCTGCATAGGACAGTGACTTATGTTAATCCAATGCAAAATAACCTACTAAAAGGTGAAAACATTGAGGTCAACTGACTTGTTATTGTAATATTTAATCAATGTGATGTGTTATTACAACAGGTGCAGTATTTGACATGTCTTTATCGATAAATGTAATTGGTAAAAGACTCTAATTTAAGTCATTTATCCAATGTGTTGTTAGTCCACAAGCTTCAGTTTCATTATTTTACTTGCAACAAACTATTAAAAATGTTATTTGCCAGTCATATAAGTTTAATTGAGTTTGAAAAGAAAGTTTCATAGCGTTTATTTTAGCGTAAGACATTAAGTAAATTATTTTGCCTGCCGGAAATATGTTACTAAAGTCAGTTGACCTCGATGTTTTTCTGTGCAGTTTATAGAAATTGGCAGCATTAAGATGTACTTTGTCCGTGTTGTCGTAATAAGTGGCCGGCGTTTGTTTTGATTGCCAAGAAGCAAATTCAATCGGCGGCGATTGAAATTAAGAAATCACAGTAATTAAGTGGAGAGAAGGAGTGAGAGAAAAGAGGAGGCGAGAGACACAAATATGGACAGGAGGAGAGGAAAGAGTCGAGGAAAAGAGAAGATAGATGTAAAAGAGAGGAGAGAAAGGAAGAGGAACTGAGGGAGAAGGAGAAGCAGAGGGAGAAGGGAGGAATATAAGAGGAGTGACAGGAAGAAAGGAAAGATGAGAGGAAAAGAGAAGATAGAGGTAAAAGAGAGGAGAAAAAGGATGAGGAAATGAGGGAGAAGGAGAAGAAGGGGGAGAAGGCAGGAATTTTAAAGAAGGAAAGGGAGAAGGTGAGGGAGAAAGAGAGAGAGAAGGAAAGGGAGAAGGAGAGAGAGAAGGCTGGAATATTAGAGAAGGAAAGGCGACAGGAGAGCCTGACTCATGCTGAGCAGTTAAAGGTTATATCAGTGTCAGAGCTCAGAGCACACCACAGGCAGCACACGAGCTGCAACGCTTCAAAATATAACCTTTACTTAACCCCTGTTTTGACCATTTTACACAAAGCTACATTGATTTGCTTTCCATTCGGCGTCTTTTTAATTCGCACAGTAAATAAAGAACTTCTGATGAAAGTACCACCACTAATTATGCCTTCTGAGGATGCAGGATAAAACATGGAGCCGGTCTTCTGCTCCGAACGTTGCACCTGTTTTGTTGTGATCCTCACCTCGACACACTTTGCAGCATCGGTCACTCAGGGCGACCTGCTCGGACTCGGGACAGCTCAGTTCAGGACAGGGCTCGCTGGGAACCACTCGATGCATCGACTTGTCCTGAAAAGACCGGACAAAATGTGCGTTAAAGACGACAAACCGCTACGTAGTTCGAATCGTCAATCGCGATATCGATCTAAAGCTAGAAAACTGTAGCACTGTTTTCCGCCTGCGCCTTTACGCTACTCCCAACGTAAATGTCATCACAACGGCGTTTTTATTGGATTTGTTTTGTTCATTTGAGCCAAAATGACAATGCGACACTGCTGAATCTTGTGTGTATGACCATTAAAGGTAAAGATAAATCAAACATGCCTGAATCACTTTGATATTACACTACGTTGAGTGGTTAATGAGAAGGGAAAATCATAACGACATGTTTAAACGTGTCAGAAGAACAATCAAAAGGGCCCAAACCTGTCCACAAGAAACAAAACAAAAACTACAACTCACAATAGAAACTACTATAACTTATGATGTTTCCTTTTCACATAGGTTAAGTTTGTATTCAAATCTCAAAACAGGACATAAAACTCTTTTCAAACTCTCAAATTGACTCCACTTTAAATAGACTCCTGTAGTGCTTGCTTTCCGAATTGTACTGTCTTAATTCAATCGCAACGGCTGATAATGAACAAACATAATTACTGGGCCTATCCCGCATCATGAAACCAAAACTGGCGTAAAATGTTTCATGTGAAATAGTTTCTTTCCACAAACTTGGTGTCATTATTCAGTCACAAAAGGCGTAATTGTTGTTGGCAGAGAGGACGATTCATTTGATCAATTTGTGAAGCCAAAAACAGGTGCGACATTTTATTTTTGGACGTTTATTGTAAAAACAGTGATTCAAGTTTCAGTATTTTGGCCTTCTTCAAAAAGAGTCTAGAAAGTACGACCTATTTTACTGCATCTTCAGGGTCTTCTCTTTGTTACTCACTCTTTACTCTTTACTCACTGCTCATTGTATAAATCTCCCAATTTTAAGATATTTCAATCGTTATCCTTTATTTTGGTAGCAAAGGCGAGAGGGGGGAACATCCGGTGGACAAGGGCGCCGCCATGTTTGTTGTGATGACGCTGCTGGGCGTGTTTCCCACCCAGAAAGCAATGCGCAAGTCAAGTTTAAATGAAGCCACACCATGACGCAGAACTGTATGAGCGGTAGTCCGGCCAGTGGCGCTGACAGAGCCACAGCAACAAGTAAGTGACAATGTAGGTTCCCCCCTGCATGGCCTGGTCAATACAGAAGCTTTTGGAGGACCGGAAATGAAGACGAATATGCTCATTTAAACCTTGGGATGAAAGATGGGTTTACCAGTGCTATAAAGTTATTCTATACGGCGACCGTTCGGTGAGTCAGCGAAATATTTGAAAAATAAAAGAATTTGGCGTTTTTTTAACAAAATGCTGATATATTTTTTTCAGTTGGCTAGTTTTATACCGGGTCGGTCGGGTTTACGGCAAATGAACCTATTATTTTTGCTCAGCCTTATTAAGAGTTTTTGTTTTTGTATACATTTTTTTATTTTAATTAAGAGTATAAGAGTTTTTTTTATAAGTTTTTATTTTTATCAAGAGTATAAGAGTTTATTTTACAAGAGTTGTTATTTTCAGTAAGAGTAAAAGAGTTTATTTTTCTAAGAGTTTTGTTATAATAGTTTTTATTTTTATTAAGAGTATAAGAATTTATTTTTATACTCTTTACTCTATACTTATAAGAGTTTCTATCTAAGTTATCTGTTTATTATCATCCTTCTGTGCCTACTCTGTGTTGCAACACTGTAATTTCCCCATTGTGGGACATGTTGATCTTACCTTATCTTTTTGCTCATTCTCGTACCTGCAGTGCTTTACATTCATGTTCCACAGTGTGGCTTTATTACCCAAACACAGAACAAATTGTGTGCGTTACAGCTGCGTCTGTGTGTTTAGTCTCAAACTATATTGGAAGGCTTCATTTCCCAGCATGCCTACTGACTGGGGGATAATCTAGAGTCGTTAACACCAAACAGGGCTGGGCAAAGACGTGACTTTTCAATCAGGTATGGAGATTTCACTTTAGATGTAAATTAACTTTAGAAACACAAAAAAAAAAATGAATTATGTTTCTTAATCAACATGTCTAGGTTTAAAATGCCTTGTGGTGCAATACTGGTGCGAAAATGGAAATCAGATCACAACTGAACTCTGGATGTTATTAGCTGTCACATACTGAGGACTAAAGCTGGGACAATGAACAATAGAATCGTTTATCGTGATAAAAAGGGTCGATTGTGCTGAAAAGGCTTCTTATCCATTGTGTTGCTGTTGTTTTCACTTGTGACGAATACAAATCTATAATAGCTAATATAATGAGAAAATACTAATGTCTTTATAAGTCACATGTTTAAACTGACGGCAATTTGAATAACTATCGTGATATTGTTATTTTGGTAACCGTGACATTTCAGTATGGTCCCATGCCATCCATCGAGGACACTGTTTGTTTTTGCAGGTTTTGGAGGTTTGATTTGGCCAAAACTAAGCGAGAAGCTCATTTTGCTTTGACTGAATAATCATTGGCTTGAAAACCAACTTTTATGTCATGTGAAATATTTTTGTATTGTTGTAATCAAGAAATACATCATTAACAGTGAATTCTAAATTTAACTTTAATCTACATACTGTATACTGTAGATTTATTGAGAGGAAAGTATCGTGAAACAGGGGACGAGAGTGAAGGGAAGACGTGCAGTAAATAGTCGCAGTCAGGAATCGAACTCGCGTACATACTGTATACTTTTAACCATATCATATATTTTTTGACTTTGGCGATGGTTTTATTGAAAAGTGGGTTAGGGTTGGGTTCCTTCTCACAATCGATCGACTTGATTACATTTTAATTTAAAGAGTTCTTAATTGTGTCTGTATAAACAAGTCAGACTTTTAATCAGTGTCACTTTAAATCCAAATAGAATCACATTTCTTCTTCGAAACGCTGAACTCTGCTACAAACCACACGTTTTTACGGACAAGACGATTGGCTCTGGACTTGGAATGAGAAACCCCAAGCTGATCACTGGAACCACTTAATTGTTATTTGATTGAAATTGTATTAATTACACAGGGCTACATGAGGCTAACTTTACCATCTCTAAGAAAAGTAGTCCTCTGCATTACGCTCATCTTCCACTCAGTGCATCTGGGCCAAACTATCAGGAGCAGCGTGCGACCGCAAAGTTCCTCTGTGAAAAAGTGCCACGCTACTCTGTTGTCAGCAGAAAACTCAACCGCTTCTAAACGACAGAACTTTCTCCGCAGTTTTCTTGTTGTTGCCCGCCCCCCGCATCCTCCTCGCCGCGGTGGAGATCAGAGCCGTGACAAGCGCCTGTCGGGGGGGGGCGTCTGCGCGGAGGGCTGAGTGACACGCTGCCCTTCCCTCCGTCTTTGATCAAACCCGGGACGCCGCGGAGCTACGGCGGGCGCGACAGGTGCGCAGAGCTCAGCGGCGCAGATGTCCCAGAGCAGGGGAGGCTAACGAGGCGCGGGGCGGCGGCTGACAGCTATTGTTGTGGTGGGGGGGGAAGAAGTGGGACGGCGTTGGTATCAGTAGGTAGTTATTTGCTTGTTTGTTTATTCACCCAAGTTTATTTGATAAAACGGGGAAGTGTCGTTGAAAAGGATAATAAGTTGGGGGGATTTCAACTTCATACACACAGCAATGATAACTATGCGTGGTTATGATAGCATAGCTTGACAAGAGCACTTTACTTGTCGTTATTAATTTGCTCCAGTTCATAATAAAACACTGGTTATTGTATATCTATTAAGTCGAGCAGTTCTGACATTTTTCAAACCAACAAAGAAACTTTTTGGCCTCCCGAGCTTCAACTCCTGATCCAAATTAAAGACTATTTTAGCTAAATTTAGACTGAAAAAGGTTTAAATAAGGACGAGACAATTTGCTGTAATAGTTCTAAA
Source organism: Eucyclogobius newberryi (assembly GCF_026437365.1). Lineage (NCBI taxonomy): Eukaryota > Metazoa > Chordata > Actinopteri > Gobiiformes > Gobiidae > Eucyclogobius > Eucyclogobius newberryi. The sequence continues at coordinate 19,195,820 of NW_027316389.1, forward strand.
CGACGACTAACCCAGAACTGGGACAAAAATGTGTATTCAAATGACTACGGTAAATTAAGTGAATATTTGAACTGCAGAGGAATCTTAGGACCACCTGAAAAAGCTTACGTACCACTAAGGATGTAGTCGACTTAAAGGAATTATGGAGGATTTTTTGGCGCCAAATCTGAGTCTCATTTCCTCGTGGCGTGGACAGTCAGTTAGTCCTTCCACATATCGATCATCCCTTTCATCCTACTGCACAGCTGCAGCCTCGTTTCCAGGATAGCAGCACATTTCACTGGCTGCGCATGTGTGGTTGATATGCCGGTGTGTGTTTAGCGAGTTCCTTCAGTGTACAGGACAAAATGACGACAGAGGAAGACTGTGTTCGAGCTCGAAAGAGACGGAAATCTGCGGAGACGAGAAATGCGATGCGATCAGTCGAGCTAATAAACAAACGCACGTGTAGCAGCGAGGCTGTTGCGTGCTTCCACACAGGGGTGAGTCAGCACATGCACACTTTTTAAAAAGGGACTAACAGTCCCTCTAGTATTCCTTTAAGTAAATCTTGGTTCACTAAAAACATGCTGTGTACATGGATTAATCTAATAAAAAGGGGCTGTGCTGGAAAAAAAGATCTCAAAACACAAGCGCTCATACAAATACGAATGTTTTTTTTTTATTTCAAATAATTACTAGTCAACAGTATATTTGTCAGTAAAATAGAAGATTTAACTCACAATTCACACTAACTGCAGGGCATCTCCTTTCTGCAGTGGTCTATTTAAATCTTTATAATCTCAATAAAATAAAACATTCAATCTGCTTTAGTCTCATTTAAACCTGCTTTAATCTCATTTAAATCTGCTTTAGTCTCTTTTAAACCTCCTTTGGTCTCTTTTAAACCTCCTTTGGTCTCATTTAACATGCTTTAGTCTCATTTAAACCTGCTTTTGTCTCATTTAAACCTGATTATGTCTCATTTTAACCGGCTTTTGTCTCATTTTAACCTGCTTTTGTCTCATTTAAACCTGCTTTAATCTCATTTAAATCTGCTTTTGTCTCATTTAACCTGTGCTTGTCTCATTTAAACCACTTTTGTCTCCACTTTTAAGAACTGAATAAAAAGTCGATCAATAAAAAATGTGGTCGACAAAGACGCCATCGACTGATTAAATCGACCGCCAAACATACCGGCGCGTACGTCTTCAAATGGTAACGAGGAAATGGAGAGATGCCACCGTAACGCGAGGCAAAAAGCGTGTGGATTTGACACCGTCTGATCATTAAAAACTTAATATCACTTTGGGGAGATTGATCGCGCCCGTCAAAACGTAAACGTCATCGAGCGAAATTACCGCGCTGGCATCTGCCTCGGCGGTCGCACAAAGGCAAACGTTTTGAATAATGCCTTAATTAATCACATTTGTGGCCACTTTGGGACGGGATGATTGTCCAGGAGACTTTGCTCGGTCCCGTGATTGACAGGTGCGGCGCGGCGATACACAGACGCTGATTCAATTAGGCAGGTTTGGACAATTACCTCAAGTTCCACGCAAAAAGGCGCCGACGTGACAGATGCGGGCGATTACAGCGGAGAGTGGAAAATCAGACGACATTTCAAACGGCGGTATGGAAAAACTAATGATTACCGTATTTGTCGAGCATCCATGTTTTGAAAGTTGTATCTTCCCAACAACAGGGAATTGACTGTTTCTGTTTCAAATACAATTTAAAAGACACATATTATAATTGAAAATGTACTTTTTTGGCTTGTTATATTGGTTTAATGCTGTCCTATCATCAAAAACATGCCTGGAGTTGTATTTTTGCTTCATTCACACTTTATGAAGTCTTCTCTGAGCCTCAAAAAGCACTCTGTTTCAATTTTCTCCAAATGTTGAATATTTTAAGGAGGAAAATGTGTCGTGCTAATTTCAATGTGACTAAAAGCTACAATCATGCGTAATATGTCCACTTTAAGGACTAAATGTCAACTTTTTGCAGAAAGGAGAACCAGATGTCATTAAAATACTAAATTATACACATGTTATTCTTTGCTGCTGCTGCTGCCTTGTCACGAGTCGCTCTACCAGAAAAACATTGTCTGACAGCAAAGAAACGTGCTTTTTAATTGATTTACAGTGTGAAATTGAATAATGAGTCATTTTTTCGTGTTTCACTATTTTCTGTTTTCGTTTTGAGATTGGGAGACGGGAAACGAGAGGTTTTTCCAATTTTCTATTTTCCATTAAAAAAAAAAATACAAAAATTAAATAGCCGGCAGCTACGTGAATATCAGTGAAAGCAAAGTGTGGTTTGAACTGCAGGAGCGCAATATATAGAGATGAGTGTTGTTTTAAACATAAGCTAAATTTGCATATTGAGTATATCTTTAAAAGAAGGTTTGTTTCATAGACATTTCACATTTGTCTGATAATCATACCTCGACTAAACGTCATCTAAACGACTAAGAATATTGTTTGACTAAAGATATCGGGATATTTTAGAATAAACGTTAGGATTTTAGTCCACCCTTAATTTGAACATGTTTACACAAAGTAAACCTGGGGACGCAGATAGGTCATGTTTATGAAATATGAAATACAATCGCCCTATTGTCTCCTCTTTAAGGACTGAATCTTCTTTTGTCTCATTTAAACCTGCTTTTGTCTCATTTAAACCTGCTTTTGTTTCATATAAACCTGCTTTTGTCACATTTAAACCTGCTTTTGTCTCATATAAACCTGCTTCTGTCACATTTGAACCCGTTTTAGTCTTTTGTCTCACTTAAACCTGCTTTTGTTCCATTTAAACCAGCTTTTGTCTCATATAAACCTGCTTTTGTCTCATTTAAACCTGCTTTTGTCTCATTTAAACCAGCTTTTGTCTCATATATAGATGTTTTGTCTCATTTAAACCTGCTTTTGTCTCATTTAAACCTGCTTTTGTCTCATTTAAACCTGCTTTTGTCTCATTTAAACCTGCTTTTGTCTCATATAAACCTGCTTTTGTCTCATTTAAACCTGCTTTTGTCTCATATATACCTGTTTTGTCTCATTTAAACCTGCTTTGTCTCATTTAAACCTGCTTTTGTCTCATTTAAACCTGCTTTTGTCTCATATAAACCTGCTTTTGTCTCATTTAAACCTGCTTTTGTCTCATATAAACCTGCTTTGGCTCATTTAAACCTGCTTTTGTCTCATTTAAACCTGCTTTTGTCTCATATAAACCTGCTTTGGCTCATTTAAACCTGCTTTTGTCTCATTTAAACCTGCTTTTGTCTCATATAAACCTGCTTTGGCTCATTTAAACCTGCTTTTGTCTCATTTAAACCTGCTTTTGTCTCATATAAACCTGCTTTGGCTCATTTAAACCTGTTTTGTCTCATTTAAACCTGCTTTTGTCATATTTAAACCTGCTTTTGTCTCATTTAAACCAGCTTTTGTCTCATTTAAACCTGCTTTTGTCCCATTTAAACCTGCTTTTGTCTAATTTAAACCTGGTTTTGTCTCATATATACCCGTTTTGTCTCATTTAAACCTGCTTTTGACTCATATAAACCTGCTTTTGACTCATATAAACCTGCTTTTGTCTCATTTAAACCTGCTTTTGTCTCCCCTTTTAAGGACCGAATCCCAAAAAATCCTTTGTCTAGTCTCTCTAAGATCTCTTTGCAGAAAGGAAGAAGCAACCGACCCACCACTCACTCACCAGATTTAATTACAAAACCCGGCAAATTAGACAAACGTTATACTTGACATTTCATATTCCGTCTCAGAGGATATTGCGACATCTCCCCGGGTGCAGAATACCTTTGCCAATTACCGCAAACGTGTTAACTTACCCGGCATTCAAACAGCAGGCACCTGCCAGACGAGTCCCTCACGGCCTTCCGATCCCCCTCCACCAGCTCCTTCCCTCCGAAGAGACAGACGGCTGCAAAGAAGAGACATGCACACGATTAAAAAACACGTTTGCCTGTCAAAGTAACACACCTTTGGGTTTTAAATTCACTTTTCGCCATTAAACATATGAGTAAAAACAGAACGAAGAATAAGAGATTCTGGAGTGAATTGAATGGAGACGATACGAGTCAAAACTTTAGGCAAAATGAACCTGCTTTAGTCTCATTTAAACCTGCTTTTGTCTCATTTAAACCTGCTTTTGCCTCATTTAAACCTGCTTTAGTCTCATTTAAATCTGATTCAGTCTCATTTAAACCTGCTTTAGTCTCGTTTTAGACCTGCTTTAGTCTCATTTAACCTGCTTTAGTCTCATTTAAACCTGCTTTGGTCTTATTTAAACTTACTTTTGTCTAATTTAACCTGCTTTAGTCTCATTTAATCCTGCTTTAGTCTAATTTAAACCTGCTATAGTCTCATTTTAGACCTGCTTTAGTCTCATTTTAGACCTGCTTTTGTTTCATTTAAACCTGCTAAATCAGATAAATGAATTACAGACAAAAGTGGCACATTGAATATTTCATAATGAACGTTGAAAAAACAGACCGTGCTTACTTCATGTGCTACGGGAATTGTTGTAAATGTCAATTGTCGAGTTTTTGTTGATTTTTTTTTAAACATAATGCTCCCTCACGTCGTAACTGGAAGATCATTTTGATACAAGAGGAGATTAACCTTTGACCTTTCACCACAGCGGCGAGCGTCACAAATATATAATTAACGTTTTTTATGATTGAATGATGTGCCAAATTGTAAAGTGAGTGATTTAGAAAGGGCAGAAAATCACTGCTGTTTGAAGGAGAATGAAAAGAAAAAAAGAAGAACCAAAATGGAGGCAGGTGATTGCGGGTTCGCTCGGTCAAGGAAAAACAATCATTATCGTGGTTAATTGAAAGCATTGTGTATGTGCTGTCAAAGGTCAGCGTGAGGAGGGAGAATGGATATTGGGGGGATTCTGCGCAGTACCAGGTCTCTCCAGCAGGTTTCCTGTGGCTTTATGTACAACAAACCTACTTTAGTCTCATTGAGGCACTATATGTTCTTGTATTTCACATATTTTTTATTATATTTTCCATGATTTTCCATTTAGCCAGTTTCAACTCCTTAACGCTTCAACCGATTTCAACATGTTATACCTCATTACGATCGCTTTCGCAGTAGTACGTGTGCTATTACTTTTGACATTTGAACAACTTTTCAAAAGTATTAGTTTTCCCCATTTAAATGAATTTGGGCATTGAGTGTCTGCGAAATTCTTTAGGCTTTATTCTTTAGAATTTTGGGACGGAGCCAGTCGAGCGAGAGAGAGAGAGAGAGGGGGAGATGGGGGGAGAGGGAGAGACGCAGACACTCCAGCAAAGGTTTCAGTCATTGCAGATTTTCTAGTTTAAACCTGCTTTAGTCTCATTTAGACCTGCTTTAGTCTAATTTAAACCTGCTTAAGTTTCATTTAAACCTGCCTTAGTCTAATTTAAACCTGCTTTGGTCTCATTTAAACCTGCCTTTATCTCATTTAAACCTGCTTTCGTCTCATTTAAACCTGCTTTAGTCTCATTTAGACCTGCTTTAGTCTCATTTAGACCTGCTTTAGTCTCATTTAAACCTGCTTTAGTCTAATTTAAACCTGCTCTGGTCTCATTTAAACCTGCTTTAGTCTCCTTTAAACCTGCTTTTGTCTCATTTTAACTTGCTTTTGTCTCATTTAATCCTGCTTTAGTCTCATTTAAACCTGCTTTAGTCTCGTATAAACCTGGTCTAATTTTAGACCTGCTTTTGCCCAAACGTATACCTGATATAGTCAGTGTAGTACTCTCTAGTACCACTGGCCTATACCGTATTTTCCGGAGTATAAGTCAAAAGCCAAAAAATGCATAATAGAGAAAAAAAAAACATATATAAGTTGCACTGGAGTATGAAATGCGGTTGCGAATGTGAAAATAACAAATAATATCACATTTAAGTCGCTCCGGAGTATAAGTATAAGTATAAATATAAGTCGCACCCCGGCCAAAACTATGAAAAAAGGTGCGACTTATAGTCCGGAAAGTACGGTACTTATACTGTAGGTCACATGAACTGTGAAGTCCCCATAGAGCAGCTGTCCACATGATTCTATCACTTAATTGGAGAAATAACTATAATCAACATTAACATTTGACCATTAACACAGCTGCAGGAGGCGACTGTGAAACGTGACCATTAACAGCTGCAGGAGGCGACTGTGAAACGTGACCATTAACACAGCTGCAGGAGGCGACTATGAAACGTGACCATTAAGACAGCTGCAGGAGGCGACTATGAAACGTGACCATTAACACAGCTGCAGGAGGCGACTATGAAACGTGACCATTAACACAGCTGCAGGAGGCGACTATGAAACGTGACCATTAACACAGCTGCAGGAGGCGACTATGAAACGTGACCATTAACACAGCTGCAGGAGGCGACTATGAAACGTGACCATTAACACAGCTGCAGGAGGCGACTATGAAACGTGACCATTAACACAGCTGCAGGAGGCGACTATGAAACGTGACCATTAACACAGCTGCAGGAGGCGACTATGAAACGTGACCATTAACACAGCTGCAGGAGGCGACTATGAAACGTGACCATTAACACAGCTGCAGGAGGCGACTATGAAACGTGACCATTAACACAGCTGCAGGAGGCGACTATGAAACGTGACCATTAACACAGCTGCAGGAGGCGACTATGAAACGTGACCATTAACACAGCTGCAGGAGGCGACTATGAAACGTGACCATTAACACAGCTGCAGGAGGCGACTATGAAACGTGACCATTAACACAGCTGCAGGAGGCGACTATGAAACGTGACCATTAACACAACTGCAGGAGGCGACTATGAAACGTGACCATTAACACAGCTGCAGGAGGCGACTATGAAACGTGACCATTAACACAGCTGCAGGAGGCGACTATGAAACGTGACCATTAACACAGCTGCAGGAGGCGACTATGAAACGTGACCATTAACACAGCTGCAGGAGGCGACTATGAAACGTGACCATTAACACAACTGCAGGAGGCGACTATGAAACGTGACCATTAACACAGCTGCAGGAGGCGACTATGAAACGTGACCATTAACACAGCTGCAGGAGGCGACTATGAAACGTGACCATTAACACAGCTGCAGGAGGCGACTATGAAACGTGACCATTAACACAGCTGCAGGAGGCGACTATGAAACGTGACCATTAACACAGCTGCTGCAGGAGGCGACTATGAAACGTGACCATTAACACAGCTGCAGGAGGCGACTATGAAACGTGACCATTAACACAGCTGCAGGAGGCGACTATGAAACGTGACCATTAACACAGCTGCAGGAGGCGACTATGAAACGTGACCATTAACACAGCTGCAGGAGGCGACTATGAAACGTGACCATTAACACAGCTGCAGGAGGCGACTGTGAAACGTGACCATTAACACAGCTGCAGGAGGCGACTATGAAACGTGACCATTAACACAGCTGCAGGAGGCGACTATGAAACGTGACCATTAACACAGCTGCAGGAGGCGACTATGAAACGTGACCATTAACACAGCTGCAGGAGGCGACTATGAAACGTGACCATTAACACAGCTGCAGGAGGCGACTGTGAAACGTGACCATTAACACAGCTGCAGGAGGCGACTATGAAACGTGACCATTAACACAGCTGCAGGAGGCGACTATGAAACGTGACCATTAACACAACTGCAGGAGGCGACTATGAAACGTGACCATTAACACAGCTGCTGCAGGAGGCGACTATGAAACGTGACCATTAACACAGCTGCAGGAGGCGACTATGAAACGTGACCATTAACACAGCTGCAGGAGGCGACTATGAAACGTGACCATTAACACAGCTGCAGGAGGCGACTATGAAACGTGACCATTAACACAGCTGCAGGAGGCGACTATGAAACGTGACCATTAACACAGCTGCAGGAGGCGACTATGAAACGTGACCATTAACACAGCTGCAGGAGGCGACTATGAAACGTGACCATTAACACAGCTGCAGGAGGCGACTATGAAACGTGACCATTAACACAGCTGCAGGAGGCGACTATGAAACGTGACCATTAACACAGCTGCAGGAGGCGACTATGAAACGTGACCATTAACACAGCTGCAGGAGGCGACTATGAAACGTGACCATTAACACAGCTGCAGGAGGCGACTATGAAACGTGACCATTAACACAGCTGCAGGAGGCGACTATGAAACGTGACCATTAACACAGCTGCAGGAGGCGACTATGAAACGTGACCATTAACACAGCTGCAGGAGGCGACTATGAAACGTGACCATTAACACAGCTGCAGGAGGCGACTATGAAACGTGACCATTAACACAGCTGCAGGAGGCGACTATGAAACGTGACCATTAACACAGCTGCAGGAGGCGACTATGAAACGTGACCATTAACATAGCTGCAGGAGGCGACTATGAAACGTGACCATTAACACAGCTGCAGGAGGCGACTATGAAACGTGACCATTAACACAGCTGCAGGAGGCGACTATGAAACGTGACCATTAACACAGCTGCAGGAGGCGACTATGAAACGTGACCATTAACACAGCTGCAGGAGGCGACTATGAAACGTGACCATTAACACAGCTGCTGCAGGAGGCGACTATGAAACGTGACCATTAACACAGCTGCAGAAGGCGACTATGAAACGTGACCATTAACACAGCTGCAGGAGGCGACTATGAAGTGGAGCGGCTGAAATGAACTGAAGCATCAGATAAAAAAGAAGATTGATGGACATACAGAACTGTCCCTGGTCAAACGTCTAACATTCTCTTGACAGGTCCTGACCGGCCCCAGATAAGACCCTTGTACTGCGGAGGGTTCTCTGTGGAGGGCCCCTCGTCTCCCTCTGAAGTCAGGGTCAGAGTAATTAGCTTCTGTTTGTGTACTTGCTCAGATAGTGAAGGCCGAGCGGGCTTAAGAGGGATTTACCCGATACATGTTTGTGCAACGCAGCAAAGATGTTTAAACCCTCGTGTGTTCGTTTGATTCCTTTAATAATGCCAACGTAATCTCATTATAATTAGGGTGAAGGAGGAGAGTAAACAAACTGAAGATTGTGTCTCATTGTCCTGCTGCCATTGTGTCCATCATTATCATCATTGTTTTGAGCTAGTTTATTGCTGGTTTTGGTGGTTTTGTTCATTTGTAATAGAAAGAAGAGAAAGTAAGAGAAATGCATTATACGGTGGCTCGCAGTAGTATTTGTGTACAAGTAATAGTAGAAGTAGTAGCAGTGGTAGAAGGAACCCAAGTGAACCTGACATAGTACTGTTTTCTCAATATTTAGCTGTAAACGCACTGTGAGCAGCGGTCAGAGCGGTAAACACACTGAGCGGTCAGAGCGGTGAACACACTGTGAGCGGTCAGAGCGGTAAACACACTGAGCGGTCAGAGCGGTGAACACACTGTGAGCGGTCAGAGCGGTAAACACACTGTGAGCAGCGGTCAGAGCGGTGAACACACTGTGAGCAGCGGTCAGAGCGGTGAACACACTGTGAACGGTCAGAGCGGTGAACACACTGTGAGCGGTCAGAGCGATAAACACACTGTGAGCAGCGGTCAGAGCGGTGAACACACTGTGAGCGGTCAGAGCGGTGAACACACTGTGAGCAGCGGTCAGAGCGGTGAACACACTGTGAGCGGTCAGAGCGGTGAACACACTGTGAGCGGTCAGAGCGATAAACACACTGTGAGCAGCGGTCAGAGCGGTGAACACACTGTGAGCGGTCAGAGCGGTAAACAAACTGTGAGCAGCGTTCGGTCAGAGCGGTGAACACACTGTGAGCAGCGGTCAGAGCGGTGAACACACTGTGAGCGGTCAGAGCGGTGAACACACTGTGAGCAGCGGTCAGAGCGGTAAACACACTGTGAGCAGCGGTCAGAGCGGTGAACACACTGTGAGCGGTCAGAGCGGTAAACACACTGTGAGCAGCGGTCAGAGCGGTGAACACACTGTGAGCGGTCAGAGCGGTAAACACACTGTGAGCGGTCAGAGCGGTAAACAAACTGTGAGCAGCGGTCAGAGCGGTGAACACACTGTGAGCAGCGGTCAGAGCGGTAAACACACAGTGAGCGGTCTGAGCGGTGAACACACTGTGAGCGGTCAGAGCAGTAAACACACTCTGTTCAAGCGGGCCGGCCTCACTGCGCAGAGCTGGGCGGTTTAGCGGGCTCCTCGTCACGTGGACGCTCTCAGTCTCGTCACAGATGATTTTAAGTCAAAAACATGACCTAAAAGCAAAGAAATGCACTTTTTAATTGACTTTTGGTGTGAAATCCAACAACGGCTCGACTTTTTTTTCATTTCAACATTTCCAATTTCATTTCCAGATTGGGACACGAGTTTTCCAATTTTCTATTACTTCCGTCTCAAATCGAAGCCCGAGCGGCCGGAAGGTGCTCGGACCAGGTCTTATCAGCACGAGCAGTATTTGATTTGAACATGTTTACCTCTTTCACGCCGCTACTCGTTAATGTTTTAATCTGCAGCTCTGCGATGCGGCTGAAGCGAGCGGGAGTGAGGATGAAGCTGCAGACTGCTCTGCGATGCGGCTGAAGCGAGCGGGAGTGAGGATGAAGCTGCAGACTGCTCTGCGATGCGGCTGAAGCGAGCGGGAGTGAGGGGAAAGCTGCAGACATACCCGAGGCCGCGCGCGACTCGACAAATGCATCTTTTTCTACACTTCGCGCACTGCTGTACGTCTAATACGAGTTACGATTGTCTGCGAAAGGAGCGAAGGTCCGTGAAACTTTTTTTTAAGAGCGAAGTGAACGCTGCAGTGAAGACGCAGCTGCAGTTTTAATGAAAGAGAATTATTTATCCGGCGAGAAAGAAGACATTTTTGGGAGGATTTGAGCAGAAAAGATGGTGAACTGCTTTGGACATTAAACATTTTTTATAGGGTTTATAAAGTGAAAGGAAAGTGTTTTTTTTTGTTGATCTTGAATAATTTAGTCTCCGTCGAGAATTCAAATGATTGGTCAAAAACAACTTCTCAACACTGAAAGAGAGCAACAGAGCAAGCAAAGGGAATAAACAAGGCTAATTTTGACGGGCAATTGCTGTTAAAATGAATAAAAATGATGATTACGCAAAAAATGAAGATGATATTAAAAAGTTGAATATCAATGCGCTAAACCACAATGTAAACATGTAAAAAATTTAGTGCGTTTTGGAAGAAAAGGAAGGAGAAATAGACGGTAAATGTACTAAATAGCGTTCAAAGTACCAGTAGTGTTAGCGGGAATGTTCCACAGTGTGACGTTTGACTCATCCATCTCCATGGAGACAAGCGGGAACACCACCAACACAAGTTACAAGTCAAACCAGTGAGTTTTTCAAGGTATTTTTGGGGGGAAATAAAACCACCTGTAAGTTTAATGTCAGTTTAATGTCAAACTGTGGAACATTCCAGGCAAATTGATTATCTATGTGTATGTTTTCTAGCTAATTTGAGTGTTCTGAAATATATAAGTGTTGTATTTGTCAAGGCTTTGTTACTATTGAAAAGTTAAAGTCGATATGACACCTGTGGTTAACATTATCACAGTTTTGCTTCCGTTAAGTGGCAGTTTGTGCAGACATTTAAAAAGATAAAAGTTTAAAATTAGAGGCAGAAAACACAAAAGCAATTCACAAATTTCCGACAGTTCAAACGCACAAAATAAAGGTGTCATATGGTATTATTGTTGGTCAAATCATAACTGTAGTGTAATTTATAGGGAGTTTAGCCCTTGTTTACGGTATGGTTGCTAGGTTACAGCAGTAGAATTATCCATGTCATATTTACTGCGTGTGTCAATCAAAGAAGTGCAATTAAAAACATTACAAAAATAAAGGTTCAATAAAAATAAAGGTGTCATATGGTATTTAGATGGAGTTTAACCCTTGTTTACAGTATGGTTGCTAGGTTACAGCTGACTTTACGTAATCTTTAAGTAGCAGAGCGTCTTCTACTTCCAGTCTTCCAAAGCAAAGCGGGCCGTGATGCGCAGTGCAGAGGCTCTTGTGGGTGTGACGGCGCCATCTGTGTGTCGAAGGGGCCGTGAATAATTGATCGGTCCGTGTTTATGCAGAGGGACGGGACGAGAAACATGCTAGCAGTAGCTTGGCAACGCCGGACATCGCTTTAGTTTTGCGTGGAGCGTTAAGATTTACGCGCCGTTTAAACTTTACCATCGCTGTTTTTGATCCATCCTTCAATGCGGCGGGGAAACTTGTCAGCAACAATAACGCGCGGGGACTTGATCAGGACCAACGGGACGATTTTGCCTGTTGTGCTCAATTTGAGTCAAAGAATGTTCAGAAACCACGGTAAAGGGCACATTTATACATGTAGTTTGTCATTTATTTGCAGTTACTGTATTTACCGAAGTATAAGTCGCACCTTTTTTCCTAGTTTTGGCCCGGGTGTGACTTATATTTATACTTAGACTCCGGAGCGACTTATATGTGATATTATTTGTTATTTTCAGACTTGCAAACGCATTTCACCTTTTTTCTTCTCTATTATGCATTTTTTGGCTGGTGCGACTTATAGTCCAGAAAATACGGTACTCAGTTTAAGAGCTGTTTTTATTGTTTTGCTGTTACCTGTTGTTAAACCGAACTGTAAAAATTATCTACAAATAAAGCAGAATTTGACGTTATTCAAGTTTAACGTTGCTGTCGCCAGTTTTTGTGCACGTATTTGAGCAAAATCTGCTTTTCCTCAGTAAAGATAACTTGTAAAAGTAGATCTGAACGTGTGTGAAAGACCACTGTGAGCTGTCTTTTCAATTGAACACGATCTTCCAGTTACTCCTTAGTCTCTGCCGTGCTTAGAAACTTAAAAAGTAAATTGAAAAATTTTATATTATCGTTTATGTAAAATGTGCTGCCAGACAATGACATTCATTGTAGCTCCATTGACACGCTGCACGTTCTGTACATTTGTGCTTCCATTTACTTTCCACCAATACACATCCAAATCATTTTCACTAGAGTATATATATATATATATATATATATATATATATATATATATATATATATATATATATATATATACCCTAATAGCTAATGGGGGAATTAAACCTCCAAACCTGTTCATAATTGCTGTCTGTTATGTTATGTCACCCTTCTTCTTGTAATATTGTTATTTTCCTGTAAAGAGGCTTGGAAAGTGAAAAATAAATGATCTTTAAGTCATATTTATAATGATTTATTATTAAGTAGGAACAGATCTTAACATTTTATGCCTCTTGAACTATTATTCCTACTATTTACGTGCTATAGCGCTTAAAACTTGGTCCGAATTGCTCCTTACTTGCATTTTATCCACTGTTTTTGTCAAATAAATTTGCTCTAGGCTGTTTGTGTGGTGGTGTTTGTTTGTGTTGTGTAACCGTGGGGATGGTGTTCCAGTGTTGGAGGCTGTTCAGAGAGTGAAGAGGAGACAGAGGCTGCAGAAGTGAAGGGTGCACCCGACTCACGCTGGCACTCCCGGCAGCAGGCGCCCTTCACGTAGGCCGCCGCCGTCCCACCCGGACACTGAGGGGGAGGGCAGGAGATCGCCTCGCACTGCACCGACCCGTTCTGGGGAAAAAGAACACATGAACCGCATTATATTAATTTTGTATTGTCTTAATGTAGCCATCATTATCATGCTGGAAAAAATGACAATCTTAAATATGATAATAATATGCACCACATTATCTTCTGTTTCATTTTAAACTGCAGTTTAATGATTTTTTGATTTAAAATGTTTTCCTATTGAGAAAATCCTTTTTTCTTTCTTTAAATAAAGCTAGATTTTTAGATCTAAATATTACTTAATTCAAGCACTTATTTACTTTTTTTTATTATTACCGTATTTTCCTGACCCTTTTTCATAGTTTTGGCCGGAGTGCGACTTCTACTTCTACTTCTACTTAAACTCCGGAGCGACTTAAATGTGATATTATTTGTTATTTTCACACTTGCAACCGCATTTCATACTCCAGTGCAACTTATATATGTTTTTTTCTACTCTGTTATGCATTTTTTGGCTCCGGTTCGACGTATAGTCCGGAAAATACGGTATATCCAAAATGTAATTACAGTGATAACATCTAAAACCCTGCTATATTCATCCAACCACTAGGGCTGCAAGATAACACAATCAAATCGCAAAAACTGCACGTATTTAAGTCCTTTTCGGCCTAAACCCTGCAGTTTAAACATGTTCTGAAACACACACACACATGGAATTAGTTTAGCGGTTCATATTTCAACCCGGAAACTAAACCGTGACTGGACAAAAAGACAAACGAAGACTAAGAACAGAAACGAACCGACTCCAGGACAAATGTGAGTGCGCCGCAACCGTGTAGGACCCGAGCTATTAACGCTGTCGAGATTAAAGTAAAAGTAAATAGTTACGCTCCATAGCAACATGTTAGTCTCATATAATCCGCATGCCTTCTCCGCGAACGAGCTAATTAGCATGACTTTCCGCCAATGAAACGCTCGGCAACGGGCACATCTTTCAAACCCCAATCCGCATAATTGATAACATCATAATGCATGACCTTTGCGTTTTAAAGGGCACTCCGCTAATTGCCGCACACGAGGTAAGGCGCACGTTCGATCTAATGGTTTCTAATTAGCTCGCCGGGCGACAACAACAGGCGTGTCCCGTCCGGAAAAGAGCAGGCTTCATCGCGTGAGTGGGCAAAATGAATTCGTGATGATGATTACACACAGTCAGGGGCAATTTTTTTTTACGCATCGGAGGTAGCGACACGTTGAGGTGTCGGATTGGTCGGTCCGAAAGGTTGTCTCCGCATGAGTGGATCTTATATGTTTTAAATCCGGACAGACTGACAACTGTGAAATGCACAAAGTACAAGTCCAGATGTTAATACTCTTCGTTTTTGGCGATTATTCACGGCTGAAGTGGAGGGAGACGCAAGCCGTTGCTAAGCACTAGTGTTGAGGTGTCAAATCCACCGCGTTGTGAGGAGGAAGAGGATTTAATACCGTATATTTGTGAAAAACTGCAGTACATTTTTTTCAACAAAAGAATAGATTTTACATTAGATAATTTAATTACGGTATGATAAAAAAAATGCTTCGCAGATGTATTTACCATATTTTCCGGATCATAAGTCGCACCAGCCAAAAAATGCATAATAGAGAAGAACACATAAGTCGCACTGGAGTATAAGTCGCATTTTTGGGGAAATGTATTTGATAAAATCCAAGACCAAGAACAGACATTTAATCTTGAAATGCAGTTTAAAATAATAACAGATTAGAGAACATGGTGAATAGGTGTACGTATGCTAACGCTAACACCTTCAGCTACATGAGGCACAGACAGAACTGTGGTAAGTGTCTGGTATGTTAACGTAACATATTAACATTTATTCAGATAACTATATCATAAAGAACATGCTAACAAGTTTACCAAAGCATCAGTTTTACCCCAAATCACTAAATCCATTGAATTCTTCTTCCTCTGTGTCACGTCTAAACAACTCCACCAACTCCAGAAGTAGACAAATGTGTTTATAATATCACATAGTATAAGTTGCATCCCGGCCAAACTATTAAAAAAGGGGCGACTTATAGTCTGGAAAATACGGTATATGAAAAAGCTGTGTTTTATGTGTACATACAGTAGTAAGCCTAATTATTTTTATCCTATAACAGAATTAAATTGTTTTTCTTTTTGACTTTATATAGGTTGTATTATACATTTTCATTCTTTTATGTTTATGTTATGCACCGAATCACCAAAGCGAGTTCCTATGTTTGTGAATTCTGTTCATTAGCAACGGTAATAAACTTTTTTTGATTCTGAATATGTCATCTAGGATTCTGAACTGTAACATCATTTTATAAGAATAGTTGAGTTTGTGAACTAAAATCTGAATATAACCATTGAATTGGTTTGGATAAGGGTCATAGTTCAGTTAATTTGTCTTTGAATTAATAGTCCGGCTCTTGCTGTCGTGACCGAGCCCAAACCCACTGACGGGACAGAGCGTGGACCAATCACAGAGCAGCATTGTGGTTTGGGCCGTCGCCAAAAGCTCAGAGCGTTTGAGCAGAGAAAGACTATTTTGTTTTTGGAAGAAATATTCAGAGGAAACGCTTTGTGCATTTGCGGACGGGAAAGATTTCCTTCAAACAGATTCAACCGAAGTGTGAATTCTCTGTTTGTTCCGCCGGCGTGACGCTTCAAGTGTTCATCGAGCGCTTCGCCATTTCCCCCATCGCATTCGGGTCGCGTCTAGAAACTTTACAAGTATCAATCCTGCTTAACAAATATATACAATGTCTTTTTTGTCATTGCGAAAACTTTAATACACTACAATTTAATCGGTAGTACGTCAATATCATTAATTTAAGAGTGTTTATGAAATATTCAAGACAAATCTACACAGCAATAGGTAAAGCAAACATGCGTTTCCTTTTCACACATGTATTAAAGATGGATACCTGTCTTGTACTGCATTACTCAAGACTCCAAACGCTTGTACTGCATTACTCCACGTACAAACGCAGCGGTGGTGGCAGTAGCAGTGGCAGTAGCAGTCGTAGTAGCAGTGGCAGTAGCAGTCGTCGTAGCAGTGGCATTAGCAGTCGTAGTAGCAGTGGCAGTAGCAGTCGTCGTAGCAGTGGCATTAGCAGTCGTAATAGCCATCGTAGTAGCAGTCGTAGTAGCAGTCGCAGTAGCAGTGGCAGTAGCAGTCGTAGTAGCAGTCGTAGTAGCAGTCGTAGTAGCCGTCGTAGTAGCAGTCGTAGTAGCAGTCGTAGTAGCAGTCGTACTAGCAGTCGCAGTAGCAGTCGCAGTAGCAGTCGTAGTAGCAGTCGTAGTAGCAGTCGTAGTAGCAGTCGTAGTAGCAGTCGCAGTAGCAGTCGTAGTAGGAGTCGTAGAAGCAGTCTTAGTAGCAGTCGTAGTAGCAGTCGTAGTAGCAGTCGTAGTAGCAGTCACAGTAGGAGTCGTAGTAGCAGTCGCAGTAGCAGTCGCAGTAGCAGTCGTAGTAGCAGTTGTAGTAGCCGTCGCAGTAGCCGTCGTAGTAGCAGTAGCAGTCGCAGTAGCAGTGGCAGTAGCAGTCGTAGTAGCAGTCGTAGTAGCAGTCGTAGTAGCAGTCGCAGTAGGAGTCGTAGAAGCAGTCGTAGTAGCAGTCGTAGTAGCAGTCGTAGTAGGAGTCGTAGTAGCAGTCGTAGTAGCAGTCGTAGTAGCAGTCGCAGTAGCAGTCGTAGTAGGAGTCGTAATAGCAGTCGCAGTAGTCGTAGTAGGAGTCGTAGTAGCAGTCGTAGTAGCAGTCGTAGTAGCAGTCAAAGTAGCAGTCGTAGTAGGAGTCGTAGTAGCAGTCGCAGTAGCAGTCGTAGAAGCAGTCGTAGTAGCCGTCGTAGTAGCAGTCGGAGTAGCAGTCGCAGTAGCAGCAGCATTCGCAGTCGTAGTAGCAGTCGTAGTAGCCGTCGTAGTAGCAGTCGCAGTAGCCGTCGTAGTAGCAGTCGTAGTAGCAGTCGCAGTAGCAGTCGTAGAAGCAGTCGTAGTAGCCGTCGTAGTAGCAGTCGCAGTAGCCGTCGTAGTAGCAGTCGTAGTAGCAGTCGCAGTAGCAGTCGTAGAAGCAGTCGTAGTAGCCGTCGTAGTAGCAGTCGTAGTAGCAGTCGCAGTAGTAGTGGCAGTAGCAGTCGTAGTAGCAGTCGTAGTAGCAGTCGTAGTAGCCGTCGTAGTAGCAGTCGTAGTAGCAGTCGTAGTAGCAGTCGCAGTAGCAGTCGCAGTAGGAGTTGTAGAAGCAGTCGTAGTAGCAGTCGTAGTAGGCGTCGTAGTAGCAGTCGTAGTAGCAGTCGCAGTAGCAGTCGTAGTAGGAGTCGTAGTAGCAGTCGCAGTAGCAGTCGTAGAAGCAGTCGTAGTAGCCGTCGTAGTAGCAGTCGGAGTAGCAGTCGCAGTAGCAGTAGCAGTCGCAGTCGCAGTCGTAGTAGCAGTCGTAGTAGCAGTCGTAGTAGCCGTCGCAGTAGCCGTCGTAGTAGCAGTCGTAGTAGCAGTCGCAGTAGCAGTGGCAGTAGCAGTCGTAGTAGCAGTCGTAGTAGCAGTCGTAGTAGCAGTCGTAGTAGCAGTTGTAGTAGCAGTCGCAGTAGGAGTCGTAGAAGCAGTCGTAGTAGCAGTTGTAGTAGGCGTCGTAGTAGGAGTCGTAGTAGCAGTCGTAGTAGCAGTCGTAGTAGCAGTCGCAGTAGCAGTTGTAGTAGGAGTCGTAATAGCAGTCGCAGTAGTCGTAGTAGGAGTCGTAGTAGCAGTCGTAGTAGCAGTCGTAGTAGCAGTCGAAGTAGCAGTCGTAGTAGCAGTCGTAGTAGCAGTCGCAGTAGCAGTCGTAGAAGCAGTCGTAGTAGCCGTCGTAGTAGCAGTCGGAGTAGCAGTCGCAGTAGCAGCAGCAGTCGCAGTCGTAGTAGCAGTCGTAGTAGCCGTCGTAGTAGCAGTCGCAGTAGCCGTCATAGTAGCAGTCGCAGTAGCAGTCGTAGAAGCAGTCGTAGTAGCAGTCGCAGTAGCAGTCGTAGAAGCAGTCGTAGAAGCAGTCGTAGTAGCCGTCGTAGTAGCAGTCGCAGTAGCAGTCGCAGTAGCAGTCGTAGTAGCCGTCGTAGTAGCAGTCGTAGTAGCAGTCGCAGTAGCAGTCATAGTAGCAGTCATAGTAGCAGTCGCAGTAGCAGTCGCAGTAGCAGTCGTAGTAGCCGTCGTAGTAGCAGTCGTAGTAGCAGTCGCAGTAGCAGTCGCAGTAG
The DNA here is from genome assembly GCF_026437365.1 of Eucyclogobius newberryi. Classification (NCBI taxonomy): domain Eukaryota; kingdom Metazoa; phylum Chordata; class Actinopteri; order Gobiiformes; family Gobiidae; genus Eucyclogobius; species Eucyclogobius newberryi. The sequence continues at coordinate 19,214,582 of NW_027316389.1, forward strand.
CAGTCGTAGAAGCCGTCGTTGTAGCAGTCGTAGTAGCAGTCGCAGTAGCAGTCGTAGAAGCAGTCGTAGTAGCAGTCGCAGTAGCCGTCGTAGTAGCAGTCATAGTAGCAGTCGCAGTAGCCGTTGTAGTAGCAGTCATAGTAGCAGTCGCAGTAGCAGTCGCAGTAGCAGTCGTAGTAGCCGTCGTAGTAGCAGTCGCAGTAGCCGTCGTAGTAGCAGTCATAGTAGCAGTCGCAGTAGCAGTCGCAGTAGCAGTCGTAGTAGCCGTCGTAGTAGCAGTCGCAGTAGCCGTCGTAGTAGCAGTCATAGTAGCAGTCGCAGTAGCAGTCGCAGTCGTAGTAGCCGTCGTAGTAGCAGTCGCAGTAGCAGTCGCAGTAGCAGTAGCAGTCGCAGTAGCAGTCGTAGTAGCAGTCGTAGTAGCAGTCGCAGTAGCAGTCGCAGCAGCAGTCGTAGTAGCAGTAGGAGTCGCAGTAGCAGTCGTAGTAGCCGTCGTAGTAGCAGTCGCAGTAGCAGTCGTAGTAGCAGTCATAGTAGCAGTCGCAGTAGCAGTCGCAGTAGCAGTCGTAGTAGCAGTCGAAGTAGCAGTCGCAGTAGCAGTAGCAGTCGTAGTAGCAGTCGCAGTAGCAGTCGTAGTAGCAGTAGCAGTCGCAGTAGCAGTCGCAGTAGCAGTCATAGTAGCAGTCGCAGTAGCAGTCGTAGTAGCAGTAGCAGTCGCAGTAGCAGTAGCAGTCAAATACGTCATAAGGCGCTGGTACAGCTGGCAGCCCGGTGTAAACGCTCTCTCTTCTTTCTCACACTTATTGTGCTTTATCTCCTATATTTTGTAAATATAGTTAGTATATTTTTTCTACTTTACTGTACGATAGGGACACGCGCTGGAATAGTTTTTTAATTCAACTGTTTTTGACTTTTTTCGGCTGGATTTGAGCGTTTTTCGTTGCGTTCGTTGTGTTGTTGTGACGTGAGCTAGCTCCGAGCGAGCCCACCAGCCCCCCCCCGCGCCCTCCGGCCGCCGCTAAAGTACGGCGTGTCGTCGGTACACGTTTATGTACACGTTTATATGAAAGAGGAACTTCACGAACGATCGGGACACGCACTGGAATCGCTTTAAATTAACTTGTTTTGACTTTATTCGGCTGGATTGAGTGTTTTCGTCGTGTCGTTGCGATGTGTTTTGGCTCTGAGTCCCCCGGCTCCGGCCCCGCCCCCCCGCCGTACCGCGTTTATACAAAGGAGGAACTCATGAAACTGCGGAGAACTGTCGTCTTACCCGGAGATCGTCACGTTATCCCGGCGGACATCCTAAGGAAAACGCAACGAAGCAGACGGGCTGGACGTAAACTCCGAGAGAAGAGAGGGACAAACAGGAAGTCGGTTCCCGCCGTAGTCATGGGTAACGTGAGGTCCCTTCAAAATAAAATGACGGAAATAGCGAGCCTCATGCGGTCCCAGAGGATTTATAGGGACAGCAGCGTCTTGATTTTCACAGAGACCTGGTTAACAGCAGAAATGCCAGACTCTATTGTAGGTTTGGACAATTTTCATCTGCTGCGGGCGGACAGAACGAGAGAATCCGGGAAGAAAAGAGGTGGCGGTCTGGCGGTGTATGTGAACACGAGCTGGTCCAAACCCGAACACTGCACAGTGAAGGAGCAGCTATGTAACGGGGATATTGAACTATTGGCTATTGGCATGAGGCCATATTATCTGCCCCGGGAGTTCTCACATGTGATTTTGATCGCAGTCTATGTGGCCCCGTCTGCCAATGCTGAAGATGCTTGTGAAGCACTGCTCTCCTGCACTTGTAGGCTGCAAACACAGCATCCACAGGCTCTCTTCCTCATCTCTGGTGACTTTAACCACGCTTCTCCCTCTTCTGTTCTACCAACATACACCCAGTATGTTACCTGCCCCACCAGAGAGAATAGAACATTGGACTTGTTTTTTGCCAACACCAAGGAGGCTTATTCCTCTTCCCCCCTCCCTCCCCTGGGCAGCTCGGACCACAACCTTGTACATCTGAGGCCTGTGTATGAACCCATCGTGCGCAGGCAGCCTGTGGTGTCCCGTGAGGTGAGGATGTGGTCTGCTGAGAGCGAGGAGGCTCTGAGGGACTGCTTAAGCACCACTGTCTGGACTGAGCTTTATGACCCACATGGGGAGGACATCAACACCATCACAGAGTGCATCACGGACTACATCAACTTCTGTTTTGAGAACATTGTTCCCTCCCGGACGGTGCGGTGTTTTCCAAACAACAAGCCATGGATTAACCGTGAACTGAAGGCTCTGCTGAAGGAGAAGAAGAGAGCCTTCAGGTCAGGGAACAAGGAGGAGCTGAGGACTGTGCAGAAGGAGCTGAGGAGGAAGATCAGGCAGGCTGAGGCCGGCTACAGGAGGAGGATGGAGGAGCAGCTGCAGCAGAAGAACATTCAGGGAGTGTGGAGGAGCCTGAAAACCATCTCGGGCTTCAAAATCCCCCCTGCCCAGACAGAGGGGGATCTACAGTGGGTGAATGATTTAAATGCTCACTTCTTGAGGTTTGATCGGTCACCCGCCCCTCCCCCTGCACAGCTGCATGGTCCCTCTTCCACAGCTGGACAATGTCCTGCATCTGTTCCTCTTCGCTTATCTGCCCCGGACCATCAGCTCCCCACTTCGCCTGGACTCACCCATCCCCCCAGCACACGGTCCCCCTGCCAACCACTGACTGTCACAGCAGCACAGGTGAGGAGTGAGCTGAAGAGGATTAAAGTGAGGAAGGCAGCAGGACCTGATGGCATCAGCCCCAGGCTCCTTAAGTCCTGCGCAGATGAACTGTGTGGAGTTATGGAGCATGTCTTCAACATGAGCCTGAAGCTGAGGGTGGTACCACAGGTCTGGAAGACCTCCTGTCTGGTACCTGTGCCTAAGACACCGCGCGCCAAAGATCTCAACAGCTTCAGGCCAGTGGCTCTCACTTCCCACCTGATGAAGACACTGGAGCGGCTAGTCCTGGACCACCTCCGCTCCACCGTGAGCTCAACCATGGACCCGCTGCAGTTTGCATATCGGTCTGGCATCGGAGTGGAGGACGCTGTCATCTCCCTGCTGCACCGCTCTCTCTCTCACCTGGAAAAGCCTGGCAGCTCTGTGAGGATTCTGTTCTTCGATCTTTCCAGCGCCTTCAACACCATCCAGCCGCTGCTCCTGAGGGACAAGCTGGAGACGGCTGGTGTGGAGTATGACCTGGCAGAGTGGATCCTGGACTACCTCACAGACCGACCCCAGTTTGTCAGAGCACGGGACTGTGTGTCTGACACTCGGACCTGCAGTGTGGGGGCGCCCCAGGGCACTGTCCTCGCGCCCTTTCTCTTCACCCTTTACACTGCAGACTTCAGACATGACACGGACAGCTGTGTCCTGCAGAAGTTCTCTGACGACTCTGCCATCATCGGACTCATCAGGGACGACGATGATGCGGAGTACAGAGGACTGGCGCAGGACTTTGTGGACTGGTGTCAGCGGAACCACCTCCTCATCAACGTGGGGAAGACCAAGGAGATGGTGGTGGATTTCCGCAGACGCCACCCCACTGCCCCCTCACCAGTGAACATCCAGGGACGGGACATTGAGAGAGTGGACTCATACAAGTACTTTGGGTGTTCATCTGAACCACAAACTGGACTGGACTCATAACACGGACGCACTGTACAGGAAGAGCCAGAGTCGGCTCTACCTCCTGAGGAGACTCAGGTCTTTTGGAGTGACAGGGCCACTCCTGAAGACCTTCTACGACTCTGTGGTGGCATCAGCCCTCCTGTACGGTGTGGCCTGCTGGAGCAGCAGCATCACAGAGAGGGAGAGGAAGAGGCTGGACAGAGTCATCAAGAAGTCCAGCTCCGTCCTGGGCTGTGCTCTGGACTCGGTGCAGGAGGTGGGGGACAGGAGGGTCCTGGCTAGATTCACATCTATGCTGGACCATGAGTGTCACCCCCTGCAGGACACTCTCTCCGCTCTGGAGAGCAGCTTCAGTGAGAGACTGATCCACCCTCGATGTGTGAAGGAAAGGTTCCGTAGGTCTTTCCTTCCTGCTGCTGTCAGACTTTATAACAAAAACTGTTAGTACTGAACACTCGCAATACTGACCTAACCTAATACTGATGTGCAATTCTGTCATATGTGCAATTACTGTGCAATTACTGTGAAATTCATGTGCAATCTATGTGCTGTCGTGACACATATTCATGTGCAATTACTGTCGTGATCACATGCAATGGTATTTATGTATTTATGTATTTATTTATGTGTCTATGGGAGTTTTTATTTGTAGGAGATCTTCTACTGAAAGTGTTTTTCTGACTTCCTATAAGTGATCTGTTCTTCTGTATCTACCTCTGTATCTACCTGCGTTGCACCAATGAAATTTCCCCATGTAGGACAATAAAGGAATATCTTATCTTATATCTTATCTTAGTCGCAGTCGCAGCAGCAGTCGTAATATCAGCTAGTCTGATATTCAACATTCAGAACGGGCCCTCGAACTGAAGTAAGCCACGTCTTTGCCTCCGCGCTCAGTCCGATATCGATACAAGACCAAAAAAAACGCCGGCAATATCGACTCAAGCGCCGATATTGTCGATATTAGTGTAAATATCAAAGACGTACGGAGCACGTGCAGTTCCTACAGCCGTCGGTCCAGCTCTCGTCCTCCCTGTAGACCACGCCCTTCACGCTGCAGGTGCGCTCGCAGTAACAGCCGTCCAGACCGTTCATCTTCTCCTCGGCCCGGGACAACTGCGCACACAACAAAATGCATAAATAGATTAGAGAAACAATAATAAAAAAAATAAAACATTAAAAATTAAACGAAAAAAGGAAAAATCTGTTGTGGTTCAGAAGCTATGAAATAACATAAATGAAATAAATGCAGGAATAAACAAATTTAATTCATGTTTCTAACATTTAAATTAGCCTGTACATTCAAAAGTGGCTTAACCCAATATGTCAAAGAGCTAACCACTCTGCCATAATGCAGTCTATAGTTTAAGTTAAGCTCTAAATGAAACAGTGCGTCTTATTAATTACACGATCTGTTTAATAATGAATGAATTAGGCCTGCAACTAACAATTATTTTAGTTGTCGAGACAATTATTATTTTGTTTGTATATTAAGATATTTAAGATATATTTAAACCAGATAAAGCTAAAAATATGTTGTCTGAACAGAGAATATTGACAAATAAGTGTATTATTGGGTAAAAAATGCAAAATAGTTCCATATTTTTTCTACTTTGATTTAGAAATGCAGCCGTCTTTGTAATAAAACGTCTTCTGAAATGTGTTTTATTGTCTTGATTAGTCATAGAATCAATATGAAATCATGCACATTATAAAACTAAAAGATAAATAAATATAAATACATATAAATAAATTATAATAAAAACCTCATACTAAAAAATACATAAAACATAGTATCTTCTCATCCATAATAAATACACACAATATAAAAAGAATAAATAGATCCGTAAATAAATATAAATACATAAAAATACATAAAACAAAGTATCTTCTCATCCATTATAAATACACAATATAAAAAGAATAAATAGATCAGTAAATAAATATAAATACATAAAAATACATAAAACAAAGTATCTTCTCATCCATAATAAATACACATTATAAAAAGAATAAATAGATCAGTAAATAAATATAAAAACATATCAATACATTATAATAAAAACCTCTTAATAAAATAAATATAAACACATAAAAAACACATTGAACAAAGTATCTTCTCATCTATGATAAAGAAAGGCAGCACAACACAGCCCTCCTCCTCGAGTATCATTGATTATTTTAACACTAAAATCGTCCACATGCGTCAATGGCCAATCACTATTAACCCGGTGACACAACGAGACATTACCTCACTGACATTACACGTGCAGCGGAGCGGGCAAAAGACTTCAACAATAACAACGCCACGAGATCCACGCTCGTGCCGTGAATGTTAACAAGCGTTTAGGAGCGATCTGCCGGTGTGAGCCATCCACACGCCGGTAATTACTGATCCCAATCCAGATAGAAGCATCTACACGGCAAAACACGCGCCACGATCCGACACGTTAACATGACTCGAATTAAGAACGGAACCATCGTTTGACTGGGATTAATTGTTTCTGTGGCGTGAATAAGGTCGGCGCAATTAATCAGATTTCAATCACGGTTATTGCAGTGTATCACAGAAATGGTGTGATAATGAAATAAATTAAAAATGGACAATTAATGAGATTAAAACCTTAAAACCTGAAGCAAATGCCACTTGCCACGAATGCCACTTTTATTGTCACTAAAGCCACTTCTGTTGCCACTAATGCCACTTCTGTAGCCACTAAATCCACTTCTGTTGCCACTAATGCCACTTCTATCGCAATTAAAGCCACTTCTATTGCCACTAAAGCCAATAAAGCCACTTCTATTGCCACTAAAGCCACCTCTGTTTCCACTAAAGCCACTTCTTTTACCACTAAAGCCAAATCTGTTGCCACTAAAGCCACTTCTTTTGCCACAAAAGCCACATCTGTTGCCACTAAAGCAACTTCTGTTGCCACTAAAGTCACTTCTATTGCCACTAAAGCCACTTCTGTTGCCACTAAAGCCACTTCTATTGTCTGATTTATACTGAATTTAAAACATGAATCGCATTACTAATAAATTACCACAAGTCTATTATTTCCTGCAGGTTCATTTTTGACAATTCTTTCAATTGTGACCCGTTTGAAAATAATAATAATAATAATATTTTTTTCATTGTCGAGCAGCACAAAAATATCACTGTAACTTGTGTTATTGTAACTCACTTCATGACATTAAAGTGTTTTTGTTATGCAACTAAAGCTCAGTGTTAAGTACAGCTCTGGAATGAAATGAATTAAATTGAGTGATTATAATTGTCAATGATCAGCTCGGGGCTTTTGACTTTACAGACAAACCTCATTTACAGCATGTGACCTGGAGCAGAGTTCAGACTCTGGAAGAATCAATGTGACTCTTTTGTGTTTTTAAATGGCATAAATCGAAAGCCCTTTTACATGTCGCCCAGTCCCGTTAGCAAGTGCTATTTTCTTTTCCCATTGGTAAATACATTTTGCTTTAAAATAGTTGACAATAAAAAATAACTGTAGTCGCAATATGATAATCGTAAGCTGACATCAATACATATTGTATTTTAGGTCTTTGGAAATGTTGTTGTGTACTGTCATCTTTCTGTCTTTCTTTCTTTTCTGTAAAACTAATCGCCTCTTTGGGAAAGACAGTGGCATTATTAGATCAATATATATATAAAAAAAAAAAAAAGAACAAACAATTTTGGATTTTCATCAATAATTCATCAATAACTTAAATCATACACTGCTCACGCTCTAATGTTTGGTAGGACCTTTAGCATTTAGCTTTGATTACAGCACATCTTTACTGTAGCGTTGTTTCAATAAGCTTCTGCAATATTAAAAGATGTATTTCTATCCAGTGTGTCGTTATTCCTCACACAGATCTTCAGTGTGTCGTTATTCCTCACACAGATCTTCAGTGTGTCGTTATTCCTCACACAGATCTTCAGTGTGTCGTTATTCCTCACACAGATCTTCAGTGTGTCGTTATTCCTCACACAGATCTTCAGCGTGTCGTTATTCCTCACACAGATCTTGTGTTGATGATGGAGAAAGTGACCACTGCACAAAGCCTTCTCCAGCTCCAAACATACTCACTGAGGTTCAGATCTATAGTACATTAGTTCCTGCTTCTCCTTTGCCTTCGCCAATGATTTGACCCTTCTCGAACATCTGTTGTGAATCCATGACCACGGGATTCGTCTTTCCACATTGCTGTTTCAGTGATTTGTTGGGTTTGAACACTGTGTTGCAGCTGAAACATCATCACATGCAGCAGTTATTCAGCAGGAGGCTCGTACCTACTGGATTTGCTTAGTTGAATCCAGGTTTTTTTTTTTTCTCGTTTTTGTGGACAGGTCAACCTTTATTTGGTTTAAAATGAACTTAAACTACTAAAACAATTGTCTGAGTGTTGAAACAATAAATGAAAACACAGTCAAATACTCTTTTATGCTGCGTTGCGTTACCTTGCTGGACGTTTTAGCCAGAATGTCCTGCAGCTCCATGATCTTCTGCACCAGCCCGTGGAAGTCATTGCAGGTGGGACAGGCTGAAACGGGAGAAGGCGGGGCTTAATTTAATGTCCTGACAAAAGCAAACATCACGCGACAGATAAGACGCGACCCGAACGTAAAAAGGGATTTAAATCACGTGCGTAAAACCGCCAGGTCCAATACAGAATCCAATCAGCGGAAACAATAATGTGGAGATGATAAGGCTGGAAGTGTTCTGAGGAGAAGCGTGTAAACGAGAGATACGCGGGATTCTTTTGGTGATATACAGCCTGGTCCTGACTTTTGGAACGCTGATATGAGTAGATTTAACGTTAACATCTGCTATAGCCATACTTTGCTTGAGGCATTTCTGTTGAAGTAAATACAGCGATTTAAGGGTGTGAAAAAAACTTGTGATACGTTATTTGGAAATACCGTATTTCCCGGATTGCAAGTAGCACCTTGTTTTTTTTATAGTTTTGGCCGGGGTGCGACTTATACTGAGTGACTTATATGTGATATTATTCGTTATTGTCCCACTGACAACCTCAAGAGGGCGCTCTAGGCTCTAAGTGAAGCAGAGGAAGAATCTGCACTTCCTCTGCCTCCGGAGTTTGTGGAGTTGTTTAGAAGTGACACAGGAAGAAGAATTCAATGGATTTAGTGATTTTGTGATACATTTCCCAAAAAATGCGACTTATACTCTAGTGCGACTTATATATGTTTTTTCTTCTCTATTATGCATTTTTTTGGCTGGTGCGACTTATAGTCCGGAAAATACGGTACTGTATATATAGCGATCTCTCTGTATAAGTATGTCGTATTTTATTTATTTATTAATTTATGAAATTTCCCCATGTGGGACAATAAAGGAATATCTTATGTCACCCTAACTAGAGTATTGTAGGCATGCTGTATGTCACGACACCAGGTTGTTACAGAACCACAACTGTCTCGTTGTTTGGACATATTTATCCAGTGTATCTCGTAAACAGCTCGGGCGGGGCTTATACGCAGTGATTTTTGGACATTTCTCAGTCGCGGCGCCCATAGTAACGGCGAGGGTGGCGATTGCGATCCCCAAACGCAGAAAATAGACCCCCAGCAAAGTGATGAAGTCGCCTTATTTCCATGCATTGATTTTATTTCCAGATAAATGAGCTCGGTACACAGGAGTCTACATTTATCACTGCATTTGAAAAGGTGTGGAGCCTTATCTAAGACTGTTACATACATTTTCTAGATTACCCAGTCCCGACCCCCGGGCTGACAACTACTGCTTTAACAAAGAAATAAGATAAGGATAAGATTAAGATAAGATGACCTTTATTTGTACCACAATGGAGAAATGCCAATGTTGCAACACAGATTAGACACAGAAACAGATTAGGCACAGAAGTATAATAAATATGTATAAATAAAACAGATGACTAAGAAAAAAACTCTTACTCTTATACTCTTAATAAAAATAACACTCTTATTTACAGCAGTTATATGTATGTAAAATACTGGTCCAAAATGTATTTCTTTTTTAAATACTTAACTGTAGAATATAGTTTTAATGTGTACATATTCATGGGTGTCGGGTTCTCTTTATAAGCAAAATCTTGGGGACTTTTGACCATTAAAAACCATCAGATATTTTAGTTTAATTTTTTACAGTAATTGCTATGACAACGGAGCTCATTCTGCAGACCATGGATAGTAAATTAATCCATGGGTTTCAGAGAAGATTAAAATACAGCACAGTTTCCATAGCAAGTGACAATACAAAACTTATTACCGTATTTTCCGGACTAAGAGTCGCATCTTTTGTCATAGTTTTGGCCGGGGTGCGACTTATACTTATATTTATACTTATATACTCCAGAGCGACTTATATGTGATAGTATTTGATATTTTCACACTTGCAACCGCATCTCATACTCCAGTGCAACTTATAGATGTTTTTTTCTTCTCTATTATGTACTTTTTGGCCTGCGCGACTTATAGTCCGGAAAATACGGTATATTTTAAACATGTCATGAATTCTATATGGTTTATGTGGTTTAGACTTATAATAACACATCAGTCTTATATAGCCTCTCTTGCACACGCTTTATAGTGCGGTGCGGTCCAACCTTTACTCTGTCCGACTGTAGACCGGTTTTAGCCCTGGACTTATGCACTTACTTCTGTTGAGGTCGGGACACTGTGAGATGTACCCCTGTGGCATCACCAAGACCTCCACGTCCTGCATCACTCCCTGTAGCACACAAACAAACAAACATGTATTTACAGCTGCATTTCCAGATGCACTATTGACCAATAACGGAGCAAACATGGCACGTGGCAAAAGATGTACAGTGAACAGTAAACAGTACGATTCAGTGGGAGTTTTGCCTTGAACTGGATTCCTCACCTGCATTTTCCTCCTAATAGACATAAACGAGAGATAAGATTCAATTTACCTCAGAAAGTCTCAAATTAAAGCTTTTGTCTCGCGTTTGTGGAGATTTAGTCATAGATTGAGCCAGAATTTTAGTTGATATAAACGTGGTTTGAATGCTCTCCTGGTTTAAACTTAATTCAAGGGCGTATGACAGTATTTATACCTGTTGTACACATTAATAATAGTTTTAAAACAATTGAGTGGGTATTTGAGGAGAAAACATTGAGAAATCTGTAGAAAATGACAGGAAGTGACATAACACTAGGCATACTAATTCCAGTCAAAGTTTATGCATAATTTGCAACACAACACAATACAACACAATAAAGTCGCATCTCATTTATTCTTATTTGTCAAATTAAAAAAACTTGTGATGATGATTAGATGATAATGTTTTTGATTTATTTATTTTTTTCCTAGTGTGATGTCATCAATTACAAACAGGAAGTGAAATTATAAATCATAAGCTCCGATGTCGACCTGGTTTGTTTTATAATTTTCAGCAAAATTCGTAATATATTTATCTTAACTGCGTTTTAGTTCTATGAGTGGTCCGAACTGTAGGGGGCACTTTAAATCCTGATTTCACAAACTGACATAGATGATGGAAGGTGAATGTAAACTGTGAGACAAAACGAAGGTGCAAAAGAAGAAACCAACTAAACAAAGACACATCTTCACTTTGTAAGTCTTACAGCTATTAATTGTGAGCGGTTTAGTCCAGTTTAGCCCTTGTTTAGCTTTTGGTTTGGTCCTGGTTCAGACCTGGTTCTTAGATACTTCTGTTGTTAACGGGGCATTTTTCAGTGCATTTTCGTCCCTGTGCAGCAGCGTAGCGGTGCAGCGGTGCAGCGGAGCGGCGGAGGGTAAGTTGTTTTTAAATTGTCTTGCCACTTCAATTTACCGACCATAGATTTTAAAATGCGGCGGAAATTATGTGCTGATTTTTCCTGGCGCTGCACCCAAATTGAAGCAGAAAGCAGAGGCGTCGATCAAACTTGGTAATATCGGCTGTTTGCACTCATAAAATGCAATGCCTCTTGTGCTCTATTTACTGCTCTGGGCAGCACTGGGCTTGAACACAACTTTAGAATGAATGTACAAGGAAAACGTACATTGGAATAAAAGGAACGACTCGATTGTTTCACGGATATAGATTTGATAAATGGATGTTATGAAATGTATTGTGTTTTAAATATTTAAATTACAAGGCGCAAACAGATTCAGTAAAGACACTTTGTATTTAGTAACTTTTGTCACGCAAACTCCACTGAGAAGGGTTTTCTGTGTAATATGAATATGCGTTTTCGAGTGAAGTTAATTAAAACAATTTGGAAAAACATATATTTTTACCTCAGAAAGAACAAGCACTGTCAAGGCAAGTAAACAAACAAATATCTCAAAATAAAGTGTTTCTCAGTCATTTTGAATGTGGTCTACAAGATGAGACAGGACAGCTGTAGTGTGAAATGTAATGGGGAGAGAGGGGGCATAGACAATAGGCAAATGGTCGAGGGGAGGTATGACTGTGACATCTGGATGTTTTAATTGTGTTCGTTATCCTGCCAGAGGACTGCGCACGTAAACTAGCTTCAGCTAAACCTGTGTAAAGCAGCTCTTCTTTAAATAGATTCATATTTTTACATATGATAAGTCAAAAAAAAAATCAAATAAATTACACAAATATATGTATCATGTTTATTCAGGTCACAATATAGTTGGAATATTAAGAAAAAAGAAAACTAATTATGACAATTCAAGAGGAAAAACTTATTATTTCAAATCAACATACCGTATTTTCCGGACAATAAGTCGCACATTTTGTTCTCAGTTTTGGCCGGGGTGCGACTTATACTATATTTATACATATATACTTATACTCTGGAGCAACTTATATGTGATATTATTCGTTATTTTCACACTTGCAACCGCATTTCATTTTCTTCTCTATTATGCATTTTATACTCTGGAAAATACGGTATTCTTGATTCCCCCTATGAAGTCCAAAGTCTTTAATAGTCTGTTCTTCATTATGGAAATATTGCTGTATTATTGTAGTTTTGTTGTATATTATTATGTATTATTTTGTGCACATAAACGCCTTGGTATTTACTCCCCCCCCCCCCCCCCCCGATGAACACGGCTGAATTAATTGAATGTTGAAGCACGTTGTTGTAACAGCCGAAGTCCTACTATCAGCACTGGTAATTTTCTCGTCAAGTGACAGGCTCGTAAATACAGCCAGAGGTAGAGCGCGTGTGTGCTAATGAAACGGTGGGTTTTTAAGTGCAGGGCCTTTCAGAGAGCAATACAGGCTCGAGAGGGAACGAGAGCGAGATGGACAAAGAGAAGAGAAAGAGCAGAAGGGAGAGGAACGGAGAGAAAGAGAGGCAGAAAAAAGAAAAAGGAGAGAAGAGAAAAGAAAAGCAATATTTGATTCAAAATAAAAGCCCTGAATATTCACCCTCAAATAACGGCATCTTCTGTCTTTTTCCCCCCACGTATTCCCTCTTCTCAGTTTTAAATAAATAAATACCGTATTTTCCGCATTATAAGTTGCACCTTTTTTCATAGTTTTGAAATATACTCCAGAGCAACTTATGTGATATTATTAATTATTTTGACACTGACAACCACAAGAGGGCGCTCTAGGCTCTAAGCGACACAGAAGAAGAATCTGCACTTCCTCTTCCTCTGGAGTTTGTGGAGTTGTTTAGAAGTGACACAGAGGAAGAAGAATTCAATGGATTTAGTGATTTGGGGTAATACTGATGCTTTGGTAAACTTGTTAGCATGTTCTTTATGCTATAGTTATCTGAATAACTGTTAATATGTTACGTTAACATACCAGACACTTACCACAGTTCTGTCTGTGCGTCATGTAGCTGAAGGTGTTAGCGTTAGCGTACGTACACCTATTCACCATGTTCTCTAATCTGTTATTATTTTAAACTGCATTTCAAGATAAAATGTCTGTTCTTGGATTTTAGCAAATACATTTCCCCCAAAAATGCAACTTATACTCCAGTGCGACTTATGTATGTTTTTTTTTCTTCTCTATTATGCAATTTTTTGGCTGGTGCGACTTATAGTCCGAAAAATAGGTAAATAAACTCCATTGAGACGAGCAGGGATGTAGCAATAACTGAAATACAGCGATAGCGCATCGTCAAAGGTGTCACAATAATATCGCCACAATATATTTAATGATGAACTTCTTTGTTTAAATGCTTGTTGTAGCAGCAGCTTAAAAAACAAGTGGAACTACATAAAGCAGTCAGTGGTTCTTAGCCTTTTTCAGTCGCGGCCCCCCACAATAACAAGCACTGGCGACCACCAAACACACGAAATAAGCTGCACACGAAATAATAAAGTAAGTAAGTAAGTAAGATTTCCCAGGATTTCCTCGCCCTGGAACTGTATTAAATTGTATTTTAAAACATATTTGTGATACTACGACTCAAAACCACTGTGCAAACAAAACAAAGAGCCACACAGCTGATTTTATGCAGCTCACGTGTAAAAACCGTGCGATTACGTTTGTTTTTCAAATCACGTTTTCTACACATACGGCGCGTGTAGCAAAGGCCCATTTATCTGACGGTGGAGAACGACGGTGGCGAAGATGGGATCGTGTTTTCGTGGGATCACACTCTTACCTGGACCAAGCACGAGGACTAGGCCCAGTTGGGATATAGTTTGCATCTTAGCCGTGTATGATTATGATTCTGTCTTCAACGCTGCAGGCGGTGACGGAACGTGGATTTATCATGAAGCGCAACACGCAGACGTTTGACACCTGGCACTGCTCGGGGCTGTTCAGTTCGCTCTAATTGAACCCCCCAAAAAAGTATTCAATCCGTCCGTTTTTGAAGTCGATACAGTATTTGCTGTGACAGGCCCAGCGTACATTATCTCTGCAGAACAATTGCAAGCGTTTCCATTGTCATTTCCATTGTGATTAATCTTGCAGCACACACACAGAGATATACACACACACAGAGACATACATACACACACACACACACACAGACACACACACCCACACAGACAGACACAGACAGACAGACAGACAGACAGACAGACAGACAGACAGACAGACAGACAGACACACACACACACACACACAGACATACACACACACACACAGAGACACGCACACACAGACACACACACACACACTGCACTCATTGATCCGTGTGGTTTACAGTCGCCGGTGATACTGACACCACAATGTCTGGCCCCAGGTGGGACATTTAGGGCCACATTCCCGTCCAGGACATACGTCTCCGTGACAACGCCATGGACTCACGCTTAATGAGCACAGTCTAGAGGCCATTCAGTGATTTCTCCCCAATCAGCCTTGTGGGGTTTTCCAGACATAATTGCACGGGGCTAAGCTGCAGACTGTAAGAGCAACAAACAACAGCCGCCTATAGCCAGACGTGAAACAAAGGAATCCACAGCGGGATATCGACTGTATCAATAGTATTTTGGACCGTCTGAATGACAAAAGTTGGAAGACATCACGGCAACAAACTTGGATTATTTGTACAGTTTGATCTCAGAAATGTTCTTCTAACGGATGCAATCATGAACATGAAATGTATGTACAGTATGTATCTATGTATAAACTTATATATGTGATTATTATCTTTTGGATATGAATGAATCTTTATTGGACAGCTCGTCTGCATTAATGGGGAATAAATGATTCAGGAAAGGTTCAATTTTGTCATATTTAGATAATTTTATCCCTATGAATACCGTATTTTCCGGACTATAGGTTGCACTTTTTTTCATAGTTTGGCCAGGCTTATATGTGATATTATTCGTTATTTTCACATGACAACCACAAGAGGGCGCTCTAGGCTCTAAGCGACGCAGAAGAAGAACCTGCACTTCCTCTACCTCTGGAGTTTGAGGAGTTGTTTAGAAGTGACACAGAGGAAGAAGAATTCAATGGATTTTGTGATAATTTTCCCCAAAAGATGCGACTTATATATGTTTTTTCTTCTTTATTATGCATTTTTTGGCTGGTGCGACTTATAGTTTGGAAAATACGATATTTGTTTAAATGCGTCTAGTTTTGGGACTATTTTTAGTATTGATTAAGAAGTAATAAACTTGATTCTCGACACCACTTTCAATACCACAATTATAACTAAAATGCTCTATTTAATTCAAGATTTTTAGACAAAAGACGGACATTTTCAACACAAAACAATATTGCGTTCTTTATGAAACAAGCTCAAGATCATTTTAAAACACAAAATCTATGTCTATCTAGTTTTGCACGTTTGACAACCCAGTACCAAAAAGAAAACTATCTATTTATCACTATGACTCACACACAATTAAATCAAGCAGAGGAAATAAATAAAGAATGAAAGCGGGAGCGAGGAGCCAGATAAACACGGGGCAGAAACACAAAGAGAGTTGACGTATGAGTTTACAAATGAGAAAAGGCACCGGACGGATTAAAAAAGCTCAGAGAGGTTTTTTTTTTACCTTGAAGAAGCCATGAGCCGAGTTTCTTTGGCCGACCCACAATGCGGCGTCCTCAGGTATGTCCATATAAGGAGCTTCCACCACTCGCTCGTAGATCCTGCAAAAATGACATGTAAACCATAAACGGATTGATAAGGGTATTCTGGTGGTCAGAAATAGACTGAAAATACAGGTGAAGTGTAACAATATTGCCATTTTTGAGCAAATCAGATGCAAAAGAGACACTATTTTGCAGGAAATATCTAAAACATATTGAAAATAATCCAATCCAACTTTATTTGTACGGCACATTTTACCAACACAAAGTCTGCGCAGAGTACAACACAATCACAGGCAAAATAAATAATTAAAAAATATATATAATTAATAAATACGTACAAACCAGATAAAAACAATATAAAAATATAGCCGCAAGCGGCAATGATCGGCCCTCGCCACACCGCCGCCACGCAGCAAGAGGAGGGGGCGCTAACGCGCCCCAATTGTCCTTTTATTACATCTACTGCTGAATCTGTGACGCTGTCACATCTTCTCCCCTTTGTTTTACCATCAAAAAGCAATTTTATTTTGAATTCTTGGCAAAATGTGCGGCTTTGCCGCACAGACACCGTGACTCTTTGAATAAAAATGTGGATAACTTTTGATGGTCCACACCTGAAGATGAGTCTCACCAAATTTCAGGTTAATAGGGCTAATGCCCTGGGAAGAGTTGGTGAGAGTCTAAAGTGTAAACATGTTCTGGCGATTTCCCCATTGGAATAACATGGGAGGTTTTGGTCATCGCTACGGCAACGCCATAACAATTATGACATGGGTCTCATTGACTTTTTTGATGGGGATGCCAAAATTGAGTTGTGTGTCAAATTTCATATAATTTCGCAAAACTAAACATTTAACCTCCATATAAAATCTGTAGGGGGCGCTGTGGCTCCAAATTTATTTATTTTACCTCAAGTAGGTTTAGGGCAAAGAGTTTAACAACTGATTCTAATTTGACGCAATTCGGACTTTATCTGCGCAAACGGCAGAAATGTTAAATTTGGGAGATTTCTGAAATTCTAGCTAAAGTCTGCGGCTTCGCTGCTCAGAGACCGTGATAAATGATAAATAAATGAAAAAGAGAAGAAGATATAAACAGAGGAGAAACAGCGCCTCCTTCAGGAAAAACGGGGGACAGTTTTTAAAAGAAGAATATTAGTGAAAAGTTTATCAAAAATACTGTTATTCCAATGAAGCAAATACACAAAGGATCGATAAAGTCATAAGTCATAAGTCATAAGTCTACACGTCACACTAATGGCACCAACATTTACAGGATCAAAATACAAAAGTAAAACAACAAATTCAGCTGAAAACTTTAAAGAAAATACTCTTTTTAAAGGTTGAAAGTGCTAGAATTCAGATTAGCTCGCGGAAAGGTATCAATGTAATTTGAACAACTTTTGATGTCCCACTCCTCAGTAGCATTTTCACCAAATGTCAGCTTTTTAGAGCCAACGCCCTGGGAGGAGTTCGTAAAAGTACAACGTTTGGAAAAACTCCCGAGTCATGCTTAGCCATTTTTGAAGCAATATGGCCGACATTTGGTTGGGCGAACGGCGTTGCCGTAATAATATTTTTTACTTCTCTTGTCACCATCTACCTCTGCGCCAAATTTCATGATTCTACGATCAGATTTTTTTTGGGTCATTTCCCATCTCTCAATGCATTTTTGGTACATTTGGGGGCGCTGACGCGCCAATTTTTTTTTTATTTTAGAAAAGGGAAATAGCCAGAATGTAGAGAGGCACGATTTTTAGAGGTGTGTAAATTTTTGTGACTTTTCGTCAATGTTCACTGGGTGAAAAATAGGGGGGTTGGTCCCGAGAAGAAAGAAAGAAGAAAGAATAATATTCCGATGCGAAAACAATGTTTCCCATTTTTCAAATATCATAAACTATACATTTTCTACCTCATGGTGTGAGTCCCTGGTCACTGACGGGCACTTTTGTTAATTTTGAGTGGGCTCCGCCAACTTTGTGTTTTTGGCCCTCTATACAGTAATAATGTTCAATTTTTGCATTACATGCTTATATGCACGGAACATGCAAGATATGGGGAACGTATTCGTGAGCTACTTAGCGCAAATGAGTGCTTTATCCCCATATAAAGTGCTCGTTTAGTGCACACTTTTGCACGGGCTTCGCCTGTTTACAACGGTAATGTTCCATTTTTCTAATATTAGTCTGCACGGGGCGAGCATGAGTGGAGTAGTGCGTTAGTGAGTGTTTGGAAGTGGGCAAGCGCTTCGCGCTCGATTTCGTGCGCACTACGTGCGCACTTTCGCAGCCTTTCGAGATTAATAGGCCTCTCGCCAGCTTGTGGCGCTCGGGCCTAATAATAAAAGACGGTCAGAGGACCACACCATTATTTTATTTTTTTAATTGACTAACATACAGCACAATAGAAAGACTTGAACATTTCTTTTTTTTAAATTATTATTATTATTTTTAATTATCACTATTTTTTTATTTTTATCTTCTTTTTATTATTATTATTATTATTATCATTATTATTATCATTATTATAAGCATAAGAGAGAATGAGTGTGTGTTTATTTATACGAGAATATACAGTAAATATATGTTTTCTCTATTTCTTAATATAGGTTAGTTTTGTGTTATGTAAGTTTTGTTGCTGTGTTTTAAAAATAATACATAGGAAAATAAGAAAAATTGCTACAACGCTATGATATGATTGAGAAATTAAAAATCAGCAGTTTCAGTGCTGAATGCTTCCGTTTTCCCACAGTGCATTTGGACAGGTGCGGATTAATTTGTCTGAAAAGCAGAAAATCACCATCTGCTGCTTTTTGCCGGTGCTCCGAGCACCTTCAAACACAACAACAAGTGGTGCAAATTACAAATAAATATATTGTTTGTGATTACATGTTAATGAATTCTTTGAAGTGTCAGCAGTTGCAGTAAAATCCAATACGCCGCAGCGATTTGAATGCTAATGCAGCAGCTTAAATACTGTACGTAGCGTGTTATAAACTTCCTTATGACCTAATGTGAGTGCAGGTCAATAAACCCCCGTGCGACGCATCATGTTTTATTCAGTGAATGCTCTTATTAAAGAAAGTTATGAATGTAAACAGCCACTGATGGACTCGCACTGCTGCGCTTGGTCGAGCAGAACAAACCAGGTCGACATCGGAGCTTATGATTTATATTAATTGCGTCCTTCATCACTGTATTTAGTCTCAAGTGTCAGTTTAGCACAGTTTTTTTTTACTTCTGATGCTGTGGCTGTACATTGAGCTTTCTCTTAAATTGTAGGTTAAATATTCATTGCATACTTCTGCTGTGCCTCTGAGCAGTATTCTTCTCTTTATGTTTTCATACAGTTTTTGCTTACACCTGTTTTTGTGAGCTGCCTTAACCAAAAGAATACAGACAAAGCAGCGTTGAGGGGAGCAATTCAGTCAGTATTATTTGCTGTATTACTCTATATTACAGCGTTAAGTCTTTGTATTGTCGCCTGTCGCATCCTTTTCTTGAATAACTCTTGGGTAGTCTAGAGCGTTCCCTCCCTCTGTGGAGCGTGCGGCGGTCACGGCACTTACATTGCAACGCCAGGAAACCCGGATAACAGGCCTACTCCAATTCTAACCGGATTTTCAAAAATGCGCGTGCAGTCCGATCACACTGGGAGCGGATTTGGGAAGACACCGGGTTAGAAACAGCCAGGGAAGTGTTAGGCGTGTGTTTTTGGACTGAGATTAGCAGCACTGACAAAGTACAACCCCCTCGCCGCGGACGAGCTTGTGTGGTTTTGTTTAGGTCCACTTTGTTAAGTAAAAAAGTAAAGTAAAAACTACTAGAGCTTCAGTGTGTTTATGCAGGGGGTTTACGCTGCAGAGGGGCAAATAACTTCTTGAAATCAAACGCTCAAAGTACATGAGATGTCACTTATGTTTGCCAAAGGTGTGGTTATTAAATGATAGCCGCTTTTTATTGCTACCGTATTTTCCGAACTATAAGGCGCACTTAGAAGCCTTTAATTTTCTCAAAAAAAGACAGTGCGCTTTATAATCCAGTGGGCCTTATATATATATGGATTAATTCTGGTTGTGCTCACTGACCTCGAAGCGATTTTGTGTAGTACACGTTTTGTTTCGCTTAATGCGCCTTATATATGAAAAGTGATCGAAAATAGACTATTCATTGACAATGTTGCCTTATAGTGCGGAAAATACGGTCATTAGGGCTGGGAATCGAAGCGTCCCTCACGATGCCATACTATAGCATACACAATACATGGCTTGTGACGCGATAATATTACAACTTTGCGATATTCGATATATTGTACATTATGGTCTGCGGTATGCCTCTATTTTTTAAGAACCAAATACATTCAAATAACAGTAATTCTTCGTTAAACCCCGACCTGTGCACACTTAATATGTAATACACCCATTTGAATCATCACAACTGTCAAAATGTGTCAAAATGTTTAGTTTCCCTAAAGGAACAACAAAAGAGTAGTACTGTCACACAAAAATGTCTTACAATACAGTATACCAAAAACTAATTTTGGCAATATATTACCAGATTTAGTATCTATATATGTTGTTATTACGATATTTTAGCACAACCCGTGCTGCTAATGCTAAATTATTATACACCCCTGAACGTCACAACGGCTCTCATTCGCACAGATCCGTAGTGCCACTGGTTTAGTCCGGGTGCAGAAGGACGTTGGTTTAGTCCCGGGTGCAGAAGGACGTTGGTTTAGTCCGGGTGCAGAACGACGTTGGTTTAGTCCCGGGTGCAGAAGGTCGTTGGTTTAGTTCCGGGTGCAGAAGGTCGTTGGTTTAGTCCCGGGTGCAGAAGGACGTTGGTTTAGTCCCGGATGCAGAAGGACGTTGGTTTAGTCCAGGTGCAAAAGGACGTTGGTTTGGTCCGGGTGCAGAAGGACGTTGGTTTAGTCACGGGTGCAGAAGGACGTTGGTTTAGTCCAGGTGCAGAAGGACGTTGGTTTAGTCCCGGGTGCAGAAGGACGTTGGTTTAGTCCGGGTGCAGAAGGACGTTGGTTTAGTCCCGGGTGCAGAAGGACGTTGGTTTAGTCCGGGTGCAGAACGACGTTGGTTTAGTCCCGGGTGCAGAAGGTCGTTGGTTTAGTCCCGGGTGCAGAAGGTCGTTGGTTTAGTCCCGGGTGCAGAAGGACGTTGGTTTAGTCCCGGATGCAGAAGGACGTTGGTTTAGTCCAGGTGCAGAAGGACGTTGGTTTGGTCCGGGTGCAGAAGGACGTTGGTTTAGTCCCGGGTGCAGAAGGACGTTGGTTTAGTCCAGGTGCAGAAGGACGTTGGTTTAGTCCCGGGTGCAGAAGGACGTTGGTTTAGTCCGGGTGCAGAAGGACGTTGGTTTAGTCCCGGGTGCAGAAGGACGTTGGTTTAGTCCGGGTGCAGAAGGACGTTGGTTTAGTCCCGGGTGCAGAAGGACGTTGGTTTAGTCCCGGGTGCAGAAGGACGTTGGTTTAGTCCCGGGTGCAGAAGGTCGTTGGTTTACTCCCGGGTGCAGAAGGACGTTGGTTTAGTCCGGGTGCAGAAGGACGTTGGTTTAGTCCCGGGTGCAGAAGGACGTTGGTTTAGTCCGGGTGCAGAACGACGTTGGTTTAGTCCCGGGTGCAGAACAACGTTGGTTTAGTCCCGGGTGCAGAAGGTCGTTGGTTTAGTCCCGGGTGCAGAAGGACGTTGGTTTAGTCCAGGTGCAGAAGGACGTTGGTTTAGTCCAGGTGCAGAAAGACGTTGGTTTAGTCCCGGGTGCAGAAGGACGTTGGTTTAGTCCGGGTGCAGAAGGACGTTGGTTTAGTCCCGGGTGCAGAAGGTCGTTGGTTTAGTCCCGGGTGCAGAAGGACGTTGGTTTAGTCCCGGGTGCAGAAGGACGTTGGTTTAGTCCGGGTGCAGAAGGACGTTGATTTAGTCCCGGGTGCAGAAGGACGTTGGTTTAGTCCCGGGTGCAGAAGGTCGTTGGTTTACTCCCGGGTGCAGAAGGACGTTGGTTTAGTCCCGGGTGCAGAAGGACGTTGGTTTAGTCCGGGTGTAGAAGGACGTTGGTTTAGTCCCGAGTGCAGAAGGACGTTGGTTTAGTCCCGGGTGCAGAAGGACGTTGGTTTAGTCCCGGGTGCAGAAGGTCGTTGGTTTAGTCCGGGTGCAGAAGGTCGTTGGTTTAGTCCCAGGTGCAGAAGGACGTTGGTTTAGTCCCGGGTGCAGAAGGACGTTGGTTTAGTCCGGGTGCAGAAGGACGTTGGTTTACTCCCGGGTGCAGAAGGACGTTGGCTTAGTCCGGGTGTAGAAGGACGTTGGTTTAGTCCGGGTGCAGAAGGTCGTTGGTTTACTCCCGGGTGCAGAAGGACGTTGGTTTAGTCCAGGTGCAGTAGGACGTTGGTTTAGTCCGGGTGCAGAAGGACGTTGGTTTACTCCCGGGTGCAGAAGGTCGTTGGTTTAGTCCCGGGTGCAGAAGGTCATTGGTTTAGTCCCAGGTGCAGAAGGACGTGCCAGCTCGTGCCACTGGTTTAGTCCGGGTTTACGTCTCTTTTAGTCAGTGTTTAGTCCAGATTAACCCTTCACGTTAGGTACATGACCCCCGTAGCGCTCTCACCTGTTGCAGTCCACGTGCAGTACGATATGCGACGCGCTGACGGCGATGGAGAGCTTGTGCCACTGGTCGTCGGCGAGGCTGTAGGGGAAGACCTCGGTGTGCGGCTGCTGCCCCCGGGTCCGGTAGTGGAGGCGAATCTCGCTGCGCTGACCGCTGCTCTCCAGCTCCAGGAACCTGCACGAGATCAAAAAGGGGGGGACAGTGAGCGCTCGGGACGCACGGCGGGCTAAAGTTAGAGCTGGGTGAAGGCGACAGGATTGTAGAATGCACTCGAGAGATGAGGTTTTCTAAACGTTAAAAGAATCATAAGTACCGTATTTTCCGGACTATAAGTCGCACCCCGGCCAAAACTAGGTGCGACTTATATTTATACTTATATACTTATACTTATTCTCCGGAGCAACTTATATTTGATATTATTTGTTTTTTTCACACTTGCAACCGCATTTCATACTCCAGTGCAACTTAGTCTGGGAAATATGGTAGCCACTTTTAAGTAGGGATGTAAGATAAGATAAGATATGATAACCTTTATTTGGCCCACAATGGGGAAATTCCAATGTTGCAACAGAGATTAGGTACAGAAACAGATTAGGCACAGAATAATATAAAAATGTAGCAAGATTTAAATATATATATTTTGAAGAGGCTATTTTATTCCCTTTTAAAAACCTTTGGTACGAATAATTACCATCATAATTCCAAAAATATATGTTCTTATGTAGAACAGTATAGCGTGGAGTGTAATAGTGATCTTATATCCTAAAATGTTTTGGGGAACATTTTAAATTGTCTTAAAACAACTGCTTTAGCCATGGAAAAAAACACTTTGTTGATCTCAAGCAAACTTCAAAACAACAAAAACTCCTCAAGGTTCTCTGTACCAGGGGCATAAAAAACGCTTTATCAAACCAAAGTTGTCTTCGACTCGTTAGAATCTCGACCTTGCTATTTTCTCATTTTAGAGAGCTTCGTTTTACTGGGAGATGTTTTTGTTTCATTTGATTTCACCTGTTAAAATAAACCTGTCCCTAAGTAACCCACAGTAACACGGCAAAGACATGTCATTCAGTCAAAGTTCTGTCCATCAAACCTCTGCTTGCATCATCAAACTCTGGCCGTTTTTGTCCAAGTGGTTTCGGATTTAAACACAGCCAGTCGACGCCTTCAGTCGGGCCCTCGCCTTTCACACACATGCAGTTGAATACAAAGGGTCAAGCGGTCAGGAATAATGTAATAGGGCTTTACGTTGGTTAAGTGCAACATCAGCAGAGGACGTCGACCCCCGTGAACACGTCTGACGGTGAAACGAGGCATTAGCATTCAAAGGGAAATCTTCTCTCACACGGCGCATGCATTTATTTCATATTAACCTCAATGACAAGTGCTGCCGTGTGCATTTAACGTGTGATTCAATGTACTCAATCATTGCGTTTGAGTAATAAAAAGTCACTCAACTGAAGGATTCAATGAGAAAGGAACGGTTTTGAATTCAGCCTTGACACTTATTCTCATTGTCATAATAATTGATACTGAAACTAATCTGAACTCAAACGAATGTCAGAACTGAATACTCATTTGTATCAGTATCAATACTTAAAGAAATCACATGAATAATGAGCATTCCTGAGTAGTTTGAACATGGTCTGGATCTATGACATCAGATCATATGGTAATATTAATAACGTACTATTATTTTGTGCTGGAATTACGGGAAATTGTCTGTTTTTAATCTCAGTGTGGCATTTAAATCAGTATAGAAAATCAAACATTTTCCTTAGTGCTCGCACCTTTTAACAGAAATACAAAAGTACCGACTTTATTTTATTTTTTTGACACAAGACAAGAATTAAAGGCAAAACTAAAAAAAAATGAGGGATATAAAACAATATATTTTAGTAAGAAATAGTTTTAACTTTTCACTTCAGCTTCCTAAAACTAATAAGAATGTTGTGCTATCAAATCATGATGGTACAATATGATCAATAAATATCAGATATTGGAGAATTGTACTTTTTCGGTTTGAAATAGTTTTGACCAAGTGCCATTATGACGTATTGTAACTTTTTCTGTTACAATAGTGCAGCAGAGATTGTCACGCCTTCATTCATTTACAGAGATTTTATACTATTTACAAATTGCGACTTACTGTATTGGATTGTTCTACGGCGCCTTCGTTTATTCGTTCAAATCGCTCTGACTCGTTCATCTCTTTGGACGTTTTGAATGCAACGAACATGGCGAACGTGGCCAACGACGTTTGCATTTTGACGTTTTAATGCCGAGCTCACATCGCAATATTACGCGCTGAGTAATAGAGACGCTCTGCAAAGTATTAATCTGCCGAGCGACGCTAATATGTTTACACTTCGCCAACACACATGCATCCCCGCACACATAAACGCACCGTCTGACAACCCGGCGACAGTGAATTAGCACTTGCCACGCTCGCGAACACATCATCGAACACGCTCTCGTTTCGATTGGCCGAGACCTCCCCCAATTGGCCAAGGGTAAAACCATTAGCATCCGCGGGTATTCTTCGCATTAGCCTGCAAACGGTGCAGTCGGAGAGTTGCGGGAGGACCTCGATTGCCGTTCTGGTCGCCCGATGCCAGCGCGGCGCAGAGCTAATGGAGAAAATTAGCATGCTAACGGCGTCTCATCAGTTTTCAGTCCACAATTACAGAGTCAATGTCTAGAACGGCGATGAGCGATGCCGTCTGCGGCGTGCGCGCGGCTGCACAGCGGACAAGGGAGTAAATCATAGAAGCGCTCATTAAAAACAAATGTTGAAATTGTGCAGAAAACATTAGGGAGGTTGTGATGCGTTATGTTTAAGCGTGTGGTTGTTTATCATGTGTTAAATGTACGGCGAAGAGTCTTGGAAATCATAAACGAACGCGGCAATGGGGATCGGGATGGGATTGTCTGTGAGCCGTTTATAAACTTGTGGATATTTGAAGATGCTGAACGCTTCATTCAAAAGTATCTGTCGTACTAATGTCCAAACCAGTTCCTCGATTTCCTAACGCGTTCCTAATTCTTTCGTTTAGAGAGCTTTTTAGAGACGTTTCACGACTTTCAAAGGGCAAAGCGGATCTTTCAAGTGCATTGATTGGAAGAAGTAGATTACACATTGACCTTTTACTGGGAATTGTATTGTGGTTTTGGAAAACCATTGTGAAAGTATGTCTGTGCAATCACTTTTTAAGCATTAAGACCGCCTGAAGCCACAGTAATATAGTTAATTCTTTTAGGAACCACATCGGAACTGTTCTGTGCATTTGAAGACCTCCTGAAGACCTCTTGAAGGCCTCTTGAAGACCTCCTGAAGACCTGTTGTAGGCCTCATAAAGACCTTGTAAAGACCTCGTGAAGGCCTCTTGAAGACCCCCTGAAGACCTTGTAAAGACCTCGTGAAGACCTCGTGAAGGCCTCTTAAAGACCCCCTGAAGAGCTCGTGAAGGCCTCTTAAAGACCCCCTGAAGACCTCGTGAAGGCCTCTTGAAGACCCCCTGAAGACCTTGTAAAGACCTCGTGAAGACCTCGTGAAGGCCTCTTAAAGACCCCCTGAAGAGCTCGTGAAGGCCTCTTAAAGACCCCCTGAAGACCTCGTGAAGGCCTCTTGAAGACCCTCTGAAGACCTCGTAAAGACCTCATGAAGGCCTCTTGAAGACCTCTTAAAGACCCCCTGAAGACCTCGTGAAGACCTCGTGAAGGCCTCTTGACGACCCTCTGAAGACCTCGTAAAGACCTCATGAAGGCCTCTTGAAGGCCTCTTAAAGACCTCTTGCAGTCTCTCTTACCTGTTTTCTTGGTGGTGGATGGACAGGATGACTCCAGAATTGAGGTGGTCTTGTTTGACTGTGGCTAACACCGTGAACTCATTCTTCCCCCTCAGCTTTTGGATCATGGACCTTGAGACGTCAACTGGGGCCTTCACCTCCCGGGACGACCCTGCAACAGAAAAATGTTACCATTACTACCACTATGTATTTGTTTCAAAGTTAGTGAGGACAGACAGAAGGTACACTTGTACTTTCGTCCTGGTTTTGGGTCCAGTTGAAGTCCTGGTTCTACATGATCCAGAAAGATACAGAAACTTAGATGACACAATTAGGCCTGTCACAATAACAAATGTTGAAGTATGATATATTGCTACAGAAAATATTAAAACTAGAAAATGTTACTAAAAGATAATCCCAAAAACCCTTTACATACATAAAGAGCAGTTTTGTTTATATTTGATCTATTATGAGTTCTTTGTGTCACTTATACATCCCACAATAGTTCAAACTATATTGTATTACAAAAACAATAATGAAATGCAAATTTTGGCAGAAGCTTGCTCCAAAATAGTAATGTATAGCTTTTTGTAGTCTGTCAATGTTTTAAAGCTGTTAATGATTTTAAATACATCATATTTATATGATATATTGATATATGTATGAGTGTTTATTAGTGCTTGATCCGCTGTGTCTATTGGTTGCTTCTTTTTTGGGGAAGCTGGGTTTGCTTATCTTGGGCTATTCTGGTTTGTTAGTTTGTTTCTCTCTGGCAACCTTTAGAGAGAAACAGTAAATCGAGTGATCTAAATGCATAATCATCAGATTAGATGACAGACAAAACTGGAATATGAACAGCTAAACTAATCAAATAAAAATGACATTTTGTCATTTTCAGGGGACATCATTTGTAAATAAATGCAGCCTTGAACGTTGACTCAATTCAAACAGTAGTTTGTATTCTATTGCAGTGCAGCTCTAGTTCCACAGCTATGGAAGAGAAAGGCCAGTGCTACTGTAGTCTGTACTTTGTGTGTGGTTCTTTCTCCTGCGCCTTCTCCCCTGGGTTTGCCCCTTTCCTCCTCCTCTCCAGTCCGACACAGACCCTCCATGCTACTTTAATGGAAGCATCAATAAAAGATGGCGTTTCACATCAAAGACTTGGGCGCTGCGATGGGAGGCAAGCGTGCGCTGACCTGGCACAGTTAGGAGTTCAGGGAGACTCAGGCACGGACGCTTCTCCAATGTATTTACATGACTCCCACCAGTGAGGAGGGGCTAATTAGCACAATATGGAAATGCTAAAGCATTGATGAGGATTCTAAAAATAAGCACCATAGACAGAGAATTACATTGAGACATATGATGTAAGCTTTACTTTTGCAGTTTGTATGAACCACCATTATACAGATGGACAAACCCGGATCCAAACCAACTGTACAGGGACTTCAAATCAAATCAATTTATTTTTGTAAGGCCCAAAATCACAACAACAGTTGCCTCTGAGGGCCACAGGGAGAAATGAATCAACAATGTCTGTGGTGGCGATGAAGTCAGACAATGTCTGTGGTGGCGAGGGACGATGTCCCAGGGTCCTCTGTCCTTAGACTCTCCTTCTCGGCCAGGAAAAACTACAAAAAAAGACTTTAAAGATCCAGACCCAGAAAACCAGGTCTAAACTAAGTCAAAACTAGAACTGTAGAAGAACGTTAAAGATCCAGATCAAGACAAAACCAGGTCTAAACCAAGTCAAAACTAGAACTGTAGAAGAACTTTAAAGATCCAGATCAAGACAAAACCAGGTCTAAACCAAGTCAAAGCTAGAACTGTACAAGAACTTTAAAGATCCAGACCAATACAAAACTCCACTGTATGGCATTAATGTAACATCAATAAAAAGCCATTACAGCTGTTTTTATTGCTCAAAATACTACAAACAACATGCATTGAGCAGGTAACTCAACCTGAAGGCTGTTTGTCTCCATGGAAATATACTTAATGCCATACGGTAGAACATTCTAACCAAAGATACAGTGTTTGTCATGGCCAACACTGATATTTTAGAAAGTTTTTTTTTTTTTTTTAGGCCAACATGTAGAGTAGATTTTCATAATTTTCCCCAAAATATACGATTGTAAATTACTACAAACTCAATTACTGCCTATACTGTGTGTTTCTCTACATAAAAAGAGTATAAAAAGGAGACACATTTATAGAGAGACTGCAAAATATCTCTGGGTAAAGCGTTCCGCTTATAAAGGCAGTTTTTCTCATTCTCGTATTCATATTTCTGACGTTAAACCAAACAAACGCGGCCTTTCGGAGCCTGGAACACGGCAATCTGTTTACAGGCAACCTAAAGCAAAGGTATACATTTGCATATACTTAAAACTGCACTTGGAAGTAATAGTTTGGATGTTGTTCCCCGTCGGCTTTTAAGTGCATCAGAGGCACACATTCCTGTCATTTCTGTCCAAATGAAAAGTGCTCTCTCGGTCTGTGGCCCTCCAGGGAGAGAACAGGCCGGGCCTTCATACATTTTACATTTCTGGTGTCACTGGCTGCACAGATGGTCCTATGACTAAGGGACAGTACTTCTGCCTGCAGTTAATCTGCCTCCATCAACTCTGTCCGTTAAATGAGCAAATCCACGCGAGCACAGAGGATATAATCTCACAAATGATGGAATATTTAATCCGCGAGTGCCGGATGCAACCTACTTTTTATCTCCATTGGCAAAGACATTAAAGGACAAATCAGTGATGTTTTAATCGATGTATTGCACAAAAGTAGTTACAATATTTCATTATTGTAATCGCTATTCATTTGTATTCGTTTTAAGTGATTAAAAAAATTGTACTGCTGCCGTAGCAATTAACGGCAACAAAAACTAGATGTATATCTTTTGAAGAAACATAGGTCTAAACATAGGTCTAAACCAGGTCTAAAGCAGGTCTAAAGCAGGACTAAACCAGGTCTGAAACAGGTCTGAAACAGGTCTGAAACAGGCCTGAAACGGGACTAAACCAGGTCTGAAACAGGTCTGAAACAGGTCTAAAACAGGTCTGAAATAGGTCTGAAACAAGTCTGAAACAGGTCTAAAGCAGGACTAAACCAGGTCTGAAACGGGTCTAAATCAGGGCTAAATCAGGTCTGAAACAGGTCTGAAACAGGTCTGAAACAAGTCTAAACCAGGTCTGAAACAGGTCTGAAACAGGTCTGAAACAGGTCTAAACCAGGTCTAAAACAGGTCTGAAACAGGTCTGAAACAAGTCTAAACCAGGTCTGAAACAGGTCTAAAGCAGG
The DNA here is from genome assembly GCF_026437365.1 of Eucyclogobius newberryi. Taxonomy (NCBI): domain Eukaryota; kingdom Metazoa; phylum Chordata; class Actinopteri; order Gobiiformes; family Gobiidae; genus Eucyclogobius; species Eucyclogobius newberryi. The sequence continues at coordinate 19,244,411 of NW_027316389.1, forward strand.
ACTAAACCAGGTCTGAAACAGGTCTGAAACAGGTCTGAAACAGGTCTAAAACAGGTCTGAAACAGGTCTGAAACAAGTCTAAACCAGGTCTGAAACAGGTCTGAAACAAGTCTAAACCAGGTCTGAAACAGGTCTGAAACAAGTCTAAACCAGGTCTGAAACAGGTCTGAAACAAGTCTAAACCAGGTCTGAAACAGGTCTGAAACAAGTCTAAACCAGGTCTGAAACAGGTCTGAAACAGGTCTGAAACAGGTCTGAAACAAGTCTAAACCAGGTCTGAAACAGGTCTGAAACAGGTCTAAACCAGGTCTAAACCAGGTCTAAAACAGGTCTGAAACAGGTCTGAAACAGGTCTAAACCAGGTCTGAAACAGGTCTAAAGCAGGACTAAACCAGGTCTGAAACAGGTCTGAAACAGGTCTGAAACAGGTCTAAAACAGGTCTGAAACAGGTCTGAAACAAGTCTAAACCAGGTCTGAAACAAGTCTAAACCAGGTCTAAACCAGGTCTAAACCAGGTCTAAAACAGGTCTGAAACAGGTCTAAAACAGGTCTGAAACAGGTCTGAAACAGGTCTAAAACAGGTCTAAACCAGGTCTAAAACAGGTCTGAAACAGGTCTAAAACAGGTCTGAAACAGGTCTGAAACAGGTCTAAAGCAGGACTAAACCAGGTCTAAAACAGGTCTGAAACAGGTCTAAAACAGGTCTGAAACAGGTCTGAAACAGGTCTAAAGCAGGTCTGAAACAGGTCTAAAGCAGGACTAAACCAGGTCTAAAACAGGTCTGAAACAGGTCTAAAACAGGTCTAAAACAGGTCTGAAACAGGTCTGAAACAAGTCTAAACCAGGTCTGAAACAAGTCTAAACCAGGTCTGCAACAGGTCTGAAACAGGTCTAAAACAGGTCTGAAACAGGTCTAAAGCAGGACTAAACCAGGTCTAAAACAGGTCTGAAACAGGTCTAAAACAGGTCTAAAACAGGTCTGAAACAGGTCTGAAACAAGTCTAAACCAGGTCTGTAACAAGTCTAAACCAGGTCTGAAACAGGTCTGAAACAGGTCTAAACCAGGTCTAAACCAGGTCTAAAACAGGTCTGAAACAGGTCTAAAACAGGTCTGAAACAGGTCTGAAACAGGTCTAAAACAGGTCTAAACCAGGTCTAAAACAGGTCTGAAACAGGTCTAAAACAGGTCTGAAACAGGTCTGAAACAGGTCTAAAGCAGGACTAAACCAGGTCTAAAACAGGTCTGAAACAGGTCTAAAACAGGTCTGAAACAGGTCTGAAACAGGTCTGAAACAGGTCTAAAGCAGGACTAAATCAGGTCTGAAACAGGTCTGAAACAGGTCTAAAACAGGTCTGAAACAGGTCTGAAACAAGTCTAAACCAGGTCTGAAACAGGTCTGAAACAAGTCTAAACCAGGTCTGAAACAGGTCTGAAACAGGTCTTCAACATTAACAATTTCTAGATGTTTTATACTAGCCACTGTTATTTTTATGCTGTATGTTCCTTCTGTTTGTTTTTTATTTGTACTTGTAATATATATCTGTATAAATGTAAGTGGGAAAAACAACAACTAAATGACTCAATAAAGCCGCAAAGCGTGAAAATATAAGATTTTTTTTTTATAGTCAATTGAGCTACTTAGAAAGAAATCACAGGGTTGTAGCTCAGTGTCACGGAAGCGATGTGCAACTAGCAGGGAGTCTCTTCTATATGACATGTCTATTATGGGCCAAATAGTCTCAGCAGGAGCAGGTGTCAGGGCGGGTCCGAGCCCAAATGGAGCGAGGGGGGAGGAGACGGGGGAGGAGGGGACAGACACATGATAGGGCTGCAGAATATATCACTATAATCTACTATTGAGTTGTTTTTGATTAAAGAATGTCCTCGGAAATGGACAAAATACCCTGTCTTTAGATGCAAAAGTCACGTATCTGCAGTTTAGACCTCTGCAATTCACAGGGTTCTGAAATTCACAGGTTTTATTAGTTTATCAGTTCATACTTGCGCCGCAACGCTAATCACATTTTCTACAGCGGGGAGCAGAGAGAGGGTAGAAAAGAGAGGCAATAGAGTAGAGAGAAGTGAGAGAAATTAGAGAAATGAGAAAAGGAGGGGAGAAAGTGAGGGCAGACAGGAAACAGGGGAGAGGCAGGTGGAGAGAAAGGAGCGGTGATGGATGATGCGCTGTAGGGAGAGTGCAAAGAGAGAGAGAGAGGGGAGAGAAGTGAGAGTATGGAGAGGAGAACGGGGCGAGAAGAGGAGGACAGGGTGTAGAGAGAGAAAGGAGGAAAGAGGAGGGAGACTGGAAAGAGAAAGCTGGGAGAGGAGAGAGGAGGGAAAGAGGGGAGAATTGGAGGAGGCAGAGAGAGAGGAGAGAACAGAGGAAAGATAAGGAGGATGGGAAAGAGAAAGCTGGGAGAGGAGAGAGGAAGGAGATGAGTGAGAGAGAGAGAGAGAGAGAGAGAGAGAGAGTGAGGGGGAGAGAGAGAGAGAAAGAGAGAGAGAAAGAGAGAGAGGGAAGAAATTAGCGGAGGCAGAGAGAGAGGCGAGAAACGGAGGAAAGATAAGGAAGAAGGGAAAGAGAAATCCGGGAGAGGAGAGGGAGAAGAGACAGAGGGGAAAGAGGGGATAAATTAGAAGAGGCAGAGAGAGAGGAGAGAGAAAGGGGGGAAGAAGAAGTGAGAAGGAATGATGAAAGAAGAAGGGGAAGAGAGAGACATGGATGGAGAAAGGAGAGGGATGAGAGTGAAGAGGGAAGGTGGGAAAAGGAGCGAGAGAGAAGAGATATAGCGGAGAAGGAGGAAGGGTGGAGCAGGGGGAGGCATGTAAGCCCCACCGAGACCTCCAGAGCCGGGCCATCTCTCTTTGATCCCTGAGTGGACGGCTGTCATGGCGACACTTGTTCCACTCGGAGGGGGAGGACAGAGCAGACGTGTGAACGAAGTGCTCGGAATGATCCATGTGGTGGGTCCCGTGTCCCACTCTCGGGCGGAGACAGGCGGTTATGATGTCACATGACCACACTGGGACGGCCGAGACAGGTGGTTATGACGTCACACGACCACACGGGGGCAGCGGAGACAGGTGGTTATGACGTCACACGACCACACGGGGGCGGATACAGGTGGTTATGACATCACACGACCACACGGGGGCGGATACAGGTGGTTATGACGTCACACGACCACACGGGGGCGGAGACAGGTGGTTATGACGTCACACGACCACACGGGGGCGGATACAGGTGGTTATGACGTCACACGACCACACGGGGGCGGATACAGGTGGTTATGACATCACACGGGGGCGGATACAGGTGGTTATGACATCACACGACCACACGGGGGCGGCTACAGGTGATTATGACATCACACGGCCACACGGGGCGGAGACAGGTGGTTATGACGTCACACGACCACACGGGGGCGGATACAGGTGGTTATGACATCACACGACCACACGGGGGCGGATACAGGTGGATATGATGTCACACGACCACACGGGGGCGGATACAGGTGGTTATGACATCACACGACCACACGGGGGCGGATAAAGGTGGTTATGACGTCACACGACCACACGGGGGCGGCTACAGGTGGTTATGACTTCACACGGCCACACGGGGGCGGAGACAGGTGGTTATGATGTCACACGACCACACGGGGGCGGATACAGGTGGATATGATGTCACACGACCACACGGGGGCGGATACAGGTGGTTATGACATCACACGACCACACGGGGGCGGATAAAGGTGGTTATGACGTCACACGACCACACGGGGGCGGCTACAGGTGGTTATGACGTCACACGACCACACGGGGGCGGCTACAGGTGGTTATGACTTCACACGGCCACACGGGGGCGGAGACAGGTGGTTATGATGTCACACGACCACACGGGGGCGGATACAGGTGGATATGATGTCACACGACCACACGGGGGCGGATACAGGTGGTTATGACATCACACGACCACACGGGGGCGGAGACAGGTTTTGCCTCAGATACGTCCAAAAGGTGAATTCACAAGTGTTGAATCTGATCATTTCTTTTAGCGATTCGACCCTACAACGTGCTATATTACAAGAACAATAGTCATTTTAGCATCCCACCATCTGTGAGGAGGACGATTCGCCTCGGCCTTACCCATGGGTTTCAGAATGATGATTCATTGAGACCGTTGCCCGAGTAACAATGTAAAACTAAATATCATATAATTTGTATAGGTCTTTGAAATGACACATAGATTATAACAGGAAGCTGAGACCCATGTATAGAAGCGTATGCAGGTCATCCAAACTCTAGAAGTATAATGGCTTTATTATATATATTTAAACAATCGTATTCATAAAATTGATTTAGCTTTTGTTAAATGATTACTAACATTAACTTTTCCTTCTAAAAAAAAGCCTCAGACCTGTGACGAAGACAAAAGCCTGACCACCGAAACGTGTCCTATAAGCTTATAACTTGTTGTTTTTCAACGTTTTCTCTTATTTAAAGATAAAACACATTCAAATAGATCATGTTCACTGTTTGTATCGATCTTTTGTTACACAGCAGTACATAAACAAGGTCTATTACAATATTGTGGTGTCATCAGACAAACTACTACCACTACTACAGAAGCTACTGTTTCCCATTATTTGTAGTTCGTAGAAAAAGATTCAGTTGCAGTCGTCGGGACAATGTTTTTGATCACAAATAAATATGTAGAGAAGTAACTTTATTCAATATTTAATCAACAATAAGCGAAATTACACCAAGAATTGTACTAAACAAGGATATTTACGCTGCATTAGCCTACGTATCCAAGAACAAACAGAACAGCTCACTCGATACGCGTTAGGATTCTTTACAGAAGTAGAATAAAACCAAAGAGCTTTAAGGCCTGAAGCGTTTACTGGCCACATCCCCGTCCGGCTGTTTACAGAGTTCCAAAGGTGCAGGGGACGAGCTGATTCCTGGGTTACGAAAAGGCGAAGCTCTCCCTTCTGCCAGATCGATGTGGTCACTCTGAGGAGGCCGCGGTCGATTATCTATTGGCAGGTGCCTGAACGGGGGCCGCCACCTGCTCCTAACGACCACTCGCTGTGAGCGCCCGACACAAAACAGGCTGAGAATAATGATCCGGGGCCCGCGGAAATCCCATCGGCGCGCATTTCTGAACCATAACGCGGCTTCTGGTATATCTGTTAATTGTTTACAGTCGGGCTAAGTACGTTTTTCCAAGGATGAGCTTTCTGAAGCTTTTTGTTCGAGTGGAGAGAGAAGCCAACTCTTCACAGCGAGACAAGAGATCCATAAATCAATAGTTTAATTTATCTTAATGCGAGCGCTCGTTGAAGTCTGACGGAGGAGCGCATCAAAGCAGGATGTCTGTGAGTCCATTAACAAACTGTTTGCCACGGACTTTTATTTGGACCGACTCTGGGCCATGGGCGGGGCCATGTTGTACGCTCACATTTCCTGGAGATGAAGGCAATATTCTTACACGATAAAGATAAAACTGAATATCTAAAGTGACAATACTTTGGCAATACATCGGAAAAGTGCGGAAATGTGCCTCTGTTCCATACATCCATGTTCAAAAGCAACATACATCCATGTTGCTTTTGTAAAAAAAAATTGAGGAGTATTGGGTAAAATGAAATTGCAGATTGTGGACTAAATATGGATTATTGTGGAAAAAATACTCTCATGAAGCTAACTTTACAGAAAGATGAATTCCAGCGATCTTTGTGAGTTCAAAGACGAATCCTTGTTAAGCTCCCACTGATTTGTTTTTGCAGTGCACACCAGTGGTAAACGGGCCAATCATAAACGTGGCATTTGGGGTCCGCAGGTGGAACTGGAACCAATCACAGAGCAGCGTTGTGGTTTGGGCAGAAGTCAAAAGAGCCGAACCAAAACAAACATGGTCTTCTACCATGATCCATGTGATTTGTCTAGAACGTGCACACAATGGCACTTTGTACATTTGTGGATGAGAAAGAGGACTCAGCTTTTCTCTCCACTTGATTTTCACAGTTTAGATTGTTTTGCTTCCTCTGCTGTTGCGACGCTTCGACCAATCAGGGCAAAGTATATTTGTAACACCCCGAGGGCTTTCGGCGAGAGCCTTCCCAGATTGATTTACTGTAGAAGTCAATTCAGAGCGAGACACAGAGTTCATGATGACATTGTGGTCTTGGGCAACACTTGTTGATTGTTGGAACCATGTCTCCATCAGTCAGCCCCAGGACAGCTGTGGCTACAGAAAGAGATATTGTGGAAGGTGAATAATGAGCCGATGTAACACTGAGTCTTATCAAGCTTTGTAAAGCACCATTTTTAAGTCAAGCCATTATAGTTTAAACACATATATTTGTGGGGCAAATGATTTCTTCCTGATTTGAAGATCTTGAGGACCTCTTTCTACTCAGCACATATAATATCTTGATTGGAATTGTGCTATTGCAACAGAAAGCCATTGCCAGCCTTCAAATCAAAGTAACAGATACAAGAACTCTTTCATTCCTGCAGCTATTTCTATTTAAATGCTGATCAGGAACTCACTCACTCACTGATGCGAACCTGCCCTGTTGTTGGTGGACACACACTGTGTGTTATAAGGTATTTGTAAATGTTAAGCTTTATTGTGTTTTGTTTCTCTCTTCGCTGATTTCATTCACTGATACTGATAATATTCTAAAATCACAAATTACAATCGAGTACAAGTTCCCTAAACAACTCCACCAGTTTTAAAGATGATTGTGGAAACATGCCGCCGCGTCTTTAGCTTCAGTGTTTCAGTTTAGTCGGTTTAAATAGACACTCAGTGGATTAGCAGCACCACCGCGCTCTGCCACATTTGTATTTAGATCATGCCTCCTCAAAGTTCAGGTAAGACTCGGCTTAGATACAAGTCTTTTCTCACACTATGTTCACGTCTGCCTGTATTTACACACAGGAAGAAAGCACCACACGGTTCCCTTTCAAAACCCCAGGCAAAAAAGAGATATAAATATATATACGATTGCGCATCAAGATGTTCTGCTAATTTTATCATTACGCTAAAGTCACGAGGCGAACATTACAAATATCAGGTGGAATCACTGGTACTTTAGCGTGTGGGTAATTGCTAGTCTCTTGTGGGTTGCCAGAACAAAATAACACATCCCACATCTTTTTGCTGCTTCTCACCAACGGCGTTTTACAAGAACAAGATCTCTCAGGCAGTCTGTGCTGAGGACGCCAGAAGCCCACAAGACTGAGGGGGTAAAAGAACGACTCAGAAGCAGGAGAAAGTAGGAAAAGCCACCATCGTTTAGAAAGTGTTATATGTATAAATGTGTCTATATGTCAAATGCTTTAATACATCAGTAATAACACCCATAATCATCAGATGAATAGTTATTGATAATCCAACAGAAATGTACTCAAATAAACCTGTGTACAGTATGTGTTGAAGCATCGCACGAATGTGAAAGAACTGTAAAAGGATTTCTCTGTTTTCAGTACTTAGCGCTTAATACCGTATTTTCCGAACTATTAGTTGCACCTTTTTTGATAGTTTTGGCCGGGGTGAGACTTATACTCCAGAGTGACTTATATGTGATATTATTAACACATTATTATATAATTTTGTTCATTATTTTCACATTGACAACCGCATTTAACGTGTTGATTATTTTCACACAAACAACTACAGGAGGGCGCTCTTGGCAATAAGCGTCTTGGATTTTATAAAAAAAAATTCCCCCAAAAATGCAACTTATATATATGTTTTTTTCTTCACTTTTATGCATTTTTGGCTGGTGTAACTTATAGTCCGATGCGACTTATAGTCCGGAATATACGGTACTACTTTTTTTAATAGATTACACTGCATTTTATCTGATCTTGATGCAGTTTTTCACATTAAATATACTTGATAGTCGGCTTCAAATAGCTTCAAAACGGCTAATCAAGGTGATATATCACTACTTCCTGAAAACGTGTGTGGAGTGTGTGTTTTCCGTGTGTCTGGGAGATTGTTTCAGTTCAATCACAGTCATCTTTTCTTTTGTATTGCAACCCAATATCAGAACGGCAGCTGCATAACGGAGCAACGCGATATTCATCAACAGGAAAAAACCACCCAGACAATGAAGCAGACTGACCGACAGAACCGCAGAAAACAAGTGACCCTCAACCTGCAAGATAAACGCTAAACCTTCAGCTAGGCACTCGAACGGAAGTACAAGTCAAAAGTAGAAATAACATTTGCCTTTTGAGGGTTTGAAATGAAAGTAAAAAACAAAGTTACCGAAAAAGAATAAGAAGAGAAGTGAAGCTAAACCACTTACCGTATTTTCCGGATTATAAATCGCACCTTTTTTCATAGTTTTGGCCGGGGTGCAACTTATACTTACATTTATACTTATATACTTATACTCCGGAGCGACTCATATGAGATATTATTTGTCATTTTCACACATGCAACCGCATTTCATACTCCAGTGCAACTTATATATGTTTTTTTCTTCTCTATTATGCATTTTTTGCTGGTGCGACTTATAGTCCGGAAGATACGGTAATTGCTGTCATTATTCATTTATTATCCATCTTTATTTGTTCAGGTAAAGAAGAAGAAAGTTAAAGAACATATGAGGCGCCCGTAGCAAACACCAAATTGCACCCACGGGTAAAATTCCACCGCTTGTTACAGTGAAAAGGTGGAAGAAGTGTCTTGCCCAAGGACACAGCCGACAGTAACATTGAAATTACGACGCGCCGGTTCTCACGCATCGCGGCCTGAAAAACCCCCTCTTGCATATATGTTTAGATAGATATGCAAACGGAGAGGCGCGGCCCCTAAAGCGGCTTGTTGCAGTATATTATTCCACCTCTCGGGAACATTTGCATTCGACGGACCGTCTTACCCCCCCAGCCCCCCGCCGTGCGCCGCCGTGCGCCAAATACTCCACGGACTCAAGGGCACCTCCAGGACTTGCTTTGGACAGCGATTTCTCCCCAATTCTGTGACCATCACTTCCTCCTCCTCCTCCTCCTCACGAATGCACAAAAGCCCCGCGGGACAGCAGCGCTCGCCCCCTCCAGGGTCAGCAGCAGAAATATGGGTACGGCAAGAAAAGTGGGACCACAAGAGACAGTTTACAGGTAGTGTCTATGGTCTATGTTTAGGGAGCGATGTGTTCAAATACAAAGGAAAACGTTGGTGTGTAAAATAAGAGATGTTACCTTAAAGAGGCAAATGACAGTCCAAGGTTGCCCCTGTCTCAGACCCAAAGCTGCTAATGCATGCCACTTATGAATTTGTTTTATTTATGAAGATTTTTTGGCCCGTACGCTTTATTAGACAGGAGAAGAAAGTGTGAAATGTGGGATGAGAGAGAAGGGAGGACATGCAGTAAATTGAGTCGGGATTCGAGCTCACGTCACCGCGGCATACAGCAAACAATATTAATTTCACTCAATGATATTTGTTGCAATATTATGGAGGCTAACGGAATCGTAGAAATGATACTTTGCCACTGATTGTTACTTACATATCCCAAAGAAAAACAATTACAAAATGGAGCAAAGGATCATGGAGTTTGTAAGGTCTTGATATTGTGACAACCGTATTGTTATAAAACTTTTACAATGCGATAACACAATAATTCAGTTGTTACATCCACGAGCACTGAAAAGCGAATAAGTAGAATAGGATATACGTTTGATACTGTGTTTTCTGGACTATAAATCGCACCAGCCAAAAAATGCATAGTAGAGAAGAAAAATCTTATATAAGTCGCACTGGAGTATAAGTCACATTTTTGGGGGAAATGTATTTGATAAAATCCAAGACCAAGAACAAACCTTTAATCTTGAAATGCAGTTTAAAATAATAACAGATTAGAGAACATGGTGAATAGGTGTACGTATGCTAACGCTAATGCTAACACCTTCAGTTACATGAGGCACAGACAGAACTGTGGTAAGTGTCTGGTATGTTAACGTAACATATTAACAGTTATTCAGATAACTATAGCATAAAGAACATGCTAACAAGTTTACTAAAGCATCAGTTTTACCCCAAATCACTAAATCCATTGAATTCTTCTTCCTCTGTGTCACTTCTAAACAACTCCACAAACTCCAGAGGTAGAGGAAGTGCAGATTCTTCTCCTGTGTCGCTTGGAGCCTAGAGCGCCCTCTTGTGGTTGTCAGTGTGAAAATAACAAATAATATCATATTTAAGTTGAGTATAAATTGCAAACCGGCCAAAATACCGGAAGATATAGTAGTTGTAATAATCCACAATGGGCCTTGTAATGTTTCTAGTAGGGGGTCCGCCACCTGCTTCTCTCTACTGAAGGCGATATAGCTTTGCCTGGAATGTCCCACAGTATAAAAGAGAAGCGGGGGACGCTGCCAGACCGCCTTAATGTACTTTTGAGCAATAAAAGACACTCGAAATGAAACTAAACGCTTGATCAATGTGTTTAATGCCATACTGTGGAACATTACAAGCAAATCAATAACCTCCAAGGAGTTGAGCAGAAGCGGCAGAACGTGCAAACAGAGCACGTTTGAAGTTCACGCGCAAAAACAGGCAGATACGGCAGGCATATTATCGGTCAAGATTGGTGGTCCTTAGCAACTGCGGGCTTTAGGCGGGGAAAACATAAACACCGCACTCGTCACCGTGACATTTCCTCTGTCTGAGCGTAACAGTCTTTCCTTTTTGTACGGTTTCTCGTTATGGCGGTGTTTTATTTTGCTTTTTTCCTCCATCATCAGACCTTGAATCGCAGCCGCTCTCGTTCCAGACAGTCGACAATGTATTGCATCATTACGTGGCTGAGTCCTCCGGTGCCGTTATTAGCAACCGGCTTCACACTGGCGCTAAATTGGAGCTACGCCGTCGGTTCCACGACAACAACAACAACAGCAGCAGCAGCAGCAGCAGCAGCACAAATTTAATGCAAAAAATCTGAAATGCTCACACTCTCTTCCTCCATCCCTTTCTCTAAACATCTTGCTCTCTCTCTCTTTCTACCCCTTCTCTAAGCATCTCTGCCACTTTCTTTCCTCTCTCCATCCCTCCCCTTTGCTCTCTCTCTCTTCTGCTCCATCCGTCTCACTCTATGCCTCTCGCCTTCTCCATCCTCCCGTTCTCTCTCTCTCTTCGCCCGTCTCTCTTCTCATCTTTTTGCCGCTCACTCTGCTTTTGTAGAAGTGTTCTCCCGTCTCACCTTCGCTTTTCATCTTAACCCACATTCCCATTCTCTCTCCTTCTCTCCTTCTCTCCTTGCCATCTCTTTCTTTCTCTCGCCCGCCCCTCTTTCCATCTTGCCAATCTCTCCTTTTTCTCTCCTTTGTGCTTCCTCTCGTCAATCTGGCTCACCTCTTTTTCCAACTTCTCCCACTCTCTCTCTCTCTCTCTCTCTCTCTCTCTCTACTTCTCCTCTATCTGTCTTTTTATCTCTCTCTTGCTATCTTCTTCTTCCATCTTTTGCTTTCCCTCTCTTCTATCTGGTTCTCTCCTCTCTTCCCATCGTCTCCCATTCTCTTTAATCAATCCACTGTATCTCTCTCACCCTCTCCGTCGTGGCCACCTTCTCGTGCAATTCTTTTCTTTCCCTCTCTTCTATCTGACTTTTTCCTATCCCTCGCTCATTTGTTTCAATCCCTCTCACCCTATTATTTCTCCTTCTCTCTCTATCCCTCTCCTCACATTCCCCATTTCTCGTTTGCCTTCGCTCTTTCGCCCCCTTCTATCCGGCGCTCTACCTCTGCTTCCTCCATCTCTTCCTCCTCTCCCTCCATCTCTCTCTCCCTCCCTCTCTCACACCATCTACACAGACAAGCCACCGCGCTGCTGTATAATAAATTACTTTCTTCCATGCCGTTTCACTCGAGACCGGGAAATAATCACCACAACATCCGTGGAAACACCTCGCCGCTCGTCTTCTGAACACGCAGAGAGAGGGAGCAGGCTCGGGAGACCGACAGGATTCAAAGACACAGACACAATTACAGCCAAACAGACTCTACTGCTACTGCTGCTGCTGGACGAGGAGGTGGCAGGGCGGTTTGCACTCAGACTTTAGTTCTAGCAGCACCGAAGGGATAACGGCGGTGGGTTATACCTAAGTAATATTCCTCAAGTGGAGAAGTTGGAAGTGGTGAGTTGCAATAACAGATTGGAGCGTGAAACTACGGCGAGATTACAGGCGGATACCTCTGTATTTTAGTTTTGTACCAGTACTTTTATGTTACCTTTTTGCTACTGGTACTTGAACAGACCCTATTTTTTTATTATATGTTAGCTAGAGGTCCCAAACCTTTTTTGGACACGTCTAATGCTGTGTCTCACTCCCGACCCAGTGTGCAGGAAATTCTTCAGGCAAACAAATCTCTTGTCAACAATTTTTCTTCTTTTAATGATATTGACGGTCAAAACCTTGCTTATAAAACATTCTTAACTACAGAAAACACTTTATGTTTAAAATGCCATTCAATTCATCCTCTATTTCAAATCTGTATTCATTCCAAGGACCCCGGAGTGCTAAAGTACCTCCGGTTGGCAAACATTGATCTAGAAATCTCTAGGAAGAAAAACTGTAGTTATTATCATTCTACTTGATGGGCGGTACCACCATTTTTTGCATCAATACGCTGTAACCAATCAAGTACTTATTGGTGGTAACTCTTTTTCGATACCGATTCTCGATAATGGTGACGACATTTCAATAATAACATGTGTAAATGAAGGGTTTCAAATGGGCTCTAAAGAACAGACAGAACACAGATGGTTCAGTCCAATCTGCTGCTGGTGAAGCCAAAACAATGAATAAATGGCCCCAACATGTCAAAATTAGTATCCATATTTGCAGATCGGTATCGATACCCATCTTTTACTGAGTCTGTACTGATACATCAATGCTTCAATACAAATACCTGCATCTCTAATCTGAAGATCACATTGTTTGGTAGTATCAGTTTTTAATTTTAAAATGTTGTGGTACAATTAAACTATTCCGAGCTATGATCAAGATTCTGTTCTTTTCTGTTTTCCTCACGCACTAGTCGGCCTCTATGCTCTGAGTGAGTGACAGGTGAGCTTAACCAATCACACGTTGAGGTGTGAAGCCCAAGAGGAAGTGCATGGCTTTAGTTAACTCATAATGCATTACAACCACATCAAGTTAAATCCTACAGTAATATCCCGGCAGCACACACGCCAGGCTCTGTGCCAGCCTCGCCGTCATGAGATCGATTCCTGGCTCAAATGGTTGAATGTCCTCCCTACTCTCAACCTCATTTCACTCTGCACTACACTGAACAGTCTAATAAAGCCCACAGGTCAAAGAAAATATTTTTAAAAAGAAATTAAAAGCTTGTGTTGTTAATTCAAAAATAATCATACTCTCAAGTTAAAGTACATACATAATACATGTTTGTTATACAACTGAACAACATCAGAGTAAAAGTACAACAATACTACAAAGGGAGGTGTGGGTGTTGCATGTCGTTGCTTGGGGGTGGGAGGGTGGTGCTTCTTTGTGCACACTGAGGTTATTTATATAGATCTGGACACATACAGCTGTCCAGATATTAAAAAACCCTCAGATGGGGGTGCTAATAATGTGATAACCGGTTGACAACACTGAGGCCTCTTGGGTGGGTGTGTGCATCTGTATTATAGCCTCCCCTGGGGGTGTGGCTCGACTACAATGCCCTGTATAGTAGCGCTGACAGCTCTACTCTGAAGAAGCATGAGGAGGACCAGTCTAATCAGCCGAAACCCCCACTGCTGGGACATAAAGACACGTATATGAAAGCAATCTGGCCACACGTGGAGCGATAAGAGAGATTATGTAGTAATGTGGAGGTGGAAAAACCCAGACGACCAGACACAGATCCCACAAGACAAGACATGAGATCGGGTGCACAAAAACAAGAGAAGAATTCTACATCATTCATAATAAACATTTGGTGTCGTTTGGTTCTTTTTGTCCGAATCACAAAAAAATCACATGTGTACACGAGGTCTCTGGTGGAAACGCTGTTGAATATTGAGTATATTTTCTATGATAAAACTATTACAAAACGACTGCAGAGAGCTGATTAAACGATCATGCAGTATAATCTTTCAAGTGAGATTATGAAGTGACATTTTAGCACTTTTTGTGGCTAGTTCTTTATTCCATTGACATTTTCTGCTTGAGCCTCTGCCAAGATATTTACAGAAACTTTTTAGCACATTTCTGCAGCACTGCCAAAAGACTGTCCAGATATCATCATTAGGATAATCACCCGCCCTTACAGTAATGTAGAAATGTGTTTTAAGGCTACACTGCAGCATCAGGTTTTCTGCAATAACAGACCTTTAAAAAAATATATAGTATATTGTATAATTTCCTTTTTGTATAGCATTATTTTTAAAGGCAGGTTGGTCCGAAACGCAGGATACAATTTCAAAAAGGTATAAAATGCCAACAAATACTGCAAAATATATCACAAATTGTGACTAAAAACATGCAGCTTTCCACAATAAAATGCCACGACAAAGAGGTGAGAAATAAGCCCTGCACTTTTTAACAGGAAGTCAATTATTCTAAAAAGGCAAGGCAAGGCACGTTTATTTGTAGAGCACATTTCATACACAAGGCAATTCAAAGTGCTTCACACAACAGGAAAAATGCATTAAAATCACAAAGAAATTACAGAAACAGAAATACAATAAAATTAACTAATTAAGGAAAAAAAGAAAAAATACCTATCCACAAAGGGTAACGTGTTTTCGGAGTCCAACTCCCTTTTAAATCAGTCCAACTGATTGTACGTACTTTTACACGTCCATCGTGTTTCGGAGTCCAACTCCTTTTTAAAAACGTGCCGCTTTCCACAAAACATGCCGCTTTCCACAATGAAATGCAACAACAAAGAGGAGAAAAATAAGCCCTGCAGGAAGTTTAACAGTTAGTCAATTATTATATTATTATAAGTCATTATGCGTTTATATTCTGGGAAGAAAATGACAAATTGAAATGAAGAAAATACAAAACTAGGGATCTACTTATTTAGGTTATTCAAGTAATAAAACGATAATATCACATAAATCTGAAAGTATAGCTTAGTACTCGACATGTATTCCCTCTGAATTGCCCTCGTCTCCTTCTCTTATCGCTGCCCACACCCAGTCTACCGCGATAACAGGCCTCCTCGGGGCGTCCGGGCTCGTGCACGGGGGACTCAGCGCTGGATGTGTTCTGCAGCTTTCTAATGAGCGCTGGTATGTCGCCGGTGTCTGTTGGGATGTCTACCGTCCCAGCTCGCACAGTGACTCTACACGGGAAATCAGCACAGCCTATCGACACACAGAGAGAGAAAGAAACCTGCTCCATGCTGCTATTTTAGGTTTTATACATCATTTTTCTCAACATGATGGGCTGCTCCTATCCAAGGCTATTCTTATCATAACTATTCTTGACGACTGCTGTGCGTGTATCTCCCCAGGTACAATATATACTGAGCGTTACGACCCGACCGTCAAAAAGCAAACCATTAGACCGGCACTGAAACGCGGTCCATGTCAAAGGTGCATCGGCCATGTGTCTTTATAAAGTACGCTCCGTCAGAAAAGCACAGAACGTTCATTCTATGGCGACACCGAAATGGTAAAACAACAGCCGAAATCTGAGCCGTGACGGAAAATAAATGTATTTATTAGCGCGCGTGCATCATCTTCCGGCCTTCCCCCATCGCCCGACATCATTGACTTAACATAAACCATTTCAAAGACGAATGTGCTGAGACGTTGCCATAAATAATGTGACGCAATCGCAGCGCTATGTGAGAACGTGGTTGTATCTGAGATGAGGAATAGGAGCGCGTCGAGTCTGAGTGGTGACGGAAAGGTTAGGCTTGGTTTCTCGTCAACAGATCCGTGACTGAACTCGATCCAAATCAGGTTTAAACCAGGGTTGATCAAAGCTAATCTATCTCAAGGCTAATACAGAGACGGAGACTAAGCTGGAGCTAAACCAAGGTCAACACCACAAGGATGAAACTAGGACCAATACAACATGATCAAAACTGCTAAATAAATGGCTAAAACAGAACCAGAACCTTCACTGGAGCTAAAACATATAAAATAGGTTAAAACAAGGTCAAAACAAAGTCTGAACATGACAGAACTGAAACTGAAATAGGAAAACAGGTGTAAAAAAGGACAAGTCAAGCCTAAATCATTGCTGAACCAAAATTGAGTCTGAGTCTAAATATTCATAAACTAAAATCAAAGCAGTCAACAGAAACTCAGAAAACACCATTTCTCACCCTATTCTTTTAAATTACGACATCAGATGGGACAAGATAATATGGAACAAAACTCAACCAGGTAAGAGCTAAAGCCAGAACAAAGCTCAAATGTTGCCAAAACTAAACAAAATCTGGGCTAATCAAGGTTAAGGTGAAAGTACACTGCATTAATCCAGGATAGAATAGATAAACCACGGTTCAAACACAGTCTAAACAAAACAAACATTCAAAATCCTGTCCAAAATTAGGTCTAAATCCTATCATTTATTGCAAGTCATCGAGCAGTCACGGCTTTTGTTCCAGCGACAACAAAGCAGCGCGGCCGCCTTCCCGTAACTGCCTTTGAACGCCTCATTTCTCGCCCGCGTCGCCGCGTCAGCCGGCGCGAGCGCCTGTGAGTGTCGGCTGCATAAAGGACATCAAACGGGCCGCCTTCGCACACGAGACGCGATGCTGCCGGTGCCGGGACTTCTCAGCGATTTGGGAAGATCACACGATGTCGGACGCACAGAGGCTGATGAGTTTGAGAGAAAGCCAGACGAACGATAAGGGCCGTGAAGCCGGGTCACTGAAGAAGGCGGTCGCTGGAGTGAATTAGCCACGTTACAGGGTTAGACATGCCACGCAATCCAAACCAAGATAATACGGCCGCTCTTGAGTTTCAAACCGTGAAAGGAGGAAAAGGGCATTTGTAACTAGCTTGTTCCCAGCTCTCACAGCTTTAGAACTATTTTGTTTGGGGATGTCTTGATGTCAAGCTCATTTGTTTAGGAATGGCCCGTGGTCAAAACGGTTTCAAATGTAGTCATATGGAGAATGTTTTCTTAGGGTTAAAGCAGGGGTGGAATGCCCTCTCTGCCCTGGGATAGACTGATGGGAGAGAGCAAAGATGCAGGATATATTGCATTCCAATCAACATTGTAATTTGAATGGTTACAATAGGGAAATTGTGAGGACCGTAGCTATATACCGTATTTTCCGGACTATAAGTAGCACCTTTTTACATAGTTTTGGCCAGTGTGCTACTTATACTCCGTAGCGACTTATATGTGATATTATTTGTTATTTTCACACTGACAACCACAAGAGGGCGCTCGAGGCTCTAAGCGACGCAGAAGAAGAATCTGCACTTCCTCTTCCTTTGGAGTTTGTGGAGTTGTTTAGAAGTGACACAGAGGAAGAAGAATTCAATGGATTTAGTGATTTGGGGTAATACTGATGCTTTGGTAAACTTGTTAGCATGTTCTTTATGCTATAGTTATCTGAATAACTGTTAATATGTTACGTTAACATACCAGACACTTACCACAGTTCTGTCTGTGCCTCATGTAGCTGAAGGTGTTAGCGTTAGCATACGTACACCTATTCACCATGTTCTCTCATCTGTTATTATTTTAAACTGCATTTCAAGATTAAATGTCTGTTCTTGGTCTTGGATTTTATCAAATACATTTCCCCAAAAATGCGACTTATAGTCCAGTGCGACTTATGTGTTTTTTCTTCTGCATTTTTTTGGCTGGTGTGACTTATACCCCGGAAAATACGGTAAGTCCTTTGAAAACTAAAGAATTGTCCTGTCGTAGCCTGTATAAAAGCTGCAAACCTTGTACTTTAGCCCTCTACCAACATGTGATTCTTGGATGAGTTTAGCAGTTCATATTTCAGCCTTCTCTCAAGTGTTGATGCTTCTGGACATGTTTGAGACGTGCACTTTCAACCGTGGATCGCAAATCTAATCGGTATCGCACTGTTTATCAGGAAAATATATTTACATCATACAGACTACACCAAATTGAGCCCTAGAGGAGAGACTCTGCCCCCTCCGATCACCACCTATCCCAGTAACACACTATTTTTTATGTAGGCAAGGAAGGGACACGAAGGCGCTGTATATAGTCCACGACACTCCCGCGGCATTGAACTACGACGAAGATACTGTAGTAATTGCAGATTCTATTAGAGTTCAAAACATTGGAGCTTTAGCAGTTTGTCTCCGTCACAGCTGTTTCCGTCTACGGGTCCCGGCGATGATTTACCGACAATGGGCGACAATTAGGGCGCTTGCAACAAAGAGGGCGCCACGGGGAGGGGGACCGCTGCTTTGTATACGAAGACATAACGAGATCCGCCAAAACACAACGGCGTTCGAAACAACGTGATAAAGGACCGAGCCGCGACGGTCCTGCCTTTTCGTTCAGCTTCCTGTCACCGGTGCCGTTTAGACGACTTTTCGGCATTCCAAAGAAACCCATGGACTGGTCGGTGTGATTTAAAGGTGCAGATGTTATAGGTTTGCCCGGAATATTCCATAGTAAGGAAGTGAACTGACCAGTGCGGTGGCGTTACCTGCTCGTCTCCATGGAGATGGACAAATGCATATGCCATACTGTGGAACCATCTCAGGCAAAGCAATACAATCGTTGGCCACAGGAAGGTAGCGAACCCTACAAAAGTGACGCGGTGCAGCTTTAAATGTAGCTTGTTTGGCAGATCAGGGTTAGGTTATAGTAGTAGTTATTGGTATAGTATGTGTTGCCAAGAGAACTATCGAATGGGCTACGATGAGTCTAAGGTGTGTTCCACATCATGATGCACCTCATTCAACAGGGACTAAACCCTGGACTTAACTCGGACTAGACCAGTCCTAAACTACGACTAGAAAAGACCAAACCAGGTCCACACCAGAACAAACCAGGCTCAAACCAGAACAAACCAGGCTCAAACCAGGCTCAAACCAGGGTCAAACCAGAACAAACCAGGCTCAAACCAGGCTCAAACCAGAACAAACCAGGCTCAAACCAGAACAAACCAGGGTCAAACCAGGCTCAAACCAGGCTCAAACCAGGCTCAAACCAGAACAAACCAGGCTCAAACCAGGCTCAAACCAGAACAAACCAGGCTCAAACCAGAACAAACCAGGCTCAAACCAGAACAAACCAGGGTCAAACCAGGCTCAAACCAGGCTCAAACCAGAACAAACCAGGCTCAAACCAGAACAAACCAGGGTCAAACCAGGCTCAAACCAGGCTCAAACCAGGCTCAAACCAGAACAAACCAGGCTCAAACCAGGCTCAAACCAGACAAACCAGGTTCAAACCAGGGTCAAACCAGAACAAACCAGGCTCAAACCAGAACAAACTAGGCTCAAATTAGGCTCAAACCAGAACAAACTAAGCTCAAACCAGGCTCAAACCAGGCTCAAACCAGGCTCAAACCAGAACAAACTAGGCTCAAACTAGGCTCAAACCAGAACAAACTAAGCTCAAACCAGGCTCAAACCAGGCTCAAACCAGGCTCAAACCTGGCTCAAACCAGAACAAACTAGGCTCAAAACAGGCTCAAACCAGAACAAACCAGGCTCAAAACAGGCTCAAACCAGTTTCAAACCAGGCTCAAACCAGGCACAAACCAGAACAAACCAGGCTCAAAGCAGGAGTATGAACGCGGCGCAAACCCCGGAGAACAAACTAGTACTTAAGGTAACCAAACCAGGTCCATAACATCAAAAGTTGTGTCTAAATCCCCTTATCCAACTACAACTCATTCACCGAAGCGACCAACCACAACAACTCACTTCTCAGTTCCAGCTATGCCCTGGGGCAAAGTGACATAAGTGTGGCTGTCAATTTTCGCCAAGAGCCTCTTTGAAGTCCGAACGCCAACAAACACATGCCGAACACACATTTATTCACAAAGTGTCTTGCCCGATGACACGACAAGAGTATGTAGAGCTGTAACAGGATTTAACCCACAACCGGTGCATTAGTGAGATGAGTCGACTCGGTTGCCATGACAACATTGTAGAATTGTTAATATTTCAGATGTTGATTGACTTTTGTTTCGTGAAATATCCAAACTGAAATGACTTGTCACTGTGGCAATGTTTACCACAAAAGTCTGATCATTACCTGATTTATGGAGTGATCAGATTACTGAAATGTCATCCGCCTAACATGAGTAATCTGATTTCTATCTATATGAGTAATCTGATTTCTATCTGACTATTCACGCCGTGCAGGTTTTGGCGAGAAAGATGATGCAAAGACGTTACAAACTAATATGAAAAAAATAATAATAATCTAGGAGAAAATATTTAAAAAGAAAGATTTTAAAGAAAAAAAATAGCACTATAATTGTCACTATAATTTGATCATTTCATAAATTCATAGTAATTTGTCTTCCAAACAGTTACTCAAAAAATCGAATAATTAACTGGCACTGGAGACAGGTATTGTTGATGATCAGATTTATTTTGTAAACACACCATAAATCACGTCTAATTACTGGGTTATGTGATTATTCTAGGTTTTTGTGTGTGTGTGTGTGTGTGTGTGCATATGTACCCACAGTTTGATGGGGATTACGTCCACAAACATGACATTTTAAATCCTCTAAACTGACAATTCAACCTCACCGCTGTGATTAATGCCACCACTTTTTGAAGCCATTGTGAAGCTTTGTGCCAGTTCTATCTCGTGCGAATAGACTCGGCGATTACTGGAATAATAACCATAAAACAAATGGTCATTTACCACACAACCCTGACTGTAAACAGGGGCCCCAAGCTCCACTCGCAGAAACACTGACAAAGCAGAGGGTAAACGACTGGATCGATTGAGATTCCACGAAACATTGCGTGGCGTGTTGATTGTACCTTGGAAATGGAACGCTCTGGACTCGCTGTGGAATCCTTGGACCTGGGTGACTCCGTCCAGACCCTGTCCCAAAGTGAGCTCGTCGAACACGTCGATCCGGAGAGCAGGGTCCACCCCAAACCCTGCAACTGACCAACAAATACAGAACATTACATACTGAACGTTACATACTGGCATGCACACAACGCAAACTACTTCAGTGCATAAGCGTATTATCAAGGATACTGTAGGCTACAACTTCTTAAAATACACAAATTCATCAATACTCTTGCATATGAAAACACTGTTGGTGGAGTTTTTGATGATCGTTTCAAATATGATGTATGAACGTAAACAATGACTATACTCTGTCATGTCAATACTTAAAAAGGCTGTTAATGCCAGTTTTCTCAAGTGATGGATGTACCAATGTCGTGACCCAAACTAATACATGTCTCGAACTTTTTCACTGCTCCTGATGTGTCTGCGTGACAAGTTAATAATGGCATTTGTCCAAACACCACAAAAACCCAACACAAGTCAGACTTTCTGAACATAAAGGGCAAATGCACTTGCGAAATCCACGTTTGAAGGCTGCCACTGTCACTGAATCACTGAATCACCTGTATTAACTTCGTAATACAGGTGTAATAATGCAGTTTTTGGACTATACGTGGTGTGTCAGAGCAGGTGATGTGATGTACTGCGGGTTATATACACAGAAGAAGCCTGCTTTCTGTTCTCAGATGCTCATCTCTGTCCTACCTGAGCAGGGGCAAAACGCGCCGAGGAGAACCACAAACAGCTGCATTAATCCCATGTTGAAAGCGTACGCAAAATTAGTCCATGTTTTGTCCACTTGGAAGAGCCAGTAGTAGCCACACAAAAAAAGAAAAAGAACACACAAAAAAGCACGCAAGAAACCCTAGTAATCCCAATTGCGCAGTGGCGGCATCATGACAACTTTGGATGCCCGGTAACGCGGCGACGGACGGCAAAAGCAAAGAAAAATCCCGGATGAGACGATAACGGACGCGACGCTGTCCGTGGTGCTGAAACGGGAGAGGGATATTATTCCGTGCGGATTTGCGGGTCGCTGCGGTTTATCGGCGTCCGTCCGTGCGCTTTGCTGTGCGGGTGACGGTGCGGGCGCGGGCGGTTGCGGCGGCGGCGGCGGCGGCTCGGAGGAAGAGTGCCGTGTGCGGTGCGTAACGGGAGCGCGGTGCGGTGCGGTGCTTTGGAGACGGAGCAGCTGCACATACGGGAGCAGGAGCGCGAGGAGGAGCGAGAGGAAGACTTTGGGGAGGGGGAGGAGGAGGAGGAGGAGGAGGAGGAGGAGGAGGAGGAGGAGGAGGAGGAGGAGGAGGAGGAGGAGAGCGGGACGGAGGAGAGAGGAACAACCTGTCGGGGAGAGGGGGGCGGAAACAAGGACGATGGAGCCCTCTGGTGGTGGGACGGAGGAGCGCAGGGTACCACGCCTTAAAAGCCGTTGTGTCCCGAGCTACGAAAAGTCTGAGGAATAAAGTCTGGCGGTAATGCAACAATTGGATGCCAACCGCCATAAAACAACAACAACAACAACAACAACAACAACAACAACAACAGCTGTCAATCAACGTCATGGATCGGTGACAGTTAATGAGCGTCAGCTTCAGATTAGCAGTTTGTAGACTGCTAGTAGAGTCATCGTAAAGCCAAAGTTAAATGTATTCGTGCGCAAAAAAATTAAAGTAAAAAAAGTATAAGAGGTTACCATGGCGCCATTGCAAACATGTCATGAAGCCTATTTCAGTGAGACTTTTAAAATGGATTGGGCAAAAATGGTTTGTTAATGATGCAGTTTTTTTTGAGTCATTCTTGTAGCATATGTGCTTAAAATGTCCCTGGATTAAATGCAGTTATATTACTTGATTAATAAATCAGGGAATATTGCATTCTAGGAAAAGTACTTCAATGGATGGGCTTCCAAAAGACAAAAGGAATCCAGGAATATTCTTAATACAAGTGTAAATTTCTTGTTTGTTGTTGTTTATAAAGTTCTCATTGACTGAGTTTGTGTTTTCATTGTCAAATCTAAAAACAGAAAAGTGAAGGTGTACTTTCACTACCTAACTTGTGACATACATCTACACTACATCTGGCTTTGTCTCAGTCGTTTTTATTGTTCATTATTATATTCTAAAATGTACCTTGAAAAACACGCAGTCTTGAGCGGGTTTGCCTCTCCACAGATGTAACCTGGCCAGGCGTTTCCATGGAGGCGAGCAGCAAAGTTATAAACTGAAGAAAGCATCTAGTTAATGCTGTGACCTTTGTATAATAAGCAGTCAGTTCAGAGTCAGTTCTATTCAATGCTGTTTTTGTCTTTATTAAACGACACTGGCCTTTGTTTAAGTCATTCACTTTTATTTGATGGTTCAGATCAACTTTTACTTTTTGACGTGTGCGACTAAATAATACATGTCTGTTTTGTAACTGACTCGTTGATTGGACAAACTGTGGTCTTTGAACTATGACATCGCAGAAGACGGGCGCCGATCGAGAGTCACGACTCTGATTACGAGGAGTGATTTGGTATGAAATGGACTGGAACGGCAGGTCACGGTGACACTGCGGCTCTTCTGGCAACGCTCCGTTTAGGGGGGGTTTATTCCACTGCACGGCCAATGGAAACGGTTTACGAGCGGTCAAAACGCCACGTGAACGGCTGTGATTATCAGGAAAGAGTTTAAATGTTGTGTTTAAAGGATGGATCACCAGAGGAGAAGAAACTCTCCGCTCTTTCCAATCGTTGGAAAATGTAGTGTAAAAAATGGGCCAAATTAGTCAATATTTATGCTATTTATATTTCTCTATAAGTCAGTGGGTTGCAAACCAAAACCAGGTCTAAACTAGAACAAAACCAGGTCTAAATTAGGACAAAACCAGGTCTAAATTAGGACAAAACCAGGTCTAAACTAGAACAAAACCAGGTCTAAATTAGGACAAAACCAGGTCTAAACACGGACAAAACCAGGTCTAAACACGGACAAAACCAGGTCTAAATTAGGACAAAACCAGGTCTAAACTAGAACAAAACCAGGTCTAAATTAGGACAAAACCAGGTCTAAACACGGACAAAACCAGGTCTAAACTAGGACAAAATCAGGTCTAAACTAGGACAAAACCAAGTCTAAACAAGGACAAACCCAGGTCTAAAGGACTTTGAACATGTGGCCTACAAATAAACCTGCCTCGCCTCAACACCGCCTCAGTTTGAGACGCCCTGATGCCAGAAAATAATGATAATGAAGAATTTATACATGAAAACGGGACAAATTGCATGTGTTGTGTGAAACTTACGGATCACACTCGGTTTTTGGCTTTCTGTTGTTGAGACCAGGCTAAATTCACAGTGCAATTTTTCCAGGCTGAAGGTAAATACTGAAAGGTTTAAGGCAAAATATTCAGAAATGAGACTGAATTAATAGTACTGTAGGTCAATTCTCCTGGTTCAAGATGTTCCCACACTGCTCCTGACAGTTTGCATTATTAGAACATTCTGTATTATTAGAAAGGAATTAGAAGAATGGATCAAACACAGAGGACAAATTTCCTTATAGGAACAATAAACTATGAAAAATATTGTAATGTAACACAATAATCCACATAGTAAGAAAGTAAATGTATCAAAAAACACATTGTGACAAAAATTATGATTAACAATTTAGCAAAAATATTTACCATGTTTAGTGCTTTTTTTCTTTTAATATTTCAGCTTTGGTAAAAGTATAAAGACGTAAATGCTGTAAACAAAAGTATATCAAAGGTTATTCAGTAATAATATTGTTATTTTGATTATTAATCTTAATTGTTTGTTTATTGAACTGTTTTCATATTGTGCAACTCTATGGCAATAAACTGAAACAAATATGATATTTCCCACAAAAATCCAAACCATTTACAGAGATTTAAACAAATGCCACTGACAGCAAACGAGCGCCAGTGCAATGCATCGTGGGAGATTGTGTTGCCAGTGCCAAGACACGCGAGCTGAGAGTGTAGAGCTGTAGATATGATTCTGGGGACAAATCCAAGTTCTGTGCAGCTCTGAAGGACAGCACGAGGATCAGCGAGCTACAGTCACAGGAGGATCACCGAGCTACAGTCACAGGAGGATCACCGAGCTACAGTCACTGAAGAATCACCGAGCTACAGTTACTGAAGAATCACCGAGCTACTGTCACGGAAGGATCACCGAGCTACAGTCACTGGAGGATCACCGAGCTACAGTCACTGGAGGATCACCGAGCTACAGTCACTGGGGAATCACTAAGCTACAGTCACTGAAGGATCATCGAGCTACAGTCACTGGGGAATCACTAAGCTACAGTCACTGAAGGATCATCGAGCTACAGTCACTGGAGGATCACCGAGCTACAGTCACTGGAGGATCATCGAGCTACAGTCACTGGAGGATCACCGAGCTAAAGTCACTGGAGGATCAGCGAGCTACAGTCACTGGGGAATCACTAAGCTACAGTCACTGAAGGATCACCGAGCTACAGTCACGGGAAAAAGGAGCCGAACTCATTTGGCCACAGCAGCTTAATACGGGAGATTGGTACTTAGCGTGACATAAATTGATCATTTTAAGAACGATTACAGCAAAGTAGGTAGTTTTGGCCGAGGTGCGACTTATACTCCAGAGTGACTTATATGTGATTTTATTTGTTTTTTTCCGCACTGGCAACCACAAGAGGGCGCTCTAGGCTCTAAGCGACGCAGAAGAAGAATCTGCACTTCCTCTTCCTCTGGAGTTTGTGGAGTTGTTTAGAAGTGACACAGAGGAGGAAGAATTCAATGGATTTGATAAACTTGTTAGCATTTTCTTTATGCCTTTTTTCTTCTCTATTATGCATTTTTTAGCTGATGCAACTTATAATACGGTAATTATGGAGACCTTAAAGAGGAAAACATTTTTTAAAAGGTTGGATTTATTTATGATTTTCGTAATTTAGTCTTAATTAGGCTTGATTTAGTCCGTTAACTTTTCGTTTTGTTTTATTTAAATTAATACATATACATATTTCATACTCCAGTGCAACTCATGTTTTTTTCTTCTTTATAATGCATTTTTTGTCTGGTGCGACTTATACTCCAGAAAATACGGTAAATAAGATGAATCAGAAACGTTACATAATGCACCTTTAACATACGGTGCAATCCACACTGACGGCTCAGAAACCTCGATAAGTACCGTGGGTTTTCCACTCCCAGGTCTACACATGTGACCACTTTCCAGAGGTTGCCGTTGGTTACAGAAACATAACTTTATTGAAGCGTCTGTGGAGCCAAAGCGACATCAGGGAGCGGCGCCAGCCCACGTTCTCTGAGGACAAGGACACACGGACTCCTTCACTGCGAAGACTCCGATGGGACACAAATTATTCATCAGTGCTCGATCCAGACAATACACTCACGCTAATGCGGCAGAAACGTGGGCCAGAATTTTAATACGGCGTCGTCAAGTTGTGTCATTAATCATTTAACTTTTGGGAGAGTCGAACTGGGCTCACTTCAGACAAGTAAGGAATAAAATAAAATGACTGAATGATAAGTTAAATACAAAATAACCTAAATAATTAGCACTTAATACAACAAACTCCACCAATATTGCACTAATGATGTATAACTGTGATACTGAATCTGGTTATGTTTGTCGCTACTGCCATCTTGTGGTAACAGAGGGAGGTGCACTGGCTGAACAGACTTGTATAAGATTGTAAAAACATCACGATATAATATCAAAAACAAAAAATAAATCAAATAAATAGATTATCAAAAATTGTACAAAAATGTATGTAATTAAAATTTGTAAATTATTCACAATTTGACACAATAATAAATATTCATGAATTCAATATTATTTTATAGAGATGTATTTGGCATTGGTAAGTTCAGAAGTGGTGGAAACTACAATACTACAGTACAATACTACTATTTTCTCACTCTTTTTGAAATAATTTCCTCTTGGGTATGAATAAAAATAATTCTGATTCTGATTTTAGAAAATACATTTTAAAATTCACTTCACGAATAAGACAAACAGTGCCATTTAACACAAAAACATTCCAAATTATTCCTCCAAAATCTGAACTCCAACATGTATATAAGAATACATTAACTTCCTTAAATAAAGTATAAATCCATCTATCCATCAATACAATCTCACTTACAGAGCTGTACACCTGTCGATTACAGAGACCCCAACACTGATCGCTGATGATTTGACGCGTTGGAATCTCGATTAACTTAAATTCTAATGGCCCTAGCCTCAAATAGCGGCATTAGGCTCCATGTTTAGCCCCTATTAGAAAAGCCATATCTGTCTGAGGCTGGTTTATGGACTGGGAGCGCGGACACCCCCATCGGCGCTGCCCCATTGTCCGTGTGTGCAATAATGAACCGCCTCAATGAGCTGCGCGTCTGAATAGCGCCCGGCCTTTCACTCTGCATGCACAAGCTCATTAGAACTCTATAGACACACAATTGTGGCTCTCACATTAGAAACTTCCTCCTCTGGGACGGACACTGCACAGAAAGGGCCAGTTTGCTGCTAAGCTAAGCACATTGTCCGCCTGATTCATAGAGCCTGGCCCTCCATTCATAATATTAAGTTCGAGTGGTGGAATATCAATTGCACTGGGCAATGGGGCGCTATCTTTTTAAGAGATTTAGTGGGGTTAAAAAAGGAAAGAAAGGGGCTCTCTGCTGGTCTACAGAGGGCCGGTTTTCAACAGCGCCTTTGTGCGAACAGTTAAAAAAAGGGAGCCCAGTTTTCCCTCCATTTCAAAAAGAGGTGGACATCAAATAAATTCACATGAACTTCAGTGTGTTTGAGAAAGGGCCAATTACACCTGCCTCTGAGGAATCTGCGGCGATACAGAGCGGAGAGGCTCAATGACCGGACCGTCTTCTGAGCGACGCCTTTTAAAGGGTTTGAGACATGATAAGTGATTCATCCTGAAGTGATAAAATGTAGTGGCAAATGTCAATGCAAGGTGCAAGTCGTGTTTGTAGGAGGTTGTTCAGGGAAAAGATGCTCCAGTATTTAGCAAATGAATTTAGTACTTATCTAAACACATATATTTGTCACTTCCACTTTTCTGAATGGATGCATGTGTGAACAGCTTTATTGTGACAGGTTGTCTCTGAACACACTTACACGCAATCACGACACAAAAGTGCAACAGTCACAGTGTGACAGAGCACTGGGCCTTCTCCACCAGTTAACGAATAAAACCTCAAATTTGATTACAAGCAACCTTTGGCTCTTTGGCCATGACACAATGGGCTCGGCTGTCTGGGCCAATTTTCATGCTCAGCATGAGGTACGCTGCACACGCTCGGGCTGGCGCAGGCTGCACCCCTCAGGGCCCCCGTCCCGCTCACAGCTCAAAGTGGATGTGTTACTGAGCCCTGCACAGCTATGGCTCCTGTCAGCTCCAGTGAGACACATCACATACAAGTCTGAATGAACCGCTTCTGGGGACACTTAGACAAGGAAGAACCTTTTTGAAGAATAATGTGGGAAACACGGTTAAAATAAATGGTTAAAACATTTTTTGTTATTACAATTGTTGTTGTTGTGGGCCTTCTAAAAAAGTTCATAACATTTTTGAATTACAGATTCAAATTAAGTGCTTTTAAAAAACAGGCACAAATGCCAATTGCAAATGGAGTGGAGTGGGTTTGTGAGGCACAATGGAGCTTTGAGCCAAAGAGGGAACTATTTACTACTGCGGGCCACTGTTCTGTGAATGTTAAACTTAGGCCAGCAGTTCATTGTCTCTGGTGTCTATCATTTAATAGGCTAGTTGACATAATGAATGAGCCAGACCCACCTTCTGCCACTCCAATAGACCCCGGCCTTATCTGAATTGTGAACACATTAGGGTCCCTTGGCCAATCACAGCGCAGCCCGCAGCCCAGCGCTGGCCGAGGGAAGAGGAGCAGTGAACTTTTGTTTTGCTCTGAGTTTAATGAAGTTGGCCTGGTCAGTCCCACAGGATTAAAGCAGCTTGAGTCAGAGTGGACCATGGTCTTACTGCAGGGCTGCGGCGGGACAAGCATGGCGTCTCCTCCTCCGTTAGCGGGCTTCGGCAGCTCTGGGAAGTGCTTTCTCATCGACAACCTGCTGCAGTCACATACCTCCCCAGGACGAGCAGAGGGACCCGGGACGCAGCCGGGGGGCCGAGGGGCCGAGGACACCGGGCCCAGGAGAGCGGCGGGCCTCAGGCAGAGCTGGAGCTGCGAGTCCAGAGAAGGATTCCCGAGTCCAGGTCACAGTCCAGAGCACGTCCTGCGACACCCAGGTAAAGTCCAATTTAGTCTTATTGTTATTAAATACAACTGTCACCAACATTCAGACATTGTGCTGTGTATTTCTGTAACGCTAAAGCAGTTACTCCATGTCCACACGCCCACGTGTCCCAACAAGCACCTTTAGATGCAACGTTTAAAGAAAAAATAGAATTAATACATTGTTTTTAGATATTAATACACATTTTACACTTGATAGGCTCCATTTTGAGTACTTTTGACCATTCAAAAGATCTATTTTGAATTGTTAATTGCTGTGGCAACTGCGCTGTTTTCATCCCTCTGAAACTCATGGATATTAACATCAGTAATTAAATGATGGATGAATAATAAATAAATAAGAGAACCTTTATTTGTCCCCCACTGTTGGAAATCCAATAAGATCTATCTACATCTGGTGCAGAATAATTCTGTTCTTTTAGAGTTCACTGTCGCTTTACAGTTTTCTTTATACAATCCTAGTTACATGGTAACAAAATAAATACAAATATTGAAAAAATACAATTTATGAATATTTATTATTATGTCAAATTGTGAATGATTTACAAATTTGAATTAAGTGTCTTTTTATTTTGAATCAACTTTTTTAACATTTTATTTTTGATAAAAATCTGTAAAGATTACTATACAATAACTAATTAATCTTGATCTTTAATGTATTCTATACAAACATAACTAAATATTTTATCATAATATTTATATGTGTTCACAAGCATCATATTTTTACTAAAATATTAATAACATTAATAATCTGGTTGAATTGAGAAAGCACAATTTGCCAAATGCAAAACCTTAAACTGTCTCAAACTTTTCCACCTAAAGAGAAACCATCACTTATATTTGAAACACTCAACAGAAAAAATGTATAATATTCTAGTTATTACCATCTAAACATTTGTGTATCAGAGATATTATATGAGGAGTGATCTATACAATCTGCGTTATGTTACATTACATTGTTCGCACGCAGATAACAGCAAGTGATGAAAAACCTTCAATGTTGAGGCATATGTTCTGCTGCTTTAGCCCCTGGGCCATTAAGCAGCAGGATTAAGTGACAGTTTAATACAGTGGATTTATAATTTGATTAGCAGACTTAAGGCTTCTCATGGGGCTTTAGATGAGTCCAGGACCCAAAGGAACTCACTCTGTGATGGTCAGAAAACACAGGGCGGCTGTGGTTAGAGCGCCATCTGTGGACGGTGAACCCCAGTGCATCTGTGGTTGTGTCCTTAGGGCAACACACTTCACCCACCTTGCCCAGTATGAATGTGGGGTGAGTGGTGGAGGTGATTGAAGGGACCATCGGCGCAGATTGACAGTCTCACATCTGTCAGTCCTCCCAGGGCAGCTGTGGCTACAGAAGTAACTTGGCACCAATGCAGGATCATTGATACTGCAATGAAGAATACTTTGAGTATCTTGTAAGGCCCTGTATAGGCAAAGGTATTATTATGATGTAGTCACAGCTGCCCCGCGAGCAGACGGAGCTGCTTTTACCACCATCAGAACCATTCCACTCACCATCACATGCAACAGGAAGAAGAGTCTGGCCCAGTATGAAGTGTCGGCAGTGGGGTCTGCCATCTTTCATTTGACCCGTCCCGCCTGACTGTCCCGTCTCTCTGCAGGTGTGCTGAGCCGCGTGCTGATGCCCGGCCCGGAGTACCCGTACCTCCTGGCGTTCTGCGGTGGGTCCAGCCCCCCTCCCGTTTTCTCCAGTGAGTGTTTTCTGCCTCAACACCTCTCTAAGCGCTAGCAGCAGGGTCTCCCATGCTCTTCACAGCTAATTACTGATGCAATGCCAAAGAGCTAATTCTACGTTCAACTCTGCACAGCTCTATTCATAGTCATTCACGGCTGTTTGGGACAGGGCCGAGGGGTGGGCTGCAGGCCTTTATAAGCCCCCAGGGCCCCCGGTTTTGTGCTGGCACATACACACATTAGTAGTGCAAATGTGCAGAGCTAATAAACATCTTGTCTTCTGTCATATTAAGATTCTCAGTGAGAAATCAAATCAATTTTAATTAAGGACGGTAAGACAATAATTGTATTTAAAATACTGAAGGTCTCTTAACTAGAGTATAAACTCAATAAGCATGCACTTGTTCATTGTAAAACATAATAAACGCAACATTGAAGACATGTACAACAAAAACAGTACTAAAGGTCTCTTTGTCAAAGCAAAGGTCAAATAAAGACTAAATTCTAAGGCTGAATTCAGCATCAGTTTCTAAATAAATATATTTCTACACATTGATGCGGAAAAATGCAACCAGCATAAGCCAAACTTTAAAGACAATTATATGTTGCAATAATAAAAGTAATTTGTCATCAATAAATGTAGATTACAATTGCGATCATTCCCATCAACTGTTATTGAATAAATGAAACCTGATAAGGTCCCTGAATTCGTCATGTAGGCTGATACTTTCCCACAGTGCCCGGCAACACAACAATGCCAGCGCTAGCCGTGACCAATCGACACATTCAGTCCACCATCCACACGCGACCTCACCTCAATTTTTCACTGCAGCAATGAACTCCAATGAGCACAAAACCTTTGGCCATCTCAGAGCAGTGAGGGCTGGACAGGAACATCCCCCGGCCTTTGTGTGGCTAAAGAGCTCAGCTAGCCCACTCCCCCTCCTTTCTGCTCTCCTTCAGCGCTCATTCCTGTCCATTGGGGACCCCTTGACTACAACATAAAGCATTCAATGCAATTGACTTTTATAGACTTATTCGAGCTCATCTTCGCATACAAACTGCCTTCATACCTGCAAGTGAAAAGATTTAGTGTTGGGCCAGTGAACCATCGAGTAATGGCATTTCCATTGAAGTGCCTTATTGTGGGGGTTCCTCAGGGCTCTATGGTGGGGCCGCTGGAGGAGACACACACGTTGCCCAGGGATGACCTGGTAATCAGCTCTTTAAGTCAGAACCATTGAGTCCCAATAGAGAAGTGAAAGGCATGTCCAAACCTGTTATGTGCTCCTCGAGGTGGTCTATGTGCACATTTGTCGTACAGATTAAAAAGGCAACATTGAATAGACGGGATAAATTGTTCCCCTTGACTTTTGTTGTGCGTGCACCTGTGAGTGAAGCACCGTGGGATTGCTCCTCACAGTTCACCAAACCCTCTTTTCTCCATTCAAATGCCTTCCCATTCTCTTTAGTCACCCCGAGTTTGTTAAATCGGAGGAGTGTGATCAAGTGTGACAGAACTGGACATAGTCTGAGAATGAAAGAGGAAACTGTTAAATCAACGTTTCATGTGGTTTCAATTGACACACATTTCCACAATCTGACATCTTTTTTTCTTTACCTTTCAGAGAGTTCAAATCTTCCATCCTGGGCTCCTGATAATAACGCAAAAGCTCGCAGGGGGATCCTTCGCAGGGCCGTGTTCTCAGAGGAGCAGAGGAAAGAGTTGGAGAAAACCTTTAGAAAACAGAAGTACATCAGCAAAACGGACAGGAACAAGCTGGCGGCAAACCTCAGTCTCAAGGAATCCCAGGTACGAGCTTGAACGCCAGAACGAGGAAGTCAATGACACCCACGTGCGGCTAATGTTCCCCCTGTGCGTCTGTTCTGTAGGTGAAAATCTGGTTTCAGAATCGCAGGATGAAGTGGAGGAACTGTAAAGAGAAGGAGGCGCACACCAGTCGCTCCCCGATGGATGAACTCATGGCTCGGGCTCAGGGAGAAGAACAATCGCAGAGGAACAGCACGAACTCGAACAAATCAGAATCAGAGAGAAGAGATTCATGATGGACAACTAAAATACTGTATTTTTTCCGGACTATAAGTCGCACCGGACTATAAGTCGCACCAGCCAAAAAATGCATAATAGAGAAGAAAAAAACATATATAAGTTGCACTGGAGTATGAAATGCGGTTGCAAGTGTGAAAATAACAAATAATATCACATATAAGTCACTCCGAAGTATAAGTATAAGTCGCACCCCGGCCAAAACTATGAAAAAGGGTGCAACTTATAGTCTGGAAAATAAGGTAATTCACTGATTTGAAGTGGATGTAAATGCTACTTAAAGACTAACAACAGTAGTGAGTTTGTACGTGGAAGTGGCTGCGGTTGTGGTTACGTCCTAAATGTAGTATAATTGCTTAGTCAATCAAAATGTTACAATTCAAAGTGTTCAGGAGAAATTCCATGTTTATTTCACTGATACGTCATTCAAGGGAAATGACAGTTATCCTATAATGATGATAACTGTTACTGCTTAACTGTTGAATGAGACATTTTGGCAGTTCTCAAAGCATTACGTGTATGTTTTTAATAGACACTTATATATTTCTTTTGTAATATTTTGTATATATATTTTCTCGATCTTTTATACTTAGATCATCTGTAAATAAAGATTTTTTTTCAAATACGACTGTGTATTTTTTATTATTCTTAATCATGAATATAGTTCGACAAGGACATACCTTTGATTAATAATTTACCGTCAGCAAGTTACCTAAACAGCAAAATATATATTTTTTAACATTTTGAGCTGACAAAAAATCTAAATCAAATTGATGTATATTGTTTATATTAAGAAAATCAATATTTAAAACTATTTTATTTGTGTTTTCAAGATGAGGGGAAAAAATATGATTAACAAAATAAATGTTATCAGTAAAACACAACATTATAAACTGATCATGTCTATAAAGGTTTGAGAATGTGGTCAAGATGAATAAAAAAACATGATGCTACATGCTTCAATATGTCTGAAATGTAATGCATATTGTCCTCATCATTTATTATTGACTTGTTAATCTATTTGAGTAACTTTCTGTATACAATTGTATCTACCGTAAAATTGTCAATTTCATCTACTTCATAAAAGAAATAGCATATATGCATGCATATATGTATATGCTATTTCTTTTATGAAGTAGATGAAATTGACAACCACATAACAAAGTATTTCTTCATTTTGATTATACTTTGTTTTCAGAGTACTTCCGCTTGCAGCTCTCCACGCCCTCTCTGAGTTCTCGTACCATGTTGATGATCTCAAGGGCTTTGTTGGAGCAAGACCATTCATTCTGGATCCAGTCCTGGGACATGCTCCAGTGAAGCTGAGAAAGAGGGTGGTCCCACGCAGAGCCACAGCCACAGTATCACCTCAGTCCAAAGGTCATGCTGAAAAGTCTAACCACAGTCAGATGGAAGATGTCCAGCATCTGATGAAAAAGACCTATCAAACTCCTGGGATTGTAAAAAAAAGAAAGCAATAATCCACGTGTGTTCAGTCTGAAAAAAATGTTCTTCTCCCAACCCACAAAACAAAACAAAACAAAAAATAATAATGGGTCTTATACGTATATATTTCTCCTAAACATTTTTTTAAGCTTTAACAAGTACCTAATTCTATGCTTCAGTGAAATTAGCTTCAGCTTTGAAAGAGGAAATGTCTAAACTAAATAAAAGTTTAGTCTCAGCGTCACAAGAGCCTCACTTCAAGAGCCTCACTTCAAGAGCCTCACTCCAAGAGCCTCACTTCAAGAGCCTCACTCCAAGAGCCTCACTCCAAGAGCCTCACTCCAAGAGCCTCACTCCAAGAGCCTCACTCCAAGAGCCTCACTTCAAGAGCCTCACTCCAAGAGCCTCACTCCAAGAGCCTCACTCCAAGAGCCTCACTCCAAGAGCCTCGCCTCACTTCAAGAGCCTCACTCCAAGAGCCTCACTTCAAGAGCCTCACTCCAAGAGCCTCACTCCAAGAGCCTCACTCCAAGAGCCTCGCCTCACTTCAAGAGCCTCACTCCAAGAGCCTCACTCCAAGAGCCTCACTTCAAGAGCCTCACTCCAAGAGCCTCGCCTCACTTCAAGAGCCTCACTTCAAGAGCCTCACTCCAAGAGCCTCACTCCAAGAGCCTCACTCCAAGAGCCTCACTTCAAGAGCCTCACTTCAAGAGCCTCACTCCAAGAGCCTCACTCCAAGAGCCTCACTCCAAGAGCCTCACTCCAAGAGCCTCACTCCAAGAGCCTCACTTCAAGAGCCTCACTCCAAGAGCCTCACTTCAAGAGCCTCACTCCAAGAGCCTCACTCCAAGAGTCTCACTCCAAGAGCCTCACTCCAAGAGCCTCACTCCAAGAGCCTCACTCCAAGAGCCTCACTTCAAGAGCCTCACTCCAAGAGCCTCACTTCAAGAGCCTCACTCCAAGAGCCTCACTCCAAGAGTCTCACTCCAAGAGCCTCACTCCAAGAGCCTCACTCCAAGAGTCTCACTCCAAGAGCCTCACTTCAAGAGCCTCACTCCAAGAGCCTCACTCCAAGAGCCTCACTTCAAGAGCCTAACTCCAAGAGCCTCGCCTCACTCCAAGAGCCTCACTCCAAGAGCCTCGCCTCACTTCAAGAGCCTCACTCCAAGAGCCTCACTCCAAGAGCCTCACTTCAAGAGCCTCACTTCAAGAGCCTCACTCCAAGAGCCTCACTCCAAGAGCCTCACTCCAAGAGCCTCAGTTCAAGAGCCTCACTCCAAGAGCCTCACTCCAAGAGCCTCACTCCAAGAGCCTCACTCCAAGAGCCTCGCCTCACTTCAAGAGCCTCACTCCAAGAGCCTCACTCCAAGAGCCTCACTCCAAGAGCCTCACTCCAAGAGCCTCACTTCAAGAGCCTCACTCCAAGAGCCTCACTCCAAGAGCCTCACTCCAAGAGCCTCACTTCAAGAGCCTCACTTCAAGAGCCTCACTCCAAGAGCCTCACTCCAAGAGCCTCACTCCAAGAGCCTCACTTCAAGAGCCTCACTTCAAGAGCCTCACTCCAAGAGCCTCGCCTCACTCCAAGAGCCTCACTCCAAGAGCCTCACTCCAAGAGCCTCACTCCAAGAGCCTCGCCTCACTTCAAGAGCCTCACTCCAAGAGCCTCACTCCAAGAGCCTCACTCCAAGAGCCTCACTCCAAGAGCCTCACTCCAAGAGCCTCACTCCAAGAGCCTCACTCCAAGAGCCTCACTCCAAGAGCCTCACTCCAAGAGCCTCACTCCAAGAGCCTCACTCCAAGAGCCTCACTTCAAGAGCCTCACTCCAAGAGCCTCACTCCAAGAGCCTCACTCCAAGAGCCTCACTCCAAGAGCCTCACTTCAAGAGCCTCACTCCAAGAGCCTCACTCCAAGAGCCTCACTCCAAGAGCCTCACTCCAAGAGTCTCACTCCAAGAGCCTCACTCCAAGATCCTCACTCCAAGAGCCTCACTTCAAGAGCCTCACTCCAAGAGCCTCACTCCAAGAGCCTCACTCCAAGAGTCTCACTCCAAGAGCCTCACTCCAAGATCCTCACTCCAAGAGCCTCACTTCAAGAGCCTCACTCCAAGAGCCTCACTCCAAGAGCCTCACTCCAAGAGCCTCACTTCAAGAGCCTCACTTCAAGAGCCTCACTCCAAGAGCCTCACTCCAAGAGCCTCACTCCAAGAGCCTCACTTCAAGAGCCTCACTTCAAGAGCCTCACTCCAAGAGCCTCACTCCAAGAGCCTCACTCCAAGAGCCTCACTTCAAGAGCCTCACTCCAAGAGCCTCACTCCAAGAGCCTCACTCCAAGAGCCTCACTTCAAGAGCCTCACTTCAAGAGCCTCACTTCAAGAGCCTCACTTCAAGAGCCTCACTCCAAGAGCCTCACTTCAAGAGCCTCACTCCAAGAGCCTCACTCCAAGAGCCTCACTTCAAGAGCCTCACTCCAAGAGCCTCACTCCAAGAGCCTCACTCCAAGAACCTCGCCTCACTCCAAGAGCCTCACTTCAAGAGCCTCGCCTCACTTCAAGAGCCTCACTTCAAGAGTCTCACTCCAAGAGCCTCACTCCAAGAGCCTCACTTCAAGAGCCTCACTTCAAGAGCCTCACTCCAAGAGCCTCACTTCAAGAGCCTCACTCCAAGAGCCTCACTCCAAGAGCCTCGCCTCACTTCAAGAGCCTCACTCCAAGAGCCTCACTCCAAGAGCCTCACTCCAAGAGCCTCGCCTCACTTCAAGAGCCTCACTCCAAGAGCCTCACTCCAAGAGCCTCACTTCAAGAGCCTCACTCCAAGAGCCTCACTCCAAGAGCCTCACTTCAAGAGCCTCACTCCAAGAGCCTCACTCCAAGAGCCTCACTCCAAGAGCCTCACTTCAAGAGCCTCACTTCAAGAGCCTCACTCCAAGAGCCTCACTCCAAGAGCCTCACTTCAAGAGCCTCACTCCAAGAGCCTCACTCCAAGAGTCTCACTCCAAGAGCCTCACTCCAAGAGCCTCACTCCACACTCCAAGAGCCTCACTCCAAGAGCCTCACTCCAAGAGCCTCGCCTCACTTCAAGAGCCTCACTTCAAGAGCCTCACTTCAAGAGCCTCACTCCAAGAGCCTCACTCCAAGAGCCTCACTCCAAGAGCCTCGCCTCACTTCAAGAGCCTCACTCCAAGAGCCTCACTTCAAGAGCCTCACTCCAAGAGCCTCACTCCAAGAGTCTCACTCCAAGAGCCTCACTCCAAGAGCCTCACTCCAAGAGCCTCGCCTCACTCCAAGAGCCTCACTCCAAGAGCCTCGCCTCACTTCAAGAGCCTCACTCCAAGAGCCTCACTTCAAGAGCCTCACTCCAAGAGCCTCACTCCAAGAGCCTCACTCCAAGAGCCTCACTCCAAGAGCCTCACTTCAAGAGCCTCACTTCAAGAGCCTCACTCCAAGAGCCTCACTCCAAGAGCCTCACTCCAAGAGCCTCACTTCAAGAGCCTCACTTCAAGAGCCTCACTCCAAGAGCCTCACTCCAAGAGCCTCGCCTCACTTCAAGAGCCTCACTCCAAGAGCCTCACTCCAAGAGCCTCACTCCAAGAGCCTCACTCCAAGAGCCTCACTTCAAGAGCCTCACTTCAAGAGCCTCACTCCAAGAGCCTCACTCCAAGAGCCTCACTTCAAGAGCCTCACTTCAAGAGCCTCACTCCAAGAGCCTCACTCCAAGAGCCTCACTCCAAGAGTCTCACTCCAAGAGCCTCACTCCAAGATCCTCACTCCAAGAGCCTCACTTCAAGAGCCTCACTCCAAGAGCCTCACTTCAAGAGCCTCGCCTCACTTCAAGAGCCTCACTTCAAGAGTCTCACTCCAAGAGCCTCACTCCAAGAGCCTCACTCCAAGAGCCTCACTTCAAGAGCCTCACTCCAAGAGCCTCATTTCAAGAGCCTCACTCCAAGAGCCTCACTCCAAGAGCCTCGCCTCACTTCAAGAGCCTCACTTCAAGAGTCTCACTCCAAGAGCCTCACTCCAAGAGCCTCACTCCAAGAGCCTCACTTCAAGAACCTCACTCCAAGAGCCTCACTCCAAGAGCCTCGCCTCACTTCAAGAGCCTCACTTCAAGAGCCTCACTCCAAGAGCCTCACTCCAAGAGCCTCACTCCAAGAGCCTCACTCCAAGCGATCTCCTTATGGTCCGGTGTTCAGATCTGCTTCAAAAACAACCACATAAAATAGACTTTTACACATCAACAAGTACCATTTTTAAAATAAGACACATTCAATAGGTTTAGAAATCTATATTTGCATTTATCAGATTGCATTCATGAAATAATTCATTAATTTCTTCATTCAGTGTAAACCAGTTCCAGAAAGTAATAAAAAATGAATCATTTTAAATAATTCACATTGCACTTACAATTTTAGAATGCAGATCAGATTCTATAAGATTTTCAAATGAGTCAGACAAAGAGATGGACTGAGAAGGAAACGTGACACGGGGCGTTGCCATAGGAACAGAACAAGTATAGGCAGCAATCTACACTGAAGAGAATAAAACATATTGAATGACAAAAAATGAAATAATGTAGTTAATAACTTGCTTTACCTACTTTCATTGCGTCCGTGTAGATTAAAATGTACTGAAAACGGCAATTTCTCTAGTTCAAGACTAACTATTATTCTGTTACTCGGTCCATGCAGGTGAAACTGGTCAAATGCAAGTGAAATGGGTCAAATGCAGGTGAAACTGGTCAAATGCAGGTGAAATGGGTCAAATGCAGGTGAAACTGGTCAAATGCAGGTGAAATGGGTCAAATGCAGGTGAAACTGGTCAAATGCAGGTGAAATGGGGCAAATGCAGGTGAAATGAGAATGCAAATCTTCTTTCTGAACCGTTTAGGCTCAGTAATGTGGTGGAATCTTGTCTCCTCTTTTGTTTAATATTCCGCTTTATTCAGTTGAAAGAATGTATGGCAGGAGTTGATCTGTGTTCCCGTCTAACGTACGTACAGTGCGTATAGATGATCGAGTACAACTGTGATCTTACAGTGCAGCTTTTACATATCTGCTCCCAGTGCGGTTCAGAACATGACATGGTTTTGAATGTGGTGCCAGTGACATGCCTGTTATCTGATCTTGTACTTATTCCATCATGTACCGGGGAATTAACCTATCAAACCAGATCATTCAAGTACTAGTTTTGTGTTTGTTTAATAATACATGATGTCATTCAATATTTTACCTCTTGAAACTATCAACCAGATGCTCCGTGTTCTTAATAATGTATGAATTGACTTGAAGAACAGGCCAATATGCTTCATCAGAAAGATCTATGGTTCATCAGAAAGGTCTAACATTTTATTGTAACCTATTTATGTATGTATGTGTGCAATATAAACACTTTAAAGAGTAATATGAAGTGTTGAACCCATTCATATTTTTCATTAGGTCCAAAAATCTAAATGTTGGCATAACAATAGTCATCTTAGTTAAATTAATCTAAATAGAAACGGCCATTAGAAAGTGATCATTTGAACTGTATACTTGTCACTTTAGTACAAATCAGGACAAATGTGGTGTGTAAATATAGCAGCATTGTTACATTAAAAATGTAATTGAAAAATGCTGCATTTTGTTTTTACTTGATTTACATTACATTTTCGAGACTAGTTTAATCATTATAAAAATCTCAAGGTAAAAATTTGCTTCAATTGATTTAAAATATAAAAGTTTGACCGGAGTATGTTGTATTTTATATTACAAAATTATTTAGAAAGGCAAAACACTGTACTCACTGTGCATCAGAATATGATGTGTGCTTACATCTTTTACTTCTACAGTAAAAGTACAGGAAAAGTTTATGTACATGTATCAAAAGTCGAATTTAAAGTGCATTTATTTGGCCAGAGCGGCCGCAGCAGCAGCAGAATGAATATTCAGAGCGCTCCTGAAAGAGTCTCCAGACTCGCCGTGAAAACACTCTTTCAAATGCAAAGTGGGTGATTCGTCTTCTCATTAGCTCCACTTATACAAAGAGTGGCCATTGTAAATACACTCATTTGTAAGACTTTGATGAGGTTCGCTCTGTAGGCCACTTTTCTTCATTAGGGCCATGTTTGTTAATGTTTTTGACCCATTCAAGGCCAGAGAAATACTAAATATTTATTTAAAACATTTATATTAGCAAAAAATCTAATCCTAGTTCTGGCTGTGACTAAAAGCATATTGAAATATGTAATTACGATTCATAAAATTGGTTGTGATCATTTCAATAGTACTACTACTTAAGTCCAGTGGTATACATGTATATGAATTAAAATGGTCATTTGTGAGAGTAGGGGGGACTAAACACTACACACCTATATGCAAAAAATACTACTGCAAAACAAAAGTATATTTTGAAGATTATTTATTGTACTCAAACACACAATAATATAAATATCCAATATTTAATAAAATATTTACAATTTACATATTTTTCCTTTATTTACATGTTAGAGTGCGTTTCTTTCCCCGCGTGTTGAGAGCAGGAACACGGCAAAGGGATTTCACATCAGAGTCCAGCTCTTTGCCCCAGCGCCGAGGCAACGTCCATCAACACCGGTGATGCTTCCACTTGCGAGTTGCTACGGCGATATTGAGGTCTCTTTTGTGCCAGGGGAAGACGCTGTTGAGGCCGAGCGTGCCGTCGGGCTGCACCGCTCCGGTCAGGACGTACAGCTGCGAGCGCCCGGGACGCACCAGGCCCTGAGCGCATTTCAGGTTGATGAGCAGCCACTGTTGGAGCAGGTGCCGCGTGTCATAAGGGAGCAGGGGCCCCTGGTGGACGAACTCCACGCGGCCCTCGATCCCGAACTCCGGCTCTCCGGTCGGGACGCGGCGGCGGTGGATTTTGGCGGTGACGACTGTGGAAAGGGAGGAAAGCGCCATTAGAGTGGATTCATCTTTGCACAGAAAATAACGGTAAGATTTAACAATTATTCACATATTCCTTTGGCAGAAGTATTAATACAGTAGCACTTACATTTTATTAGTATGAAGTTAAAACATTTTCATACGTTTTTTATTCAATGCCCTCCTTGACACAGCCAACTATGGAGTACTGACATGTGACATCTCATTTTCAAAGTTTTTTTTAATTGAATACAAGTATGGGTATTCAATAGTAGCTGCTGTAGAAGTTGTAGTAGTCGTTTAAACTCAAGTACTCACCAAAATCATTGTGACAGAAAGAGTCCAAGACCGCTTTCAGCGCCGGAGCGTGTTCAACCGACGGGCAGTTTTGGCAGGCAGGTTTGGGCAAGACTGAAACGTGAAATGAACTGGTTAAAAAACGACAGAAACCAAAAAACAAGAAGCAGCGGCGGTTAAGCGGAAGCACGATTGCGTTACCTTTGCCGTAGTTGCCGAATTTGGCGTGCGGAGACAGGCACACGTCGTCCTCGTCGGGAAAGCGGTCGCAGTCGAGCGCCTCGGGCCACGAGTGCCCCTGACAGGAAAGCACCGGGGCGCAGCTGCCCCTCACCGCCAGGCACAGGCTTCGGCACGGCTGGATGAAACTGGATAAAAACAAAACGTTAGGGTCACCACGTTCTAAAACTGCAAAGAACAGTTAAAAATCGTTCCGCAACTCGCAAATGCACTCACTTGTCCAGGCAGACCGGGGCGATGAGCGAGCAGAGGAAGGCCTGCGCTTGCGGGTGGCACCCGGTTTGCAGGAGGGGCCGCCAGTCTTCGGAGCGCGGCACGACCTCGCTCTCCAGGTTGCTGTGGCCCAGGAAGTTGGGCAAGCGCATCTCCGAGTACCCGACGTCCTTGCAAACCTTCATCTGGTTCGGAATGGCGACGCAACGGGTGGACTGACCCATGTCGAAGGCCGCGACGGGGCAAAGCAGGGCCAAAAGAACGAGCGGGAAATCCATAGTTGTAACAGTAGAGTAAGTAGTAGTAGAGAAGTTACTGTGGCTAGTGCAGAGCTCGACTGAATAAAGTGAACGTCGACGCGGCCTTTTTATGCAGGCAGCAAAGCCGACCCAATCAGTCAGCATGTCTGTCATCAAGTACCTATCAAAGACGCAGCAGAGACGATGGATGGGGAGACAAAAGCTTATTTGGTAATGACTGGAGACACGGGGAGGGGGGAGCGGGGCGTTAGGCAGATGAGGCGTGTGTGTGTGATTTGGGACGGGGCAGTGGAGAGGGGTGTGTGTGGGGGGGGGGGGACGAGGGGGGCCCGGGATGCATGAGGTGAAGCTGGGTTACAAAAGAGTGGTCTGCCAGTCCTCTATCTGAGTCAGAACCAGATTTGGCTTCAGATGTTTGAGTTGTAGTCAGACTCGTAATACTCTTCAAATTCATTCATTTTTCTCTACAGCTTGTTCTTGTTCGGGGTCGCGAGTGACTGTGGCCTATCCCAGTGGCTTCAACTTATGTATCTATATCTTAAATATGAGGGAAACGTTTGTTAAAACATGTTTAATTGC
This sequence comes from Eucyclogobius newberryi, assembly GCF_026437365.1. NCBI lineage: Eukaryota > Metazoa > Chordata > Actinopteri > Gobiiformes > Gobiidae > Eucyclogobius > Eucyclogobius newberryi. The sequence continues at coordinate 19,287,397 of NW_027316389.1, forward strand.
AAATAAACCTGAACAAACACATCAGTGCAAAGAAATATCGACGCAACTGACTTTAGCGCCAAATTGTATTTATTTGGATTAAGGCAAATACTGTGTTTTACCGGTTTCCATCTCAAATTAAATGCTGTGAAACTTTATTTAGGAAAACTATGCAAGTTAACTGAAGAGGACTGAAAAATAAAATGTGTAGCAATTTCTATCGAGTCGCTAAAGTAAAATAATAGTCCAAAGCGAATAAACTAAGATTATCATTTAGTAATGACCCAAATTGGAGAATGGCAGGATCTACTGTAGGTATTAGATCATATACATTTAAGGAATATTTAGGTTGAGACTTGGGGGCAGCTTAAAACTAAATATTTTGAGGAGAAAGCGGTAACATTACAAATTAGTAATAATTAGTCGGTACGAGGTTTAAGATGGGCGTGTTTGGGATATATTTACAATTTATTTAGGTAAAAAGTCAGACAACAAACAAGCACTCATGAATATTTAGGTAAAGGGCCAGACAATACACAAGCTTGGTACATGTTTTGTCCATGTGATCGCTTTAAATGGAAAGGGAGGGGCAAGAGACGAGTCAGTTTTACTTAATACGAGGTTAGAAATACAGGTCTACGGTTAACAATATCCATTTAACCAGTATTTAAGTACAAATCTAAGAATAAATAAATGTAGTATATGTAGAGGGGAGGTGGGGCACTATTACTACAATGTAATAGTATCTACTGCTGTTGCTAACATATTTTATCATCTACTTTATTTTCTTAATTTTGAAAAGTATATTTAAAATAAAAGTCCATATAACTGCACCTAATCTATAAACAAATAAAGATATTTTCTCCAAACATTTAGGAGGAAAAAGGAAGGGCTTAAGATGAGTAAAGTGAAGTCAGGGTTATTTAGTGTCCATAAAGTATCTTTGTAGGATAATTTTGTCAAAAAGTAATTTTTTTTGGTAGTTGTAGAAATGTGGATATTAAGAGAGCTGCTTAGATCAAAGACACAGGGGTTTGCTAATGAGAGTCAGAGATGTCAGGAACCAGGACGACACTTGTGATCCTGTGATGGAGACTGTCTGTCTACACGACCCACTTAACTACATGAAAACGTTTAGGTTTAGTCATCAATCATTTTCAGTTTAAGACTATGGTTTATTTATTGTTTGGTTATGTTTATGCTCTGGATAAAAATATATATTTGGGGCCCACTTTGTTGCGTTAATCATCATTTTTGTTACTCAATATTCTGTCCAGTAGTATATTACCTCATTTTCGATTCTTTCCCGGTTTTGTTGTGGAGTTCAGAATATAAACTTGTATATTGTCAATTTGTCAGTATATAATGGAGTCAGTATCAACAACTATAGTAGAAAAAGCTTCAGTTGTAGTCATCTGGACTCAACTACAACTGAAGCTTTTTCTACTATGGAACACGACTGGACGAATGAGGGATTACACCGACAGTATCAACAACTCTCAACACAGAGATGCACTTAACTAAACACGATTACTGTTTTTTGTTGGTACTTGGAAGTTGATGTCCACTGATACCGTGATCTACAATCTTCTGGGATGAGCTTCAAAGCTCAGGAGCGGTGCAGCAGACTTAACTTCCAGTTTGTCTCAAGGACCGAGTCTCTGATGTTACAAAAGAGCCATGTTAGAGCCCCATCTCTTTTGTCTGTCTCCATGTCGAGATGTGTATCTGGAACACCTGGGGGTCTTTTCAGAACTTTCTCCCATGGACCAGAAGCCCAGCCTGGATTGGAGTCTGGGGTCTGTCCCCCTGTACCAGCCCCGTCTGCAGCCTGCTCCAGCTAAAACAAACTTTCACAACCCGGTCTGATGCCTCTCATTCAAGTAGACGAGCGCAGACCATCAGAGGGGACTAACTGGGCAATTAGACTCACAAACCAATTTGGGAGAACAATGAGCCCTTACATTTAACACGGGCCCCTGCCAGGAGCCCAGCAGGGGGCTGTTGTTCAGGCTAATGATCGAGCAGTAGACACCAAGTCTGTCCTGAGTGTGGCCTGTGACTGCAGCAGGTTAGACACCTGACTGACTGACTGACAGACTTAGGATGGAAAAATGATTTAAAATATAATCAGAAATCATTTCAATTCCTCAACAGAAATTCAAGAAATACGACAGAAAACTTGATCCAGAAGTCAACCAGATAAAACTAATAATTGCTAATTTCTTCCTAACATTCGATAAAGTGTGCTAATTAAAAACAGAATCTAGACATTTATAGATGGATATTATTTGCTCCATTGTTTATTAAAAAAAAGTAAGTTTGCAGACCAAGGCAGCAAATAGAAAAAAGTAATAGACGCTCCTCAACCTCTAAAAGATGTACATAGTAGAGTTTGTGATATTTAAAGTCATCAATGGCAATGGAATATAGCAGTTTTCAAAAGCTAAATGCATTTAAATGATATTCCAACCTTTAAAAAACCCACTCCATATTCTACATTAATCTTCCTTAAATATGTTGGCAATTATTTCAAATCTGGGATATCGTTGGTGCAATTGAACGTCACTGAATAAACAAGTAAATACATTTAAAGCGATAAACAAAACTCCAGCTTCCAGAGGCCGAATCAAACCAATCGAGACACTTCAAAGCTGAGAGCGAGAGACCTGGAGGGGCCTGGCTGTCTGTAGCATCCTGCACAGAAGACAGGAGCCTGGGCCCATTTGCTCTGCTGCCTGCCGACCGCACCCCCTCACCCTCACCCTCCCTCCCTCTTCCTGGGGGGCTCCACTGGGACTGACAGGCCCTGTGCAGACCGACAGTAGCACTCAATTGTCACATCCAGTCTCCGCCGGGGCCGAGGCAGACGCAGCCACACCGAGGTGCGCAGACAAACTTTTAATTCAACACAAGCGCAAGCAAATGCACCAGAACTACATTACAACAAAAAAAAAGGGGGCTAAACAGAGTCTTTGAGGAATAACCCCGCACTAAACGAGGCTCAAAACAGCTCTAGCCAAGAAGAGCGGTCAAAATTCACACAAGGAATGGCCTATATTTAAAAAATGACAGAAATGATAGATAGCTGGTTGAAAAATGGCCTACCAGACTAATAAGAGTAACCCAAGCCCCAAAATTACATCTCAAATCTGAAACTAAAGTGGGATTTCTTTCTGTATTAGATTAGTAAATCAAATAGTTTTATTGTTAAGACTAAGAGTAGCAAAAAAAAGTTGTTAAGAGTAGATCTGCAACAAACCATTATTTTGCTAATCAATTCATTTGATTTGTTTGTTGGTTAGAAGCCAAAAATGCCAATGAATGTTAGATCTTTATTCAATTTTATACAGATAAAGCTGAGGTGAAGCCCCTCAAAGACCCCCTGGTGGAAAACGTTTACAGTCAACAAGAGTTTTGCCTTCAAAAAGAGCATTTACAACTTTGCCATGTCATTCTCATAAAATTACAGGTCAGCTCTCAGGTCACAGCATGATTTGGAGCTTTTACATAGACCAGATAACGGAAATTAAATGACTAAAATAGCGGACGACTAATACAATAATTGATTTGTTGCAAGCAATTGATTAACTCATTTCAGCCCTAAACAAGAGCTCACACGCCAACAAGAACCAAACACACGCCTTGTGCAACACTCTCGGATTTATTTTGAAAAGCAGGTTGTTATTTTTTACAAACAATATTTAAATGTAAACACATTTCCTTCCAGACATATACAGTTCACACAAACCCAGATAAGAAACTGTTGAGGTTGTTGTTTTCTTCTTCACGAACTTGAAGCATCTTTAACTCTGTCAGAACGCAAGAAGAATTTTTTCACTGCATGTATAAAGTGTAAAAGATAAATCTATCAGTCTATAAAACACACAACAGAGCAAAGTAAAGTGATGGCATTTCACGACGTACACGGGAGTATCTTTGAGGCTCGGAGGAGGGTTGCAGCCCAGATATGCTCCATTGATGAAGCTGTACTCCAGAAGAGCCCGGAAGCAAGGATCCTGAATGAAACCAAAACGTACGTAAAAAAACGCTTTACGATTGATCTGATCAGTACTCAAGATACACACTAAACTATTCTTATTAAGTGGAAATTGCTTTAACTGTAATTGGAGAACTTAAGACTAGAAACAAGATGTGTTAATGACAAAAAAAGTAGTTTCTTTCACTTAAAAATACATCTAATTACACTCAAATCAAGTTAAAAGTCTTTCTTGTTAAACTTCTTTTAGCTATTCCGGTGTTCCTAATTTAAGACCATCCTCTTTGACAGATAAAGGGCGCATTATTTACCCGAATCAGGATGTGGGGATTTCCGACGATTAAAAGAAGAGCCTTGGTCCGGGTGATGGCCACGTTGAAGCGCTTAGGATTGCTCAAGAACCCGAGAGAGCTTTGCAAGTCGTCACTGGGCACGGACTCATTAGAGCGGACCTACGTTCATAAAACGGCACCTTCAAGTATTCATCTAGTAGCGGAGAAGACCACCTCGTAAACGGCGTCAACGAGACCAGCGTGTCCTTATGGCAACAAACGTGGCTGGGAAATACATTTGGATTGAATAGTATTTTTTTTTGTTCTAGTACTCACAGTGGACAGGATGATGACCAGATACTCTTGTCCCTGGAACTCCTCCACGGAGCCGACTTTGATGTCGGACAGGCCGACCTTACTGAGCAGCACGCGGATCTTCTCACACTGAAAACAGAAAGAAAAGACACAGAAAAAAAATACAGTTAGGCTAAAAACTATTTTGTTAGTACTTTATTTGCACTTTTCTCTATCCGTTTTGTGATTTTAATGCATTTTTTCCCCTTTGAATTGCGCTCTACAAATAAACTTGCACTGCACATGATTAACTTCTTAACACTAGTTCAATTAAACAGTTTGGAGTGGTGATGCTAATTATTCACTGCAATGAGTTTTTACAGACTCTTCACAACTTTCAGAGGCCAGAGCGAAGTTTACCATCACAGCAAAGCTAACAACCTTTAGCATGCTAACAGCACACCTTTGGCTTAATGGAGACTAATGCGCTGTATAATTAGAGACAGATACAGTGGCTTTTAGAGAAAGAGCGACACAAAGCGGAACACAATTGTGAAGTGGAAAGAACAGACAGACCACACAGTCTTGTCAGCTTGGAAAACATGGTCAAACAATCAAATATCTGTATATTGTATATAGTCATTTATGGTCCATCATCTCCACCACTCAGTTTATTAATCAGACGCACCAGCCACAGCAGAGCCAGAGGAGCAGCGAGAGGGGACTGCATTATCCCCTAGAGTCAAACATGGTGGAACCTCATGCTGAGTGGCTGCTTTTTTTTCAGGAACAGGGAAGATGCACGGATGAAGATGGATGGAGCCAAATACAGGACAATCTGGGAAGAAAACCTGTTGCGGAGTTTCACCTTTGGCAGGACAACGACCCTAAACATAAAGCCAGAGCTACAATGGAACAGTTTAAAACAAAAACAATCATGTGTTAGAACGGCGCAGTCACAATCCAGACCTGAATATGAAAAGTGCGGTTCACAAACGCTCTCCATCAAATCTGACCGAGCACTTTGGCAAAGAAGAATGGGCAAAAGTGTCAGTTTGTGAATGTGTAAAGCTGGTAAAGACAGACCAAAAAGACTTTCAGCTGTAACTGCAGAGAAAGCCAGAAAGTATTGACTTGGGCCAGCTTTAATACTTCACAACTGTGTGCCGCTTTGTGTTTGCTGTTGTGCCGTGACAAAATGTAGAAAAGTTCCAGGGGTACGACTACTTTTTTCTCAAACCACTCACAGATATATCCATTATAACACAGAAAAGGCTGATCCATGCTTGTGTTCCCACCTGTTTCCTGTAGGGGGCAATGATGCCGATGTCAGAGGCGCTCACGGGGTTGTAGAGCTTCTTTGTGAGCTGGCAGCAGTAAAGCATGACCTGCACCGCCTCCGCAGGGTTAAACCAGGACGGGTTGTTCCCTTCTCTCATCTCTGTGCCCTAAGAACAAGAGAGATGTAAAAATGATCTCTACTCTCTGTTATTCACGCTTTAATTTAAGGAGTCATTTTATACTTTTCATTTACACTTCTGTCCTTTCTGCCATTTTAGCCCTGGTTCAGATTTTTGGATCAGATTACCCGTAAAGTAAAGTAAAGAGTGTTTTTCAATGAATCAGAGTACGAGACCAAGTTGTTTGAGGAAGAGGAAATACTCAAAATGTACACTCGAATAATACTGTTACTTCAAGAAAATGTCACAAATGTAGATAGACTATCCAAAAAACGCTTCAAGGCAAATTTAATGCAATAATTCAAATAAAGGTCACCAGTGCTGGTTTTCTCACCCTGACTCCATGAAAGAGCAGAGGAAATCCTTTTTTGGGCAGAGTTTTCCACTGACAGAGGGACTGGACCACAGAGCGCGGCGCCTTCACACGCAGCTCTCCGTCGTAGAAGAGTCTGGAAGGCAGCGTCAGCAGAGCCTCGTGGGAGCGGTAGTTATAGACCAGTTTAGTCACCTGAGGAGGACAAGCTGCAGATTAGATTCATCAAGACTGCTGATAATTAAGAGCATCATTCTAGTTCTAGTTTGTCACACTTTAGAGTCAGAATTTTTACACTCAAAACCGAATAATTTAACACTTTCCGCTTACACTTGCACAAACCAGATGGATGTGTGTGGCTCTGATTCATGTGTTGAACTCAATACAATCTGGAAAACATGCTGCACGATCCTAAAAGTGTAAAGTGTTTGGTGTGTGGGCTTTCAGATCTGAGATTCTCACTTAAATCAGAACGTTCGAGGGAGTTTGTGCTTTGTCCGGATGCACACTTTTGATCAGAATTCCACTCAAGTTTGGTAAATGAGATTCAGAGCACTTTTGAAATGATCATCTTGAAGTGCAGAGAAGTAGAAGTATGTTTCTGTTGCATAAACGCACTGCACTTACCAGCCTGGGGTTGTAGCCCCAGTCGTGTCTGGAGTAGAGAGGGTTGACCATGAGCCTCTCCAGCAGAGAAACCCCAAGACCAAACGCAGCAGCAACTTTGGACTTCACAATCGGACCCAACTGACGAGGGTCTCCAGCCAGCACGATCTGAGGAACAAGAAGGGTTAAACAACAGTTACACTCAGGCTTACTCCTGAGATCAAGAGGAGGATCATGGCCCAAACATAGATGATCTCCACCTACAAACTCTATAAATATCAATAATCTACTATGAAACTTCAAATGTTTTCGTTGTAGATTTGTCAGCTCTAAAACGGTTTCCTTGATCAAGAAATATATTTATCATTTATATTTAAAGCATTATTTTTCTCGCAGATGTGTGAATTTAATGCCAATGCGAAGGTGCTTTGTTTATATGAAACTACAATACTACACAAAAGTATTTCTTCACACAGAAGACCCAATTCATACTGTTCTTTCATCCATGTTTGACCTTTAACCCAAAGCAGTCTGAGCGCTCACCTGTCCATCTGTCTCAGAAACGAGGCTTATTGGGATCAGGGCTTCTGGCTCCAAGGCTTGACCGGCTTCATCCAGAAACACGTGGGTAAAATGTCCCACTCTAAAAGTCATAATTCACATGTGCTGTGCTTTATGACATAAGCAGGACATTTTTAAACAGTAAATAAGGAACTGTTGAACTTTCACGACCAGTTGCTGAGTTCCGTTTCCCTCGTTTTAGCCGAGACTTACTGCACTCCAAGGTTGTGGAACATTCCGGCGCTGGAGCAGGTGCTGACCACGATCCTGCGAAAGGAGGCGTGTCTGACATCTTCTCCGGCTCTGGAGTAGCTCCTCAGCACGTCCGGGATGGACTGTCACAAACTGTGGATTAGCGTTCGTACCGAATAGCAACAAAACACTACATTAACTGCTCATTTATGGAAAAATCTAATACATTATATTCTTTTAAACCATTATCTATAAACTGCCAACAGGAAAACGGGTAAATGTATTGCTTTTACGATGAACGTTTAAATATCCATTGTAGATAATAGAGTGGCTTTGCTCATTGCAACGTAGAAGAGCAAATATCATTCCAAACTCTATTTATTACACAATTTGTTATTGGTTGGAGCAATAATTGTGAATTTAAACCTAAGTGTATATGAATTGAATGATTTTTGTGTAACAGGATCAAACCAGCAGGAAATTATCTTAAAATGTCTGTCTCTTCAACTATTGGACATGTATGGCCACTCACTGACTTTTATACATCCCTGAGGCTTATCAGACTTGAATATCCATGCTCTGTTGTTTTTATGTTCATTTCTATGACAATTTAGTCAAGTATTCTTCACATTTTCATTGTGCGACACTGAGCACATCACCACATCATCTATTATTTATAAGCTCCGAGGACAGGGCTGCCCGACCATCTGCCGCTCACATCTGTGCAGGCATAAAGCGCGCACGACGAGTTCTTGTGATCCTAAAACACGAGGGGCTACAGCAGCGGGCTAGTTTTTAACTTTTTTGTTTTCCCAGTTTTTCCAGGTGTGCTGCGATACCTCATCTTGCCTGCAGGAGGCGTTGACGCGAGCCAAACTGGCAGAATCGAGGAAGCCGCTGTGGTGGAGTCTGATGCATACGAGGTCGGCTGCACTGTTGGAGGGAGTGCAGACCAGCACGCGGCTACTGGGCAGGAAATGGTACACCTATGAACAGAGACCTCCGATGGTTTAAAGGTGCGGTGCGGAGCTTTTCTGGCGGAATGTCAGCAACAAAGCTTGATTAGGATTGTGACAAATATCCCTACGTACACTAAATCTAATTTGTAATGTGTTAATTATCTTCAAACCCCAAAAACACTGAAATATTTTAAATTCAAGCCACGCACCTGTTTATAACTCAAGAGGAAGTGTTCACGTTGTAGATTTGGATTAAGACCTAATTTCAGATGAAGGGCCAGTCCATAAACAACTCTTTGGGAGATTCTCACTGTATTTGAAAGAAATGTCTAAATGTGATTCACAAATGTTGAACCCTTATTTATTTGAAATTGGCTCCACAAACTTGCCACTTTCCCTATGGTTTTAAGTAACTCAAGAAGAACAAGACTGTCGTGGGTTCGACAATCACATCTGCTTTGAGTAATGCCACCACTTTCTAAAGCTTCATGATAAAATAATTTCTCTTGCTATTGTTTATTTATACTAGTGCGGTTAACGGTCACTAAACGCTTAACCGAGTGAAGACATTTCGCCCGGTTAACTGATACATTTGATACCGAAACTTCTTTTTCATGTACCGGTGTATACGAGACAGCTGAAACTCCAATAATATTGTTTACCTGTGACACTGCTGTATTTACAGTCTAATATTGCTCATACACGGTTTATTTAACTTGGATTTCCCGTTGGTGGAGAAAACGGACAGGATTACTCATCTTTTTGATGGAAAACTATAGATCTTTAACCTGTTCAAGCTAAGATAAGCAGCTAACGTTAGCGACTTTACGAGGACACTCTTGAATAAAGTTCTTTAATCATAATCCCTACAACAGTGTGCCAAAACAACGCGCATAGGAGTCTTCATACATCTCGTAATGTTCAGTGGTCCAATTATGACTTCAGTAAACAACAAAAAGCACGGTGTTGAAAGTAAAAAATGAAAACGTGCACATCTAATTTATACGGACAGCTTTTTGTTTCATGTGGAAAGGCCCAGAGTAATTAGAGATGTTAATCATAAACGGTACAACAAATCTTCAATCTGAAAGTGAAATAACACGTCCGCCCATAACATTCTGACTTGTCCACCAGCTCAACTTCATTTAAGAAAGTGACTACTCTAAAAGCCTGCAGGTATTTCCCCCACCTGCAGTATGGACTCTATGAGCGTGATGGTTTTGCCCGTGCCCGGGGGCCCGAACAGGATGTAGGGAGTGGGGCGACACTCTCCGGACAGAATCCTCTTGACCGCCTCCCTCTGCGTGGCGTTCAAGTCCGGGTTAAAGAAACGGCCTTCGCGCGGCTTACGTCTGGAGGGCAGGGAACCGTCTGCGAGGGGGAAAAACAGCTTTGGATTTGCAGTTGTGGGAAGGGCCACTCTACGTTAGGGGTGTCACGATTTCAAACGTTAGCGTCACGATTATTGGGAGAATAAACACTGTGATTTAACGATGGTTTGCAATTATTAACATCACGATCAAAACGACAATAAAGTCCTACATTTTTTCTCCAGTGTGCGACCCGCTTTATGAAATCAAACTTCTGATAAATTTGACATACCATGTTTCAACGTCAATGAATGGTCTATTTTTGATAATTTTTCATATATAAAAAGGCGCACTGGACTATAAGGCGCATTAAGAGAAACAAAACGTGTACCACACAAAATCGCTTCGAGGTCAGTGAGCACAACCAGAATTAATCCATATACCGTATAAGGTCGTTTTTTTAAAAAGAAAATTAAAAGGCTTTTAAGTGTACCTTATAGTGTGGAAAATACAGTAAACAGCAAGATGAAAAAGCACTTAACATTTAGTTTTGACCTAAATTGTAGCACTTTTTAGAGGAAATGCTGAGCAGAAACTTCATTTTGCTTCTAAAATCATCAAATTTATTTTAATTAAACTAAAAAAGACCTAATCTAGTTTTTAAAAATGTACTTTTCTATACATTTTATTAAAAAAAAAATAGAATTGTAATTTGTTAGCCTTTACAATCATATTGTGACCTAAATAATCACAAATGTCGATGAACCTAAATGCGTTATAACGAGAAAGAAAGAAACTCAATACAAATTATTATATACAATGTTTACTACCATTGAGAAGTTAGTTTAAATGTCTTTGAAAATGTCTTAATAGGTTTCTCTTTTTGGTTCCAAATCCTGATGTATAAGTTTAATTAATTCTGTGCCAATCCCTTCTTCATGAGCACAATGATTAAGAATGTGACAGTAAACATAATATTGGAGTGAACAGTTCAAGAAACAACGGCGTGTTAAATCAAATTGCACTTTTTTTTTTAAACTAGAGAAAACTTCAAACACTAGGGGGCACCACATACAATCTAAATACCTTTTGTCTGCGTTCCCTTTGTCTTCATGTCAACAGAAATACTTGAAATCTTTCCGTTTTCCATGACTTGAGTCTGAAATCACAAATTAAAAGTCAAAATGTAACTCCTTTAATACTCACATTTGTCCATACAAACACCTCGTTTTCCTCGTCTTTCTCCATGTCCGAATCGTCCATCCATTTCCCTGTCCACTGCGGCGCCTGGACGATCACTCTGCTCGGAAAGAGGACTGCGAAAATAAACAGCAACGCATTTGTACGCGAGCGAGTGCGAACCCGTGAACGTGTTCGACAAACGCACTTTCCGCAAACGGTTTGACCTGCTCCAGCGCGTGGTGACACCGCCTGGTCGTCAACCTGAAACCAGATGGATCACGTAAAAGAGAAACACGGTTACTCAAAGAGTTACGGACGCTTTCCTTCGCTCACCTGTTGTAGGAGAACGCCACGTCTAAAGGCTCCCCGAGATAGCTGCGCTGGAAGTCGTAGTTCACCCTTAAACTCACATCCTCGCTGTTGATCTGAAAGAAAATAGTAAATTAGCAACATTGCAATGGGTCAAATGTTTGATTCAGTAGATCAGGCTGTGGATCGGATTAAAGACTGACAGAGGACGTTCTGAAGAAGCTAAAAACTGGTCAATTGGCAACATTTACTTGTAGCGCAACTAGACCAAACATGTTACATCTCATTTTTCTTTTATTGGCGTTCTAAAGTTCTAAATTTGAAGAAACAACAAAAAAATATACTATTAAAATTCATACAATACTAAATACCGTATTTTCCAGACTAAAAGTCACACCTTTTTACATAGTTTTGGCCGGTGTGCGACTTATACTTATATTTATACTTATACTCCGGAGCGACTTATATTTGTTATTTTCACACTGGCAACTGCATTTCATACACCAGTGCAACTTATATGTTTTTTTCTTCTCTATTATGCATTTTTTGGCTGGTGCGACTTATACTCCGGAAAATACGGTAGTTTTGCGACTTATGTGATATTGTTTGTTATTTTCACATGACATCCACAAGAGGGCGCTCTAGGCTCTAAGCGACGCAGAAGAAGAACCTGCACTTCCTCTACCTCTGGAGTTTGTGGAGTTGTTTAGAAGTGACACAGAGGAAGAAGAATTCAGTGGATTTAGTGATTTGGGGTGAAACTGATGCTTTGGTAAACTTGTTAGCATGTTCTTTATGCTATAGTTATCTGAATAACTGAATGTTACGTTAACATACCAGACACTTACCACAGTTCTGTCTGTGCGTCATGTAGCTGAAGGTGTTAGCGTTAGCATACGTACACCTATTCACCATGTTCTCTCATCTGTTATTATTTTAAACTGCATTTCATCAATCATCAAAGAGCGATTTATAATCTGTAAAATACGGTATGTTGAATGACTACTTTTGGACTTAAAGTGTTATTCTTTGGACCCCAGGAAGCATAGTTTTTCAAGGGGTTATAAAGTATCCCTGCTTGTACTTGCATATTATATTTGGTTACCCCCTTTTATTTATTTTTTACCTGCACTCAAATTTCATACCTCTGCGACATAACTAATGATCTCCATCACCGTGCCGTCACTTAACGGCTTCTTCAGGACAATTTTGTCACCTGAGAAAACAGTAAAACACATATAATCAAAAACACATCATTGATTTGCACTGCGTTTTATCCGTTCGTCTTAGTGAATGTTCCCCTGTTGTTTTCCACCATTTATTGAGGCCCTTTAAGCTTCAAAAAGTGTGGATTTCCCCGTCACCTGTGTTGAGGTTGGGTCGCCCCTCCGCCAGTCCCAGCACCTCCAAATGCAGGTAGGTGGCACCCTTCTTCAGCAGCGCCCCGTTTATGGTGAACTCCTGGATTTCCTGTTCGGCGTGAAGCTCCTCCAGCCACAGGAGCGAGGAGAAGCGAGCGTGCATGTTGGCCGCAGACAGCTCCTGGCAAATTAAGACACAAAACATAAAATAAAATACAAAACATAATTAAAAAAGCACAAAAAAACTCAAAAACAAAAAAACATTTAAACAAAAATAAGATAAATAACAAAACAATAAAAAAACACATTTAAATAAATAAAAATGAAATACAAAATTAATAAAAATATTACATTAAATTAAAAAATACAAAAAAATTGAATTGAATTAAATTAAATTGACTTAAATAAATAGGCTGGCACTACTTTAAGGCTGTTGATGCCTCGTCCTGGAAGTATCTCATTTAAGACTCGGGTGGGGTGCGTGCGTGCGTGTACATGCAGAGCGAAAAGCAAAGTGTCTCTGTGTGTTGGCATTCGCTTTCTGATTAGATTTAAATTCAGATGCAATTTGAGGATTTGCCAACTCCATAAAAACACACAGGAGCCGAGTCTGGTCGGGAAAGCCCGGCGTTTAAGGATTAAGGACCGGTCTAAACCAGAATTCAGACGTTTATGGTGAGTTCAGTTTGGCTTTTCTGAATGAAATTCTCTTTCCCCCCCACCAACATTTTCAAAAATAATTTATAAAAACGCACAACAAAGAGCATAGAACACGACGTGAGAGCGTTGCACAAAACAAAAAGAACACACACGCAGTAAAGGACCGAAAAATAAACTAAACTGAGACACTGAACGCCAAATAGTGGTTCCATTTGGTCTGTTCAATTTGTCTTGCTAAAATGAGTCCGAATGTGTCCACGATGATGCTGGTCCAGCCCATGACTATAAGTGTTTTTGTTTTTTTTGTGATGGCCTTTTTCCTGCCGTCAAAAGTGTGCTCCAAAAACACCCATCGATTGTGTCCTTGGGATGTCGAGATTATTTAGTTAATCGATAATAGTGATGGTTCAACTCACAATATCATCGTAAGAACCAAAAAGTAATAGTGACAATTTTAGCAGCAAAATGAAGTGTTTTGTAGTTCAATATTCTGCTCCAGGTTTTTGTCACGTTATAGGAATAGAAACATGTCAGACCACGGGAATGAAAGAAAATTTAACATTTCATTGTTGTTTAGCCACAGTCTTAATAATTGTAAAAAATTGTTAAATCGTGATGTTTTTTTCTCACAATAATCACAACACTGAACGTTGATATTGTGACATCTCTACTGCATTCATGGCAGGGGACGACAACAACAACGCCCTGGTTAAGCCCTCGTACAGTCGTTTACACTCCTTGTTTTTTCGCTGGACTTTCATTGTGGCAATCCTTTTAAGAGACTTCAAAAATTCTGGTCCGGTAAATATTTAAATGTTTGTGTGCTCTCACCTCTCCCAGACAGGACTGTGAGACGAGCACGTCACTCTGCGTCTCCACACAGTCCTTTAGAGCCTGCGGCACCGGGAAGTTTGGGAGGAAGTTCGGCAGACGCCTTTTTGTGAGTCTACAAAAAACATGATATTCTTCAATGTACATTAATACCGTAATAAACAAAGCGTAAAAGCAAGATTGTTGTCATTAAAGTGCCCATGACTCACTCATTGAACTAAAACGCAGCCAAAATAAATGTATTTTGAATTTTGCTAAAAGTTTAAACATTTTCATCACAGAATAGTATTTTTCAAAGTTTATAATTTCACTTCCTGTTTGTAATTGATGACATCACACAGGGAAATTACCCAGCAAACACTAGGCAAAAACTCATTTAATGTCACAATTTTTTTATTTGACAAATAAAAATATATGAGAGCGATTTTATTTTGTTGAAATAATGTTTAAAGAGTCAAAAAAGTTATTTATTTTGTGTAATTTATTCATAAACTTGGACTGGAATGAGTTGTACCTGTGACGTCACTTCCTCCATTTTTCTACAAAATTTTCAACTTTCCTCCACAAATACCTTCTCGATTGGTGTAAAACTGTTATTTACATATTTACAACGGGTACAAATACACCAAATAAAGTTAAAATAAAAAAAATCTTAAAAACTCGAAGTACGCCCTTTAATCCATAAAGATGAACGTGACAAGTTTTTCTCTAACAAAAATGTAAACGTTTAGTAATTAATGCTCAGAAATAGTACATTAAAAGTAGAGAAATCCCTCCTTTAACCCGTCTGAAATCATGCCGTGCTTAAATACAAGTCTGCCGCTCGTTACTTGGGAGGTTCTTTGGGCGCGGAGACGGTGATCACTTTGCCGTAGACGGGGGCGGTTGAGGCGGCCCGTTCCACCGGGACGTAGGGGACGGCCGGCGTCAGCAGGGCCTCTTCTTCGCTGCCCACCGTGACGTCCAGGCGCCTCCCGATGGTGAAGGAGGAGAAGTGCAGCAGCAACAGCTCAGCGCAGCAACCCAAGATCCTGAAAAAGCACAATTTACAAAAGGAAATGTATAGTTTTATTTTATTTTACTCGTTTTAAAAATATTACACATACGGCATATTCATATTTGTTAAGATTTTGTGACCTTGTTTATCTGCTACACACATTTTATAAGCAAAATAAACCTAAAGGATTCATAATTTAGCGCATTAATTGTGTTTTAAATGTTTGGTTCTTTGATACACTGACGCAAAGACACTTTTATTAAGGAAATCAACCCCAAAACCACATAAATCTTCATGTACCACCTTTAAAAACACACGTACTTGGAGTCACAGGCCACAGCGATGGAAATCCTCTGTCCGGGTGGGATTTCTACCTCTCTTTCCGCTCGTCTCAACCTGATCACACCTCCCTTTGAATCCTCTCCATTTCCTCCTTTTCCTGCTTCTTTCGTGGCACTACTTTCTTCAGGAGGAGCTGGGTCTGGCTCTTGTGAAGGAGCTTTTTGTTGCCCTAAACTCGACCCGTTGATCTTGAACAGGGAGAACTGTTTTTCAGAGTCCCAGTTTGCAAACTCGCAGCACTTCAGAGTCTGGGTCTCTAAACCTTTGTTTCTGTGAAAAAACATCAAAGAGCGTTGTTTAGATACACGCCCAACTTTTGTGTGGGAATAACTACAACAGGAGCTTGTTTTGTACTATGTGGTCATGAAGGCACCATTTGGTTTCATTTAGAAGAGATAAAGTATTTTTAACAGTGAAAGGAGGAAACAGGTATTTAAAATCAAGCTAACTCACAATCCCTTTGGCACGTCGCTAGTATTCACCCGAATGTTTTTTTGAACACGTCTATAAAGAATTTTCAGAGCAAAGAAGCGTAAAACATAAAACCATAAAACATGATCATATCAGGTAATACAATTAAATGCAGATCATCCACAGCCGTCTGCTTTTTTTTTCATAAAGTGATTCGTTTACAAATCTTTCTAAAGGGGGTAAACTACATTTAATAATTTACAAAAAATACATTTGTGAACCCCAGATTTAAAGGAAACATTCTGCAGTCTTTTCATTGTTATTGGTCTTTAAACAAGCTTGTGAGAACTTTTGCTTTGGAATCTCATGTTTTAAGAACTAAAAACAATACATAAACCACACATGATTTTATGCCAGCCAATTAGGTGCTAGTGCTCCATCTACTGGCAGCACGGGGAATTACAAAGGGGAGAAAGGTGACTAGAGGCAGAAATTCCCAGAACGAGTCATGTGAGAATTAAGAACAGCACAAAGACTTTGGATCTCTCCCCATGACGTCATAAATCTGGGAAATTACAGTTTGAGTGTTTGAGCGTGATTGAAGCTAAATACAACAGCAGGTATGTTTTTGATCAGAGAACAATGTTACAACATGGCTAAAAGCTAAATATGAGTCTTAAGAATGTATGTTATGTTATGCATCGCCAGATCTTGAGCTCAGCTTTATCAATTTTTCATTATGTCACATTTTTGGCAAAATTTGGTCCTGGTTCATTTTAAATCAACATTTATTTATGTATTTATTTATTTTTTCAACATTCTATTGTTTTCCCATCGTGTCCAGGTGTTGTGCTCAGTAAACCAGAGGAAATGTTTGAATCAGTCCCGCTACTTAAATCAGAGAGCGCTGGCTAACAGTCTAAATATTTGAAGAGATAGTTTGACCTAAATTGTAGTTCCTTTTATTAATGGTTTGTCTGAAAACTCACTGAATCCAGATCACCAGCGTTCTTCTCTCTCCCATCATCAAATCCCCAAAGTTTCCGTAGTTGGACACATCTAGTCCTCCTTTGTTTCCCAGAAGAGCCACGGGGTCGACTTCTGAGAACGACGCCACGGAATTCTTCTCACTGCAAGAAGGTGAAAGGTTTAACTAGAATCATTCAAATATATATACTATACTACATAATTATGTCAATTATGACCAACATGAAACCCCAATGTTTTACAAATATAGCCAAATGTTAAAGTAAAACTGTAGAAAAACGTAAAAAGTATTTCATAAAATAATAAAATGAAATGAAAATAAACAAAAAATGAAAAAATTATTTAATATTATTGCAAAAATCTGAATAGAAAAGTATGGACATTATATGAAAAAACTAAATAAACAAACACAAAGCTAGATCAATACAATAGACACAGTTTGACCAAATGTTATGAACACAAAATGATGTGAAGATGGAACATTATCACATCATCGTAAATGTATAATTGTAGATCATTTTAGTATATTATCTTCATTGTGATCCTTTTCCCTGTGCAGCTCTGCTTTACGGCGATACTACCTTTGTCCACAGGGGGCGATGCACAGGGCCCTCCAGTTGTAGAAGGACTGCGTGCTCTCCACCATCACCAGGTTGACACGGTCTCCTGGTGCAGGCCGATAGTCCGCCGGGAGGAGGAGAGAGTCCAGGCAGAAGAAAACTGCGTCCTCCACCACTCCACTGTTCCCATACACACTCGTCACCTGCACCTGCACAAAAAGACGACAAAATTCAATTATCGTCATTATTTAGGCAATTTTAAAAGCAAAACAAAGTGGTTTCTGCTCAGCCTTTCATCCAAACAGTCAACCTGAACGTAAAGCGCTTTTTTATCTTGCCGTTTATGTCAAACTGATCATTCAGGAAGTTTGATTTCATAAAGGGTGTCACATATTAAGGTGACGTGTTAAAAAACAAGAAAAGACAACGCAGGATCTTATTGTTGTTTTGGCTGTGATGTTAAAACAGAAACAAATTGCAATTTTACAATTATTCGCCGTGTTTATTCTGAAACAAATGAAAACAGTATTAGTCTTACTGCCGCTATCCACCGCTGGATCATAGCAACTTAAGTCTTTGTATTTGTTTTAATACATTTTACATCTAGTGGCGTTGATGGTGCAAATAAAGAGGACTTTAATAATTGCCTCTGGGTGTGTCTACATCTGTGTATTTAAGACTTTTGTGAAAACAGAGGTGAGTGGTTTGTAAACTGCTAAATTTGAATCAAAGTATAAAATACACTGCACTTGGCCGTTGACTTTTTTTTTTTATAAATATAGACGATTGAGTGGCAGCACCAAGTCATTCGGGGGTCTTATTTACAAAGCTTACGCACGCCGACTTTCCACGACAAGTTAGTTATCTAAAAAAAAAAAAAGACAACTCGAGCTCCTGAATTGAGAAAAAGCGAAGAGTAGAGCTGGGTTTCGATTCAAATTTCAAGAATCGATTCGATTCCGATTTTTACGTTTCAAAATTGATTTTTTCCAATTTCTCAGATCCTATCCGATTCGCTCCGATTTCGATCTGATTCAATCCGATTTGATCCGGGGGTTAATGTTATTAAAAATGAAAAATGTATTTGAACCGTTTCCTTCACTTCATGACTGTGTAGAGAAGCAACATATTAAAACTAGTATTATATCAATATTAAACAGCAAATCTTACAAGTATTGGTAGTTACTGATGGAAGACTGATGAAAAGGTTAAGGGTCAATCTACCTTCAAGAAAGATAATCCAGGAGTCCTGAATTATCTTTCTTGAAGGTAGATTGAAGTTCACTGAGGGAAATGTAGAAAATAAAAATAAAAAATAAAAATCGATCTTTGGACGTACGAATCGATAATCGGTCATTAATATGCGAATCGATAAAAATCGGAAAATCGATTATTTCAACCCAGCTCTAGTGAAGAGACATAAGATTGCAAGTTTGTGGAGGTTTTTGTGAAGATTTGTGTCGTCTGCGCACACATTTAATAAGAAAACCATGTCAAGTTTTGTAAATGAGGCCCCAGATCTGTAGAGAGTAAGAATTCATGTTTTTCCAAGGCATTTGTGAGCATGAAATACAACTAAATGCATAATAAAGAAGCCGATACGCAACATACTGCACCACCGAGTACATGTGACACTTGGCAAGTCACGGCTGGAAACAAAACGGCCTAAATTGCTGTAATTGGCTCGTTACCTTGTCCAGGCGGCTGTAGCGCAGAGGAGCCACGGACTGAGCGCGTGTGGTCCACTGGCTCGGGTTGATGACATACTTGGCTCGGACCCAGTCACCCTTCATCGGCTCGTAACCTCCGGGCGAGAAGAGCAAACACACGGGCGACAGGTGAGCCGCATAAAAGTCGTGAAAAAGAAGTGACGAGCGTACAGCGAAATAAGTGCCCAATAAATCATCGAGAGAGTTTGTTTTCCGACGAGGTTAACGGATGATTGGGGTCCAATTATGAGGGGGAAAGGTTGTGTTGATATGGCAGGAATTCAAAAGCTCAGATGAAGGCTGAGCATTGTGATTGCGTTTGCGTTCAGGGGCAGCTCATGAGAGAAAACTGGAACACGAACTGCTGGACTGATGAGGAATCGCATGCGGAACACGTTTACAGTCCAAGTGATGTGAAAAAACCCCAATCCGAAGAATAATTTAAACCAGTTTGTTCGCGGTGGTGGGACGGCACAGTTGGGTTTAATGAACAACGTACAAACCGATGCATTATTTTCTCATTAACTGGTGCGTTAAAGTGCGACAAAACGACCACGATCTCGCCCTCAAGACTCCGCACACGTCACACTTACTCACCGCACGGGCCGGGTTTGGTGTCGTAAAGTATTAGTGCGTTACGGTCGGCCACAGTTACCTTCCGAGAGGCTGTGGCGTGAGAAGGCGGTGTTCTGGTTTATGTAGCCTTCGTCTCCGACGTACGATGTGACGGTGCCGATGAGCGGCCTGGGCTGCATCGTGTCAGACTCCAGAGAGCTCTTCCCTCCTTCCTCCCAGGCATCGGCGCTCTTCTCCACCTCAACAAAACAGATTCCATCGACTATTTTTTATATATTTCAGAGGTATTATGTGTTATCGTTTAAAAATCACAACAGAGCATTCAGTTTGTCTAATCGAGTTCTAGTCAGAGGGATCAATAGACAAGAACAGGGCGCAAAAGTAACATCAAAACCATTCCTCACATCATATCTAGGGTTTATCAAGACCAGGTCCAGCTCCTGCAGAAGTTAAACCGTGACTAACCAAGATGGCACTCTTTTATAGATTAAATTAAACTCATGGAATGACTAACTTTACTGGAACATCTCTCAATTTAGACTAGTCAAGGTCTATACCAGGACTAAACAAGGAGTCGGGACTTGGCACTAAACCAACTCTGGACAAGACCAGCAGTAAACCAGGACTAGAAGAGGCTCAAACAAAGTCGATCAAAACCGGTGTGAAGTGTGCATTTGTAGCCGAAGAAAGTATTTATTCTTGACCTCGCTTGTCACATTGACATTGGGACTAAACTGGGATTGACCCTGAAACTAAACCAGGCCTGGAAGGGAACCAAATCAAGTCTACACCCGGATTAAACTGGGACACAAGCGTGATCGCAGCTGCAAACAGGGCAAAGATGAGACATAACAGGTCCAACTCGGTCCCTAACCAGACAGCGGTCTCGCCTAACTTCTGGACCAGGTGCAGTGAAATCATCTGGAATACCCTTAATGCTTTCCAGCCGCCTTGAGAACCGCCTCGGACCGCGATGCAGTTGACCAGGTCCCCCTCCTTCAGCGACATTCCTCCCAGGACGTCTGCGCTCGTGAAGTAAATGGCGCCGTCGATCATGCCGTAGTCCAGACACAGCTGCGTCACCACGCTGCCTCTCAGGTGGCGAATGTCCTCCAGAACTGCACAGGAACATTACATACATAGTGTTTGACATACATTTATTATATGACTTTTAGTTTGAAGAACATGGACTAGTACATACAATTATAAATCCTATCATTGGGGACAGTCATAGTTTTGTCTGTGGCCAGCACCTCTGCAGTTTGCTCAGGGCCTACAGTTGGAAAATAGATTTGAAGCAAAAACTGGCACAGAAACATTCATTATTGTGCACTGTCCCCTTCCAAATGAATAAAATGCATTCATTAAAACTAAATAGAGGAAAGTAGCAGATGTTTTGGCTAATTTTACAGCACAATTCCCCAATGAACGACGGTTTCACGGCTGTCTCTGCTCTTTTCTAAACCCAAACACAAAGTGATAACCCACATTGTCTAGGATGAATGTGGTGAGTGAGTGGTGATTGTTGAAGGGGCCGATGGCACAGAAAGGACCCTCCAGTAGTCTGCCCCAGGGCAGCAGTGGCTGCAGTAGTAGATTACCTGCACCTAGTGTGGACTGAATAAATATTCTGATGGGCAGATAATGACTTTGGCCAGAGAATGCATGTTGTGATTTCAAACTACTTAACAGTTTGATGAATAAAGTTTTGTGTAAAAGATTGATCTAAATGTTAATGTTAAACTATCAGTAATAATTTTCATGCATACTTTATACTAAAAGTTGGCAGCAATCTTATGGTTTGTAGTCCCTAAATCCAAAACAAATCCCTTTAATCTTTGTTCCAGCTGCTTATTTCCTTGAGAACAGACTGTTAATTATCTCGATTTTCTTTTGCATCGATTTTTCTTTTCCTTCTTTTTTTTTACTTCTATCACTTTAGTATAGTGTTTATTTTCATTTGTAGCATTATTTTGCACAGGAACTGAACACTTTATTACACTTTTGAAGTATTTATATGTGTGATCAGCTCTCTCAAAACTGCTGAACAAATTGACCTTCGAGTCCAAATAAAGCAAAGTGAACCTGACGTTCTTCCATGACATTAGCATAATAATGATTCACCTGCATCCCCAGAGAAAGGGCCTCCTGCTCCTCCAGTCTCCTCCTCCACAGACCTCCAGATCGGAGACACGAGTTTATTAAACATGCACCGCACCGCAGTCAACATCTCTGCGCGGTTCTCTCTCTGTCTGCGGCAAAACTACAACAACAACAACATGGTACATTAGCTACATTAGCTTCATGCTACAGTGCAAAGTTAGCAGAATGGTGCTAACTGTTAAGTACCTCAGCTCCAGCGCGATGCCACAAACTGCGCTTAATTCACTGCAATGAGCAAAACTAACAAAAGTGTCATGATAAAATAGAAAAACAGGAGTTTGTGTGCAATAGTGGATGTTTCTAGGGAGTCAAGTGCTCAGAGAAGAGCCAAACCGGAGGGCACGTGCCACGGAGCACCTGGGGTCACAGAGAGGTCACGCAGCTGTGGATTCATGACGTAACAGATCAATGGTTACCTTCTCTTTTGGAAATGTACTCCTCTTTGAGATCGTTTATTTATTTTATTTATTTATTTATTTATTTATTTTTGCCTGTCTGCACTTAATAATCTTGCTTCTATTTTTATTTTATATTTTTGTTAGTTTGTTTATTGATAGTTTGATGAGGCGTCCCCCTGCTTGCTCTTATTCTTAATCCCAATATATGCTTCATTTAATGTGTTGAATTTTGTTTGATTAAAAATAATGTATGAAAATTTTATTAAAAATCTTGTAATAAAACAAGCTGTTTTGGTTCATCTTTCAATATTCAATTCATCAAAAAAAATTAATAAACCTTTTAATAGTAATTACAAAAGACAAAGGTTTTGCTGCAGTTCAGTTTGACATTGATTCACATTGATACATTGATCAATCAAATCAATATTTTGTTTAAAAGCGCGCAAAAGGGGTTGAACATAAAAGTATTCAAACAGAAAAAAAACATACACGCAAATATAACAGTGTCTCTTTCAAACAGGGTCAAATGCCAAAGTGACAGAAGTGAGTGTGTTTTCAGTTTGGATAGGAAACAAGTGGGAAGAAACAGTTTTTTTGTTTAAACTTTAACTTAAATTAAAAGTTTCCATTTGTTTCCATGACCTAATTGCAATTTGGACCGCTCTGTAACATGTAATGAGTCCTTTTCACCACCAGGGCGCAGCATTGTCTTGCTCTAAACTGCTCTGCTGTGAGGGCACGTGAGGCCAGAGACTCATCAGGTCACCAGTCTGTGCTGCCATAAATTAATACTCTACATGTCTGGTTTAATTGAAACAAGTCACACGAGGAAAAATAAATAGGGCTTTGTTTGTTTGTGCCACGGGAAAGAATTTGTTTCTAATCTAATTCAATAAAGTTATGTTCACTTCAGGCTAAACTTCCCACGACCGCTCCAGTAAACCACACAGTCACGAGCACTGGTGGGTTACGTTAGGCACCGATAATGAAATCTGTTTAATGTGACCACAATTAAGTTGTTTTCTTGTATATTTAGAACTGTACTTTCCCACAGGACACCGGCCTATATTAAATTAGGCCTGAAGAAGTATAGTTCAGACACAGCAGTTGTAAAAGAAGACCATACCATAAACTGTACTGTGGAAATATTACCTTTTGAGACATTTTATTCGGCCTAAATGTCATCTATATTTTTAAATTCAGAATATACAGCGTTGTGCAGGTGATTTGAGGTTTATATCGCATTTGTCTGAACACAAACAGGAGAATAAATTGATGTGTTGGACTAGTTTAGTGTTTACGTGCATATGTATAACTTAAAACTCATATCACAGAACCTCAGAAGTGTAAGCTGGTTAAATAAAGGCTCAAGTTGAGTTTCTGACTTAAAAAAGATGAGTTAACATGCCTCAGAACATAAATAATATGTTAACTTATTGTGAAAAGTTATCATAAGGTAAGAATATAAGTGATAGTAACAAAACGTCATGAGTTATTATGGTGTACGATTGATGTTCATAAGTTAGAACGACTCAAACGTTTACCTTAACCTAAGATTTATTGAAGTAGAGCATGAATCGTAACTTTTTTATGTTTTCTTTTTATATATGATTTATTTTAACAAAACTTGCGACGTCGTCTACGGGAAATTTACTGTTTTTGCAAGAAATGTCCAAATTTATAATCCGCAAATTCATCATTATTTGTTATCGTCTCAACAAACTTGGGGTTCAAAAATATTATATGTAGCGCCACGTTCTGTCTGAAGCTGTCGTGAAAAAAATTATGTCACATCGTTCGTTTGTGCTGAAAAGAGAAAGAATAAAGTCTAAAGTCTAAGACGAACAACTCCAGTAGGGGGCGGTAATGTAACACTCGGATACCAACCGCCATAAAACACCAGAAGAAGAAGAAGACATTAAACTTTGAGCCGGTTGCACATGGATTTTCCTGGTATTTATGAAGATATTAATCATAAATCAAGTCAACAAATCCACTGACTTTTAAACAGTGTTGGTCAAACGGTGGGCCACAAGCAAAATGTGGTTGAGGGGCCGCCAAATGCCTAGAGCCGGCCGTGTGAATATGACATAGTTATTGGGAGTTTTTTGCATGGGTAGATTTACACTGTTTACTTTGATTGGCATTCAAGAAAATATCACAGATGAATATCAAAATGTAATGTTGCACAGCAATAAAAATAAAGAAAAGAAAAGCAGTAATAAAGTTATTCAATATTTCACTGTATACATAAAGTGGTGATTGTAAGGCAAATTAATATGACATTGAATTATTGTCCATCTGTGTACGTTTTATCATATAAACTATACACAATAAGGTGTTAACTATCTGCTTTTCAACCCTGAAAAAACCAAGGTCATTGTGCTGGGCTCTAAACAGCTACGAGACACTCTATCTGAGCAGATAGTCACACTGGAAAATGTCAGTGTAGCCTCCAGTTCTAGTGTAAGAAAGAAAGTCGTATTTGACCAGGAGCTCTCATTTAAAGCACACATAAACCAAGCCTGTAAAACAGCCTATTTCCATTTGCGCAATATAGCCAAAATCAGAAGAATCCTGCCTAAAAGTGATGCTGAAAAACTTCTCCATGCATTTGTAACATCTAGATTGGACTACTTTAAGTGCCTACTCGCAGCAAGCAAAAAGCTTTCAACTGGTTCAAAATGCAGCAGCAAGACAACTGACAGGAACAAAAAGAAGAGAGCACATTACGCTGGTGCTCAAGTCTCTTTTCTGGCTCCTGTCCGGTTTAGAATCAAATTTAAAATTCTACTCTTGACCTACAAAGCCATAAATGACATGGCCCCATCCTACCTCAAAGATGCTATAGAACCATATCATCCAAACAGAGCTCTTCGCTCTCGAAATGCTGGACTTCTGGTGGTGCCAAGAGTCTCTAAAAGCACAGTAGGAGGTAGAGCGTCCAACCTATGCATTTCAACCCCCTCTGGCCATTTCGTCCACCCATGGTATTTCATTCACCCTTGGCATTTCGTCCATCCTTGGCATTTCGTCCACCCTGGGCATTTCGTCCACCCTGGGCATTTTGTCCATCCTTGGCATTTCGTCCACCCTGGGCATTTCGTCCACCCTGGGCATTTCGTCCACGCTTGGCATTTCGTCCATCCTTGGCATTTCGTCCACCCTGGGCATTTCGTCCACCCTGGGCATTTCGTCCACCCTGGGCATTTTGTCCACCCTGGGCATTTCGTCCACCCTGGGCATTTCGTCCACCCTTGTCATTAATCCACCCTGGGCATTTCGTCCACCCTGGGCATTTCGTCCACCGTGGGAATTTAGTCCACCCTTGGCATTTCGTCCACCCTGGGCATTTCGTCCACCATGGGCATTTCGTCCACCATGGACATTTAGTCCCACCTGGGCATTTAGTCCCACCTGGGCATTTCGTCCCCCCTGGGTATTTCTTTCACCCTTGGCATTAATCCACCCTTGTCATTAATCCACCCTGGGCATTTCGTCCCCGCTGGGCATTTTGTCCCCACTGGGCATTTCTTTCACCCTTGGCATTAATCCACCCTGGGCATTTCGTCCCCGCTGGGCATTTTGTCCCCGCTGGGCATTTCGTCCCAGCTGGGCAGTTCGTCCCCGCTGGGCCTTTTGTCCCCCCTATTTCATCCAACCTTTGTATTTCAACCCCCTACGGGCATTGCATCCAACCTTTGCATTTCAACTCCCTCCGGGCATTGTATCCAACCTGGGCATTTCAACTCTCTCTGGACATTTCATCCTCCCTTAGCATCTCATCCAACCTTTGCATTTCAACCCCCTACGGGCATCGATCCTACCTGGGCCTTTCAACCCCCTCCGGGCATTGCATTTCATCCTCCCTGGGCATTTAATCCCCCCTGGAAAATTCATCCTTTATCCCTCCTGGAAATGTCATCCTTCATCTCCCCTGGGCTATTCATCCCGGTGGGGGGGTCGGGGGGTATCACAGACCCCCCATCGCCCATCGACGAGGGTGACCCCCCGTAGACGGATGCGGGGTCCCGCTGACCCCCTGTAGACGTGGGCGGGGTCTCACTGACCCCCGTAGACGAGGGAGGGGTTCCGCTTACCCCCCATAGACGGGGGCGGGGTATCGCTGACCCCCCGTAGACGGAGGCGGGGTCTCGCGGACCCCAGTAGACGAGGGCGGGGTTGGGCGGACCCCCCGTAGACGAGGGCGGGTTCTCGAGGACCCCCCTTAGACGAGGGAGGGGTCCCCCCTTGACAAAAATAAACTACAAAAAAAAAAAAAAACTGCGGCCGGCGAGACGGTTCTAAAAAAAAAAAAGTAAACGCTAAAACTAAAACAATTAGATGTCGTCGGCAGGATTTCCTCCCCGGCTTGACCTGCAGGTGTCGCAATTGCGCACGCCCGTTTTACTCGTCGGCGTTGTCGCATTCTTTATTCAAAATTGTCGCATTCTTTATTCAAAATAGTAGCACACCCAATTTAAATGAGCGTCGTATTTCGGTCTCCCCCCCTTAAATGCCACTGCTCCCGGAGCCGTAGTAGCAGTAGCAGCGGCGGCAATGGTAACGGTAACGGCAGCGGCGGCAATGGCGGCAGCGATTGCAGAAGTAGTCGTATTCGTAGTTGTCGTCGTCGTAGCAGGCACCAACACACCATTTAAACAAGCAACGCCATCACAGGTCTTCGCCAGGATGGCCGAGCGGTTAAGGCTTCGGACTTAAAATCCGACGGGCGGTGGCCCTCGTGGGTTCGAATCCCACTCCTGGTATTAACTTCTTGACGAATAAATAAAAAAAAAACACCACCGATTTTGTCGCCGCGAACGAGAAAAAAAATTCTACACACGTCGTATTTCGGTCTTCCCCCCCGGCGGCAACGGCAGCGGCAATGGCGGCGGCAACGGCGGGGTATCGTAGACCTCCCCACCCCCTGTAGACACCCCCCACCGCATCAGTCGCTCAGCTGGGGGGGTATCGTAGACACCACCCACACCCCCCTTGTATCAGACACTCGGCTGGGGGTATTGTAGACCCCCCACCCCCTGCATCAGACACTCGCTGGGGGGGACACCCCCCCGCATCAGACGCTCGCTGGGGGTATCGTAGACGCTCACTGGGGGTATCGCAGACCCCCCCGCATCAGACGATCGGCTTGGGGAGGGGGGGTATCGTAGAACCCCAGTTGGGGGGGTATCGTAGACCCCCTATCCCCCCCGCATCAGACGCTCAGCTGGGGGGGCATCGTAGACCCCCCCAACCCCCCCGCATCTGACGCTCAGCTGGGGGTATCCTAGACCCCCCCACCCCCCCGGATCTGACGCTCAGCTGGGGGTATGCTAGACCCCCCACCCCGCCCTCCCACCCTCCCACCCCCCGCATCTGACGCTCAGCTGGGGGTATCCTAGACCCCTAACCCCCACCCTCCCAGTGTGGCCCAAGGCCCCCCTGCCGAGCCCCCCCAGGCCCCTTTATTGATTGTCAGGATGGGACGCACGAGGGTTAAAATACTTTGACTGCATGATAAATGATGATGAATAGAAAAATAAAACATTTAGGAATACATGTGGATATGTATAAATACACACAATACTGACAGAATAACAGTTCCAAAAAGTGCAAATAGATGATAATTGTTGGAGTATTTAAAGTTTCAGGTGTGAAGTGTTCATGAGTCCAAAAGGCAAAGGTCCAGCCAACGAAACATGGGTTTTATTGTTTTATTTTTATTGAATCACGTGGGTCTATAGTCCTAGGCAGTTTAAACATTTAGCCAAGTAAAACATTCAAAAAGTTATCGTATTTTCCGGAAGTCGCACCAGCCAAAAAAATCATAACAGAGAAGAAAAATACACATATAAGTCGCACTGGAGTATGAAATGCGGTCGCAAGTGTGAAAATAACAAATAATATCACATATAAGTCGCTCCGGAGTATAAGTATATAAGTATAAATATAAGTATAAGTCGCACCCTGGCCAAAACTATGAAAAAACGTATAGTCTGAAAAATAAAGTACTTACTTTTTAAAGCTCAAGCGAAATACCCCAATGCACGTGGCACAACAACGACCAAATGCAACTTACATAACCTGTATTAACCCTTAACCATCACGCCCGTTCGCCCATTGTTGCTCGACGATGGCGTAATCTCCGCCCTGACGACCGGGACGTCTGCGCAAACATAACGTCACAACAATCCGAGCGTTGTCTGATTTCTGCAGTAATCGGATTATTGAAATGCCGTGCGAAACGTTACGTCCGAGGTGAGTAATCTGGTGTGCCAAAGACAAAATCAATTGTACTTTGTCTTCCAAATCCAACAGTTCTAAAAAGTCATTGATCTACTGATACGTGATCAGATTTATTTTGTACACGTAAACGCAACAAAATCACTTCTAATGATTGTGTTATCTTATTATATATACAGTTATCTGACTTAGAGGACAAATCTAAGAGAATATGGCACAGTTAACAATGAAAAGTAACATTAGACTATGCAGTACAACTTAAATATAATGGTGTACTGTATATTCTGAACGGCTTTATTTATGTATTAAACTTAAAGTGCCTGTGTCAGGTTGGACCACTCGAACTAAAATGCAGTTAAAATAAATATATTTGAATTTTGCTAAAACTACATAAAATAATTATACATATTTTATCCGAGAAAAAAGCAATTTTTTGTACGTTTGTAATTTTACTTCCTGTTTGTACTTAATGACATCACACTAGGAAATGACCCCGCAACACTGGGCCATCTAATGTAAAAATAAATAAATAAATAAATGATTAACTACAAAATATTGATGAATGAGAATGTAATTTAGTTAAATTATTGTTTAGAGGATCAAAAAAAGTTGTTTCTTTGGTGTGAATTATTCATAAACCTTTCCTGTTCCCGGTGTGATGTCACTTCCTCTAATTTTCTCCACATTTCTCCACTTTTCTCCACAAACAGCCATTCAATCGGTGTAAAACTATAATTTGTATTTAAAGCCTGCACAAATACACCAAATAAAGTCAAAATCAGACAATCAATAAAAAACCTGCCGCACGCACTTTAACATCACCTCGCGCGCTGACGATCATGTTGTTGTTGTTGTTTTATGGCGGTTGGCATCCAATTGTTGCATTACCGCCAGACTTTATTCCTCAGACTTTGTCGTAGTCCGTTGTTGTTGTTGTTTTATGGCGGTTGGCATCCGAGTGTTGCATTACCGCCAGACTGGTATGCAAGCGTTGCATTACCGCCAGACTTTATTCTTTATACTTCATTCTTCAGAAACACAGGAGCGCTGACGATCATGTTGTTGTTGTTGTTGTTGTTGTTTTATGGCGGTTGGCATCCGAGTGTTGCATTACCACCAGACTTTATTCCTCAGACGTTTCGTAGTCCTCAGACTCTGTCGTAGTCCGTAAAAGTACTCCTTCCATTGCTTTGGTGTTACAAAGCCCATGAGGTCATGATATGACTTTGTGACTAGAATAGTTGTTGTTGTTGTTGTTGTTGTTGTTGTTTTTTATGGCGGTTGGCATCCAATAATAGTTGTTGTTGTTGTTGTTGTTGTTGTTTTATGGCGGTTGGCATCCAAGTGTTGCATTACCGCCAGACTGTATTCCTCAGACTTTGTCGTAGTCCTCAGACTCTGTCGTAGTCCGTAAAAGTACTCCTTCCTTTGCTTTGGTGTTACAAAGCCCATGAGGTCATGATATGTCTTTGTGACTAGAATAGTTGTTGTTGTTTCAGAGACCAACCGGCTTTATTCCAGGGAGACTCTTCTTCATCTTCCTCTCCTTCTTTGACGTTCGGTGCTTCCACCGTACAGCTTTATTCTTCAGGCTTCATTCTATAGGCTTTAATATGTCCACTGATGTCGCCGCTTGGTAGCCGTGCGTCTACGAGACTGGGCGAGGACAGGAGACCACCCCCACCCCCATCTTGTCACTCTGATCACTCTGACTCCCCACAAGCAGACCCCCATCACTCCGACTCCCATTTAGCGCCTTTAGCCTGTTTTCTATATCTGCCCAATCAAGCTCCTTTGTTCCAAGGAATCTCCCTGCAGCTTTAGCAATGATCCTGATCCTTTCAGTTCTGCTTTGAGTCTGAGCAGCACAGTTTACAACATCCACCATAAAGAGTACAAAATCCTCTCTATCCACAACCAGGGTATTCTCATTAATTCTGGAGCCTGCACACTTGGGACCTCCACTCTCGAAACCTTCACACTTCTTGGGAGCCACGCTGGCCTTTCTCATTTCGCCCTGGCTGGGAGCAGCGCTGGCTCCTCTCTCTGTATTTACTCTAAACTCGTTACTTGAAACTTTCTTGACTGCATCTGCATAGGATATACCTTGAGAGACCTTTATTTTCTGCACCTCAGCAGCTCTTTTGCTAAACCTGCATCCTCCGTAGGCAGAGCTATGTTCTTCCCCACAGTTACAGCACTTCAGTGTTTCACCCACGTCACACTTCCCATACTCATGATCTCCTGCACATTTACCACACCTTTGCCTCCCTCTACAGACCGCTGCAATATGCCCAAAGCGCTGGCACTTAAAGCAACGCAGGGGCGGCGGAACATATGGCCTGACGCTATAGCACATGTACCCAATGAACACCTTACTAGGCAGGCACCTCCCTTCAAGTGTTACCATTACCGACAAGCTGTCACATCTTACCCCAAACCGGGTCACCTTCAAACGCCTAGCGTCCACCACCGTAACTCCCGTCAAATTCTCCTTAACTTCATCCACAGACGTCGCCGTAGGGACACCTACGATAACTCCTCTGACCGTGTTTCTTTCAGCATTAGACACAAGAATGTCCTTTCCACCCAGACGTTTAGTTCCAATCGCCTTCCTTTGCTGAGCCGCGTCCTTGCACACGACCAGCAGCGAGCCATCTCTAAGGACACTCGCACCCTGTCAGAGACCAACCGGCTTTATTCCAGGGAGACTCTTCTTCATCTTCCTCTCCCTCTTCGACGCTCGGTGCTTTGGAAGTACAAAGCCCATGAGGTCATGGGACGTCTTTGTTGTTTTACAAAGCCCATGAGGTCACGGGACGTCTTTGTCGTTTTATCCTTTAGAAGTCCTTCCTCCATCACTTTGGCGTTTCTAGGCCCATGAAGTCAAAGCGCGTTAGAACATCCTCTTGCTCCTCATCCTCGGCTCAGTCTCCAACACCCCCCACCTCTATAAACGTTTACCCAGCCCTGTGCTACATAAGTAAGCAACCACAGCCTGACACAAACCCTGTGACTGGATCGCCAGAACGTTCCGCAGATTGAACTCCCGCCCATTATTCCGAAACCACAAGGCCAATCCGGCCCTTTCTCTATCATAAGCCTCACAGCAAATCAGCACATGGTAGACAGTCTCTGGCACCCGACAGCGACCACACAGACCGGTCGGATGCTTGCCTATCCTACTCAGTGACCAATTGAGTCCAGCATGGCCAATCCTCATGCGGGCGAAGGCCCTTTCCTCCCACGCGTTCCTGCCCATAGACCCGCAAGGACCCACACTACCCTGTATGTGATAGAGATGCCGTCCAGTAACACAGTGGCTCCAAAATTCCTGCCAAAGGCCGACCACATGACTCTTGATAACGGGCTTGACTTCAGATTTGCTTAACTCAACCGCCACATCAATTGATGGCCGCCTAAGGGAACGCTTAGCCAGTGCATCAGCCATTTCGTTACCATCCACCCCCACATGCGCAGGGACCCAAATGAAGGAAACCCTCACATCCTTCCTGGACAGGGAGAGCAGCAGACAGAATATGCCATTCAACACATCCTGTCTGCAATCCGATTTCCCAGATTTAATGCTTTGCAATGCAGAAAGGCTGTCAGAGGCCACCACAATGCCGCAACACTGCAAAGCAGATTCCGCCCATTCCAATGCCAACCGTATCGCTATGAGTTCCGACGTGAAAACAGAAAGGTGATCTGTCAACCTCCTCTTGACCGCCAGCCCCAGGTCAGGCACAAAATAAGCGGCGCCAGTACGCCCACTCTCAGGATCCCTAGACCCGTCGGTATAAATAAACACATCACCTGAGTGCTTATCAATGATCGCTTGAACGGCAAACTGCGGTGCCCTCCCAGCGACTCCTCTAAGCTTGCCATGCAAGCTAACATCAACAGGAGCCGGGACAAACTTCCACGGAGCTATAGCAGACAAAGCCACCGACGGGCTCACACGCAGATCACCAACCCCCGCAAGCCGCGCCTTCGCATTTCCTACCTGGCTAAAAACCATACCGCCAGCCTCACTCTGCCCCCCATCAACCCTGAGAAAGTCCCTCACCGGGTGAGAGCTCGTATGACCTTGCACATTCACCCAGTAAGCCAACAGAAGTTCTAACCTCCGGAGCCGCAACGGCAATTCCCCCAACTCAACCTGCAGCGCCGAGACAGGGGAGGTCCTAAAAGCCCTACAGCAGATGCGCAAGGCCTGGGTTTGCTCCACATCAAGCTTCTTTAAGTTAGTCTCAGCCGCAGACATGTAGGCTATACAGCCATAATCAATAGCCGCCCTCATGACGGCCCGATAAATACCCAGGAGCGACCTTCTGCTGGCCCCCCAGTCCTGGCCGGATAGACAACGAAGCAAGTTATTCACCCTTTTGCATTTACCACTGACCTCATCAATGTGCTGACGCCAACTAAGCCTCTCGTCAAAGGTGACCCTCAAGAACCTCACCTCCCTGACCTGTTCGAGCACCTGCCCATGCAGTCGAAGGGAGACGTCCCTATGCCCATTGAAGAAACAGATCACTTTAGATTTCCGTACGGACAGTTTAAATCCCCACTTCAGGGTCCACTGCTCCACCTGCTGTATTGCCCTTTGCAGTTTCGCCTCGTAAAACCGGAGATTCCTCCCTCTCACCCATAGAGCGTCATCATCAGCATAAAGGCTCCTCCCAACAGACCCATCCACGTCGTCAAAGATGTCCTTAATCATAACATTGAACAAGATAGGGCTACACACACTCCCCTGCGGGATCCCATTCTCTACCTCATAGACCCCAGAGTAAGCAGCGCCCACTCTGGTTTGGATACGCCGGCCAGACAGAAAGCTCCGGACCTAGTTAAACAGTTTACCCTTCACACCACACTTCCGCAGCTTAATGAGGAGCCCATCCTTCCAAACCATATCGTACGCCTTCTCCACATCAAAGAGCACCGCAATAACCTTTTCTTTCTGAGCCCTGGCCAGCTGGATATCAGATTCCAAACACAACACGGAATCCATGGTGTTCCTGCCCCTACGGAAACCACTCTGGTGCGCGGGAAGCAAACCCTGACTCTCCAAGAAGTAATCCAACCGCTCGGTAACCATGCGCTCCATCGTTTTCCCGAGCTGCGACGTCAAGGCAATCGGCCTATAACTTGAAGGGTCAGACGCTGGCCTACCCGGCTTCAGAACCGGCACCACCGTAGACTGTTTCCACGCAGATGGAACACAACCTGAATCCCAAACACGGTTGAAAAGACCCAGGACTAGCCCAAGTGTGTCATCAGTCAAATGAGAGAGCATGTCATAGCACACCTCACCTTTACCCGGGGCTGTCTGTTTCGCCTTAGAAAGTGCTCTCCATAGCTCAAACAAACTAAACGGAAGGTCAAGGTCATCTTGAGTCGAAGGCTGGTTCCCAATCAGCTCAGAATTCTGGGCCAAAGTACTCTCCCTGTAGTGCCTTTCCGCAGGTGAGAGATTGTCAGAGCTGTGCACCGACACAAAGGTGCTGGCCAACAGTTCAGCTTTGTCAACGTCGCTGACTGCTTCAACACCATTCAGTATTAGGACCGGGGTCCCATGACGGCGCTCAACCCCATGCATCCGCTTAATCATCCCCCAAACATCCCCAAGACGCGTTTCTCTCCCAATTTTGGAACAATACCGCCTCCAATAGGCACTCTTGGCCGTTCTTACAGTTTTCCGCACAACAGCGCGGGCCCTCTTGTAGTCAATGAGGGCACCCTCAGTGTGGGTAACCCTTAGCCGGCGAAACGCCGCATTTCTCGCCCTAACAGCATAACCACATGCTTCATTCCACCACGGCACCCGCTTCCTATGTCCACCACCACCACTCTTAGGAATCGTGCCTACCGCTGACTGCGTGATGAGCGAGACAATTGCACTATTGAGAACATCCACCTGAGTCAATCCTCCTTCCCGCAGAACCCTAGAACCATCATCAGCTTTCCTCAGGAAAGCCCCCCAGTTCGCCCTTGCCAACTGCCACCTCAGGATCCTCGTCCCCCTGACCACACAGCTCCCAAAGCCAATCTCGGTGCGGACTAGATAGTGATCGCTACCAAAAGAAAGATTACCAAGAACCTCCCAACTACAAACACCAGCTAACTCCTTGGACACAAGCATAAGATCTATTGCACTTTCCGTACCGGTCCCCATATCATAGCGGGTCCCACTCCCATCATTCAGACAAACCAACTCCCTTTGATTGATAAAACCCTCTACCACCTGCCCATACCTATCGGTACCACTACCGCCCCACAAAGCGCTATGCGCATTAAAATCCCCACACCACACGGCTTTTCCCCGAACATCCTTACCGATACTATGTAAGGACTCTAACGTTAACTCACCACACAGATTATAAAGGTTAACCACAGTAACAGCTTCACCACCCAGCCAGACCCTTACCACCAGAGCCTCCGGCGCTTTACTCACACTGACAACAACGTAATTTAGGTCATCTCGGACAAACACAGCCACACCTCCGCCTCTACTCTGCTCCCTATCATTCCTTACACACACATACCCTTGTATCCCAAAACCCCACCTAGGTTGTAACCAGGTCTCCTGCACACACATAACGTGAGGCTTGTTCAACAAGGTAGAGACAAAATGCTTAAATTCCTGGCCATTAGCACGAAGACTACGCGCATTCCATTGCAAGACAACCACCGCCATTATGAGCCCCCGGAACCTGACGGCGCATCGGGAGCCCCCCCACTCCCACTGCCAGAATGGGGCAGGGTGCCTTCCCGCAGCGCATCCTCTATCTCCATCCACTCGGGACCCCCAGCTCCAAAGTACTCCCCTGCAGCCTTAGCGATGATCCTAGTCTTTTCGGATCTCTTCTTGGTTTGACCAGTACAGTTAATCACTTCCACCATAAAGAGGAAGAAATCTTTCCTCTTCACAACCAGTACATCCTCCGCACCCACAGGGCCTCTGCCCGTGGAAGCCACACTCACAGGCATCCCAGTGGGGACCTCCCCCTGGCCGCGGGCAACGCTGCCCCCTCCCCTGTCGCTTAGGTCACCAGCAGCACTGGCAGCCCGCACTGCATCCACCTTCACCTGACTACCAGACACCTTCTTGACCGCATCCGCGTAGGATATGCCTCGAGAGGCTCTAACTTTTTGCACCTCAGCAGCCCTCTTGCTGAACACGCATCCCCCGTAGGCAGAGCTATGCTCTCCCCCACAGTTACAGCACTTGAGTTTTGCTCCTTCGTCACACTTCCCATACTCGTGGTCCCCTGCACATTTACCACACTTCTGCTTCCCTCTACAGACCGCTGCAATATGCCCAAAGCGCTGGCACTTGAAGCAACGCAGGGGCGGCGGAACATATGGGCGTACGCCATAGCGCATGTACCCAACGCACACCACACGAGGCAGGATCCCACCTTCAAATCTAATCATTATCGACAGGCTGTCACACCTTACCCCATCCCGGGTCACCTTCAACCGCCTAGCATCCACCACCTTAGCTCCAGTCAAATTCTCCTTTATGTCATCCACAGATGTCGTCGTAGGGACGCCTACTATAACTCCCCTGACCGTGCCTCTTACAGCATCAGACACAAGAATGTCCTTCCCCCCCAGACACTTAGCTTCAATCGCCTTCCTTTGCTGAGCCACGTCCTTGCACACGACCAGCAGCGAGCCATCCCTAAGGACACTTGCATGCTTGACCACTCCCACAGCTACAGTCAGGCTCCTTGTCAACGCCATCGGATCCCACCCCTTAAAGGACGCATTATTCTGCGCGAGCTTTATGAAGACCTTACACTCTGAACTCACATCCCCGATATCTGCAACCCCCCCGCCCTGCTCCTCACTGAGAGAGCCCTCCATAGACGAGCAAGAAGACGCCCTACGCTGCACAGGATCAGTGGCTCCAGGGGAGTCCTCCCCGCTGTTCATATCGTCACCGACCAGGTCACGTTTCCTCTTCTTCTTCCCCGTCATACGGACCGAGGCGTTCCTCTATGTTGCCGTAATATCCAAACTGTTGTCGTTGTTGTTTTTTATGGCAGTTGGCATCCAAGTGCACGAGGTATTGTTGTTGTTGTGTCAGAGACCAACCGGCTTTCAGACGTGTTGTTGTTGTTGTTGTTTTATGGCGGTTGGCATCATGTTTTGGTTTTTAACTTTTAAAAGGCTCGAACGCGCGCGCGCCTCCAGTGCCACGCCCCGCTCTCACTTCGGCGTCAAAAGCCAAAAAAAAGAGCACAAAGAAAGAGACGCGCGCGCGGGTACGAGGAAAGGGGGGCGGGGTGAGCCAGCGCTTCTAACCCCGCCCCCAGACACGGCTCCTCGCGCAGCCCTTCTTCACGCGCTCTCACGTCGGGGCGCGAGAGAGAGAAAGAGAGAGAGCGAGAGCGCGACACAGACACGAGACGCACCGGAGACACACACGCGCGGAAGAGAGACCGCGGAGAGAGGCGACCGCCGCGGCACCGAAACATGGCCAGAAACGCCGCGTCCCGCACCGAGATTGTAGTGTCCAGCCGTCTCGCGCTTCCCGTACTGTCCGGCACCACCTCCCAGAGCATTGCGGCGACGATGATGACGGCTCTTCGGGGTTTGCAGGCGCGCGGCACGCACAGGACCCCGGCGGACGAGTGAGCGTGCGAGCCGGGGAGGACACGGGTTACAGGGGGGGGGGGGGTCGTGGGGGTGTTGGATCCGTACCTGCCGGGGACAAAATGCGGGTCATCTTCATCCAGAACGCCGGTTTTGTCGCAGCTTTTTCGCCCGTTTCCTCTCCCAGACGCGAGTCGGTGATGTGTTTGTTGGCGGCGGTAGTGAATTTGGCGAGATCACATCCGCGCGTCGAGGGGTGAGATCAGAACAAATTTGTTTTGTATTTTTTTCTTCTTTTTTTTTTTAGTTTTTTCTTTTTTTTCTTTCATGATAGACAATATTTCAGCCTCTAGTTATGAGTGGCTGCGGATTTCGGCTCTGAGCTTTTGGAGCCGCGAGCCTATATTTTGACGCCAATAACGCTATAGATTTACATAAAGCCACTATTAAAGGCTGTCACGATGCATATGCACAGAGGACTGGTTATTACGCGACTATAACATGATTAGTTTGGAAGGATATCGCAGTTAATCGATGACAAACGATCAGGACAATCCGGAAACGCGCTTTTCCGTACACTATGATAAGAAAACTGCGCTATTCTCTGTAATTTATTTATTTATTTATTTACCGCTATCGTTATAGGTTATAAGTATTATCGTTCGTATCGGTGCAACTATTTAACTCGGGGAAGATTATTATAGTTATTCCCTATTTTTTTTTTGGGAGATGGAAACGGCATATTTATCGCCCCGCCGGAGGGCTTCGCGCTCCGAATCCCTCAGGGGCCACTCGTCCCGGGGCAGGCTGTCCCGCGCGGACCGTTCCCCTCCTCCTCCGCCTCCGCCGGACCGCAGCTCGCCGCCGGAGGACGTCGCAGCGGCGGCGGGCGCGAGCGAGGCGCGCCGGGGGGGGTCGGCCGGCGTGAAGAAGCACCACCACAAGCACAACCTGAAACACCGCTACGAGCTGCTGGAGACGCTGGGCAGGGGCACCTACGGCAAGGTCAAGAAGGCCATCGAGCGGCAGTCCGGCAGAGCGGTGAGACCATTGCACGTGTTTTTTTTTTTTTATCAACATACGAGTTGTCAAGAGTCAAAAAGAGCATCGAAATGTGTAGTGTAACAGGATTTTAGATCGAAACCAGGAGAATAGGACTGGACTGAAGCAGAAGGTCTAAAAAGGTCTTGAAAATAGGTCTAAGCCGAGAACTGATCCACTTCAGAGTCGGAATCAGAGGGTTTATTTATTGCCATGGTCAGTGAACAGGATTCGGAAAACTAGGAATTTGCTTTGGCATTAAGGTGCGACATGCAACGATGAATGATAATAGTTGTACTATACACGCTCTGTATGAACTGGGAACAAACCCGGAGATAAAAACCAGACCAAAACTAAACCAGGACTAGAAGAAATGGTAGGGAAAATGATAGATGACAACAAAAAAAAACAAGATAGAATCAAACCTAACTTGGTCATAATCCGGACTAAAACAGGCCAAGTCCTGGAAGAATCTTTAAGAATCTTCATCTTTGTTTGGGACGAGCATTAAGTGACAGAATTCACTTGCAATTAAACTGGGACTTAACTCGTTCAGGACTAAACTAGGACCAACCCGAGACTAAACCAGGTCTACATCAAGGTTTCAACTGGGTAAAACTGGAGAAAAACCCAGAGCTAGACCAAACCAGACCCGGACTAAACCAGGACTAGAAGTGCAGTAGGCCTGCCACTTATTATCTTATAAATGATGACTCAGTATTTATCAAGAGTACCATTTCATTGCACTTATGTGGAAGTTTTTGTATTTTTTTTGCAATATGATAAGATTGTGAGCTGTGGAGGGTGTTTAGGTTATTTCTGTGACTCATTATAGACACTAATTAACTGTTATATTGTGTTGCAGCTCATGTTTTCTTTTTTATTTTAGCAATGTTGTTGTGCATTCACAAAGGGTTTACAGGGATTATCCAGCTTTAGAGTAGTTTGTTATCGTGACAGGTTTAAAGATGAAATTGGGGCAAAACTGGGACTGAATTGGGGCCAAACTAGGACCAAATTGGGGCCAAACTGAGACCAAATTGGGACCAAACGGGGACCAAATCGGGACCAAATTGGGCCAAATTGGGACCAAATTGGGACCAAACCGGGACCAAATTGGGGCCAAACCGGGACAAAATTGGGACCAAATTGCGGCCAAATCGGGACCAAACCGGTACCAAATCGGGACTAAATCGGGACCAAATGGGGACCAAACCGGGGCCAAACCGAACGCAGCCCAAAACAGTCTTGATCTCACCAGACACTTTACCGCCAAACAGACCTGCACCAGAGACCGAAACCCTCTTTGAAACCAGTTACAGTAGTGTTTATACATGCATCAACGAGGAAAACAATGACTCTGCAGTTCTAGTTTAGACCTGGTTTACTCAATGCTGTTTATATGTAACCTTAACGACAACAATTGCGACATGATTATTTCTCCATTTTGTAGGTCTTCTTAGTCCTGCCTTAGTTTCTGACCTGCTTAAATCCTTGTCCAGCGATGCATTCTTTACTCTAAACTATCTTTATTCCTGTTTTTTTGTCCTGCTTTTGTTCTTGGTTTAGTCTTGCATACTTAGCCCTCGTTCATACACTCTTTTACCACGTTTTAGTCCTGGTTCTGCCCTGTTTAACGTTAGTATAATCCCCCCCCCCCCATCACCGGTCCTAACGGGCCCCGGGGGGCGAGGCTGGACAGCGGCGCGCCACGCTCATCCAGCGCGTTGCCTCAGCACCGGATACGCGAGTGCAAATCCAGCTCCCCGGCCCACCGCTGTGCCTCCGCTGACCCTCAGAGCGTCATGGAAACTGGCTAACTGGGCTCTGGAGATGCGGGGAGCTACAGGCTCACTCGCGTTTGTGCCGGGGCAGCTGGCCGGGCACGTGTCCCGAGCTCGTTCTTGTTTATGTTCTTCGATCCCGCCGGCTTTTGTGCTGATGTGGTGTGTAGTGATGAAAATAA
This sequence comes from Eucyclogobius newberryi, assembly GCF_026437365.1. Lineage (NCBI taxonomy): Eukaryota > Metazoa > Chordata > Actinopteri > Gobiiformes > Gobiidae > Eucyclogobius > Eucyclogobius newberryi. The sequence goes on from NW_027316389.1 coordinate 19,327,692, forward strand.
GAGTACCTTTTGACTAGTTTAAGTATCCTTTGGACGACCCTTGATCTGAACTCTGATTTGGCTTGATAGGGTCACCCGCTTGTAAGGATGTAACAAGTTAATCGATTAATCGCAACTGATCGATGATTGCGTCAACTAATTTAGCAATCGGCTATTCGTTAACTTTTCCATGAGGTTTTAGAACATGCCGTGAGCTGAGAAAAGTAGTTTTATGGCTGAAATTGAGACGTAGTTCAGTGATCATTGAACTAAAACGCAGTTGAGATAAATATATTTTCATAAATTATGAAAAAGTTTTCCCAGAATAGCAATTTTTTTTCGATTTATAATTTCACTTCCTGTTTGTGATTGATGACATCACACTAGGAAGTTACCCAGCAAACACTGGGACAAAACACATCTAATGTCAGAATGTTTTTTAATTTGAAAAATATATGAGAGCAACTTTATTTTGTTAACTTATTGTTTATTGGGTCAAAAAGTAGTTTCTTTTGTGTAAATTATGACTGATAAACTTTGATGGAATGAGTGTGATGTCACTTCCTGTCATTTTCTACAGATTTTTTAACTTTTTTCAACAAATACCTGCTCGATTGGTGTAAAACTAAAATGTATATGTACAACAGTTATAAATACACCAAATGAAATCAAAATTTGAGAGTCGTAAAAACCATACGCCCTTTAACTATTCAGTTTAAAACGTTATCGCTCCTCGTTTGTGTGAACGCATTAATTGGCTGAGGAAACCATTATTGGTATCTGTGTCTGAGGGATGATGAAATGAGCATAGGGTGAGTGTGGACATTTCTGTTATAATTAGAGAGTATTTGGATTAGAGCAAGTGAGATATAAACATGCAATTGGCCATGTGATTTGATCAACTTTTAATCGAGATCGAAATCTTTGGTTGCATAAAATCGTCAATGATCTACTTCTTTAATCGAGCGGTCACGGTGTCACTGAAAGCACGTGTTTGGAAGCAGAGTTCAGGAAGACGTTTGCCTATTTTTTGTGTTAAACGGCAATGATTTACAGTCTGTCTCATGTTCAGCAAATGAAAGCAGAAGGGCATTTTATTTGTTAATTGGCTCGAGCCTTCCAGAATGGAATGGATAGAGACATTGTTCTTGCCATGGTTTCTTATTATTATTATAGTTTTGCGTGGTAAAATTTTGCCACAACTCGGGCATTTTTGACCCCCTAACATTGATGAATGTCACACATGGGGTCATAGGTCACACATGGGGTCATAGACGCGATCGGCTCGGCCCGAACTCGAATAAAATGGAGGTTGCGAGAATGCCCGTCGCAACACTGCCGACTAGTTCAAAAAAGAAAAACATGAAACACTTAATCTTTGGCCTAGGCACATGAGACTTGGGACAGTGATAGAGCTACCTTTGACCTCTGACCTTTGACGAGTAAAACGCACCTGGCAGCATCGCTCTATGATAAACAGGAAGTCAGCCATGTCGAATCAAAGTGGCACTGCCACGCTTGACTTTTTGTTTTTCAAAATCGTACTTGTCCTAGGTTTTTTGTCCGATCGAGCTCAAAACAACACCTTTTGCATCAAAAGACATTGAAATTTAATAAATATTCAAAAGAATGTTGATATTCTTTACGGTCTCCGTGTAACACGCCCTCAAAAAAGGCTTAATTTTCAGTTTTTTCAAGGACAAGTCACGCCTATTGGAATTGATCTGCGGAGCTCATATTTCACTCACTAATGCGTTTTTATGATCTGATTGGAAATAAATACCCATGTAACAAATTTACTCTATAGCGTCCCCTACCCATTGTGTGAAAAACTCAACATTGTCTGATTTGTTTGAAACTCATGGTTTATATTCTCCTCGAGACGCCATGAAAAAAGTGCATTGCAGATATTGTGTATTTTCACAATTGGCCAGCAGAGGCGCAATGAATGCCTTCACTTCCTCTTCCACTTTTATTTTGATGGGACGTTTCCTCTCTTGCCGCGTTAGAATTATTATTCTTTAGGCTTTATTCTTTAGACTTAATTCTTTTGACTTTATTCTTTAGACTTTATTCTTTCTGCCACAACTCGGGTATTTTTGACCCCCTGAACATCAATGAAAAGTCTGAGGAATAAAGTCTGGCGGTAATGCAACGCTTGGACGCCAACCGCCATAAAACAACAACAACAACAACATCAATGAAAAGTCACGGGTCACCGAGGCTCTCTCTCTTTCTCCCTGCTCAGGTCTGCGTTCAGCACAATCTGACCTAATCTATTATATATTCTTGTTTAGTGCTGGTTTACTACTGATTTATAGCTTGGTCTTCTTTTTTGTGTGGTACTGTTTTGTTAGTTTTGCTTTAGTCCTGTTTAAGACCAGGCCAATATACTAACATTTACCTTACAATTAGGGATGTCAAGATTATTAGGTTCATCAGTAATTGGGATCATTTAGGTCACAATATAACCGTAAAGAGTAAGAAATGATAATCGAGTTTTAGAAGAAGAATTATGTTGTTTTTAATCACATATGACATTTTTTAAACAAAATTAGGTATGTTTTTAGGTAAGTGTCTTTTTTATCTTGCCGTTTGTGCCAAATTAAGGGTTCAGAAAGCTTGATTTCAAGAAAGTCACATTTTGAGGAGCGGTAACATGTTAAGAAAACAAGAAGGAAAGAAAATTCTGGATTTTATTGTTGTTTTAGTTGTAAATTGTTTATTCTGACGTTAATCGCCACACTAGAATTTTAAATCGCGACATCCCTGCTCGCAATTAAAAAGATTTGCAGTCGTGGTCTAAGATTACGCTCAATCATGACATTTTAGGACAAATTGTGAACCGCACATTCGTTTTTTTCATGCATTCGTCAACACCTTCCGTCCACGCGTGATTCCTCGCTTCAGTTTGCTGTGGCGAGACCGCTACGCTACAGTCTTTTAAATCCCTCCACCTTTTCCACGCTCGTCGGCTCCACATGCTGAACGAGGGAAGCAGGAGGAAGAAGACCGCTTTTGAGAACGATAGATCGGTTTGTGGGCGCGTCGCACGTCAGCAAAAGTGAAAAGCTGTGTGTTTTATTACGTCGCAGGTCAACGGAAACACAGGGTTTATGATGTGAGCTGAGCGTAAAGAGTATTGTAAGACTTGCAGTGAAAACCAGGAGGAGCAGGATTGAAACGGGACTAAAACCGGGCGAAAACGATATAATACGCTGAAAGAAAGATTAGGTATTTTGCGTAGTCTTTATTAAACGAATACAACTTGGAATGATCCGGGACTAGATCAGGACCAACCCAAAACTAAACCACGCCTCCATTAGTATCCGGGCAATACTCGTCTTTGCAGGTAAATGGGGACGTCAAGATTATTTGATTAATCGATAATTGTATTTATTTTGGTCACAATGTACCGTATTTTCCGTACTATAAGTCGCACCGGAGTATAAGTCACACCAGCCAAAAAATGCATAATAGAAAAGAAAAAACATATATAAGTCGCACTGGAGTATGAAATGCGGTTGCATCCTGAAAATAACAAATAATATCACATATAAGTCGCTCCGGAGTATAGGTATATAAGTATAATTATAAGTACATAGTCCGGGAAATACGTTAGTAGCACTTGGTTCCTACAAATGATAGAAACACAAACAAAGAGTCATTTGTCTTCTTTGATATTATATATGCTGCTTGAACAAAACTGGACGTACACCAAAACAAAACCGGGACCGAACTCGGCCTGAAACCAGGACTAACGCGGAACTAATTCACAACTAAACCGCCGCTGTTTGAAACGACTCTCATTTACGACATGGCAAAAATTACCCTACAATTTATAACGCTGCGCTCGAGAGACGCTGATAAAACCAGGACGACCAAACCACAACCGAAGCAAAACTAACCCGGAGCTGAATCGGAACCGAACGGGGTCAAACCAGCACTAATTTTATAACATGGATGGAAATTGTACGCTTTTTTCTGTTTGGAAGAAATATGCTGCGGTTCTCAAACTGTGGTTCAGGTCCCGCTAGGGGCACGGATCTGTGTTTGGACTTCCTGAGTTGGTCCTGAACTTGGCCTAATTTAGACCTGGTTTACCAAGTTTAGATGCATATTAGTCGTTTAGCGTATTTTCCGGACTATAAGTCGCACCTTTTTTCATAGTTTTGGCGGGGTGCCACTTCTACTTATACTTATACTTTTATACTTATACTCCGGAGCGACTTATATGTGATATTATTTGTTATTTTTACACTTGCAACCGCGTGATCTGTTCTTCTGTATCTACCTCTGTATCTACCTGCGTTGCACCAATGAAATTTCCCCATGTGGGACAATAAAGGAATATCTTATCTTATCTTATTTCATACTCCAGTGCAACTTATATGTTTTTTTCTTCTTTATTATGTATTTGGAAAATACGGTATTTATTATTATTAAAAAAAACTAAAACGTATTAAAATTAAGATCAATAATGAAAATAACACACAAATGGAACAAAATTTGATATTTGTTGAACAGTTTTTAAATGGTCTTGGTCTGTATCAGAGCTAGTACACAACCGCATACTGAGACTATTATTATTTTGTTTTTTAAATTACATTATGCTGCATAAAAGGCTGTTTTTATTACATTTATGATATCAAACTCAGCATTGCGTCTATTCCCAAGTATCTAAATAGTACATTTTAGTCCCACAGCACTATTCCCTGCTTGTAGTCATACATTTGGAGTATTTTTGTAGATTTCTTGCGATTGGAACTGGTTAAATCCTGGTTTTAATCCCAGTTTTAATCCCTTTTTAGATAAATTAAGTTGATTTTAGACATTCTTCCTCTTTCACGCCATTGTTTGGACCCGGGTCAGTCACGGTTTAGCCTTTTGAGTTGTTTTGGGAGGTATTTGGAGAACCCCTACGTCCCGGGGCGTTAGATGTTACAGTGACGACTCTTCTAAAGGCTATATCGTGTTATCCTTGGTCCAAATGGGCATTGACACATGAAAGGCCACTCACAGCAGGAAATGAGAGCGAAGGGGAAGGTTAATATCCTGTATCCGTCATGCACTGGAAGGGAGCGAGAGGGCGGAGGGAGGAAAAAACGAGAGCGGGGCCAGATTAAGGCTGCATTCACACCTTGACCAACACCACGTGAAAATTGTAGACTTGAACGAAGACTAGAACCATAAACACAGACTTATCGTAAAAAATTAGAGGAGGAACATTGTTTAGATGTCAATATTTATCGCGGATACCTTTTTTTTTTAAACCTATTTTTTTCAACTATTTTATTTATTTTATTTATTTTATTTATTTTATTTATTTTATTTATTTTATTTATTTTATTTATTTTCATTTATTTTTATTTATTTTTATTTATTTTTATTTATTTTTATTTATTTTATTTATTTATTTATTTATTTTTTGTGGTACATGAAGATTTGACAGTTTTTTTACCAATATCGTTTAAGAGAGAATGATGTGAGGAAGAAAAAGAGATGGGAAAGCGACAGAAAGTGAGGGTTTGAGAGAAGAAAGAAGGTGACATGAAAGAGATGTAGATGTGGAGAAGAAAGGGGAAAGAGAGTGGGAGGGGGACGGAGAAAGAGAAAGGTTAAGAGCAGCAGGAGACTGAGACGATGAAGAACCAGAAAGAGGGGAATAGTGCTGCACAGTACTGTGAATTAAGGTTAATATGCAATATCTGTCAAGTATTTTATTGAGACTAGTGAAGATACTTTTTGACGCAGTAGTTTTATAATAGAAAAATATGTTCATGCTTTAATTTATTAAACTACCGTATTTTCCAGACTATAAGTCGCACCTTTTTTCATAGTTTTGGCCGGGGTGCGACTTATACTTACATTTATACTTATATACTTATACTCCAGAGCGACTTATATGAGATATTATTTGTTATTTTCACACTTGCAACCGCATTTCATACTCCAGTGCAACTCATATGCGTTTTTTTTCACTATTGTGCATTTTTTTTCTTTTAAAAAACGTACATTTCTGTCAGATGGAGGCCCTTGGAGGTTATTGCGATATATATATTTAGTTTGTCGCGATACTGATTATTGCCAATATTGCGATATCGATACACGTTAGCGAGGAATTGCGCCACCCTGAACGAGTAAGGGAGAGAGTGAAAGACTGACAGAGAGAGAGACTGAATGAGAGAGGTTTGGTTGGTAATGTGTGAGAGCGAATGAGAGAAAGAAAGAGGGGAGGGAAGGGAAAGGGAGAGAAGGGGGACCCCAGAACCAAAACAAGCCCAGGACAACCTCACTTATATCAATATGAATTCAGGAGGATTACATCACCCCCGAAAAATGGATCCCCGGGAGAAGAACGGTGGGGGAAGTCTTGACATTCCTGAAGTGGATGTGGTGTTGGGGAAATGGTGTTATGATCCTCGACTGTTTCTGATAATGTGTGTAAACGTGACAGACTGATTAATCATCTGGATGCACCGTCTTTCTCAGTGTGACCGTGACGGGAGAGAAGTTTGAAATGCTTGTTTCATATTAAAAACTAATAAAAACATAAATAACCAAGATAAAACTACTTTCAAAGAGAAAAGTGAAGATAAAAGCACAGCTAAACGGAATTGTTTGAAGCCTGATTGTTAGTGTAGAGGCCTGTCTCACATCTTTAGGAAGTAAAAAGGGCTCCAGGGCACCAGCAGGAGGCCGGTCCATGTTTAGTCCTGACTCTGGCACCAGCAGGAGGCCGGTCCATGTTTAGTCCTGACTCTGGCACCAGCAGGAGACTAGTCCATGTTTAGTCCTGACTCTGGCACCAGCAGGAGGCCGGTCCATGTTTAGTCCTGACTCTGGCACCAGCAGGAGACTGGTCCATGTTTAGTCCTGACTCTGGCACCAGCAGGAGGCTGGTCCATGTTTAGTCCTGACTCTGGCACCAGTAGGAGGCCGGTCTATGTTTAGTCCTGACTCAGGCACCAGCAGGAGGCCGGTCCATGTTTAGTCCTGACTCTGGCACCAGCAGGAGGCCGGTCCATGTTTAGTCCTGACTCTGGCACCAGCAGAAGACTGGTCCATGTTTAGTCCTGACTCTGGGCACCACCAGGAGGCCGGTCCATGTTTAGTCCTGACTCTGGGCACCACCAGGGGGCCGGTCCATGTTTAGTCCTGACTCTGGGCACCACCAGGAGGCCGGTCCATGTTTAGTCCTGACTCTGGGCACCACCAGGGGGCCGGTCCATGTTTAGTCCTGACTCTGGGCACCACCAGGAGGCCGGTCCATGTTTAGTCCTGACTCTGGGCACCAGCAGGAGGCCGGTCCATGTTTCGTCCTGACTCTGGGCACCAGCAGGAGGCCGATCCATGTTTAGTCCTGACTATGGGCACCAGCAGGAGGCGGTCCATGTTTAGTCCTGACTCTGGGCACCAGTAGGAGGCCGGTTCATGTTTAGTCCTGACTCTGGGCACCAGCAGGAGGCCGGTCCATGTTTAGTCCTGACTCTGGGCACCAGCAGGAGGCCGGTCCATGTTTAGTCCTGACTCTGGGCACCAGCAGGAGGCCGGTCCATGTTTAGTCCTGACTCTGGACACCAGCAGGAGGCCGGTCCTTGTTTAGTCCTGACTCTGGGCACCAACAGGAGGCCGTTCCTTGTTTAGTGCTGACTCTTTGAACCAACAGGAGGCCGCTCCCTGAGGTTCACACAGTCCGAGATGGTTCAAATGGCACTAACATGTCAAAAGTCTGTGTGGTTTTGCAAAACTGTGTCAAAAGCAATCGCACCAGGTCCAAAAAATCCACTTATAAGCAAAATATTGAACTAACCTGAAGTAAATCTGGACTCTGGACACCTTTATACTTAATGGTCAATTGTCTGATACCTGTTTACAGTGGCTCGGACGGCAGCAGAGGTGGAGTTGGGGACAGGGATCGCAGTGCAGTGGGCCAGCTGGCTCGTCTGATCCGCAGTCCTGTTAAATCATCCGTTTCAGGGTCGGGGGGGAACATGAGGCGATGCTCGAGAGAGATACCTGGCCCGCTCTCAACCCGCTGTGGGAGAGCAAGTCGCACAGTTCACCCGGTTAAACAAGGAATTCGGGATCATTAAGATGGATGGGAAGCCCTTTCTAAGAAGAGGGTTATTTTCAAGAGCTCCAATTGCTGTAAAAAAAACAGAACTGTGGTCTTACTGTGGTTGGCAATTTCTCACTTAAAAGAGTTCTGCATGAGTTTGAGTTTCAATGTAGGAGTGAAGCAGTGTATCAGTCGGTTTTACAACTGGTTTTACAATGTTTAACAGATCTCAAGTCACATAATTAACCTGACCTACTTGTAAACCAGGTCTAGACTTGTACTAAACAATGACGAAATAAATAATAGGACTAAACCCAATGTTAAAAATACTTTATATCCATCTTTAACTATCCGGGGCTTAAACACGACCAAAACCAGGATAAATACTATAAGTCGCATCTTTTTTCATAGTTTTGGCCAGGGGAGGACTACTTATATTTATACTTATATACTTATACTCCGGAGCGACTTATATGTGATATTATTTGTTATTTTTACACTTGCAACCGCATTTCATACTCTAATCTAACTTATATATGTTTTTTTCTTCTCTATTATTCATTTTTTGGCTGGTGCGCTTTGTGGTCCGGTGCGACTTATAGTCCAGAAAATACGGTAGTAGTCCAGGTCTCAAAACTGCTTCGTTCCAGTCTGTGCACCCCCTACTGGCAATAATTGACTTTTGAACATACAGAAAATTGGACCGAATTGCTTTTGCCAGTTTTCCATGCATCATCTTAAATCACAAAACATGACAAAACCTCAACAATAAAAAAATAAGACCCTAATAAAGCCCCAAAAATATGCGTTTCTGTGGTGAAGGAAAACGGTAAAAAACGAAACAATTTGACCAATTTTGTGCGCAGCGGGCAGGACCCCCTCGGACTCATTTCGGTCCATTACTGCGAGTTCTTGAAATGCACGCTCTCTCTTGGATGGGAGCTATTCCGGTTCGGGGCCTATTTTTATTGATGTACACAGTAATTAGCTTGGCACCCGCTGCAGGCCTGCGGTCACATTCTGCTGCAAGAAAGAAGCAAGTCGGGCTTCCACTGAATTACAGCCGGTACGGTGAAAAACCAGGAGGACAAAAGTTTAAACCAACAAACTTTAGGCCGAAAAGGATTCGATGTTCCGTAAATATGATTTGATCAAAGGTGTGCTACAGTTAAAATGACATCATGGTTTTGTCTAGATTTATTCAAAGGCTCTATTCATATTTTTTTACACCTGGTTTTGTTCTGGTTTAGACATGTAGACCTTCAAACTTGATTAAGACCTAGTTTAGTTTTGATCGTTTTTAATCCCTCTCATGAAATATATTTTTTTTTTTTGTGCAATTTGAGTTCCTTTTCAGGTCTAGTTTAGTTCTGAGTTGGACTGAGTTTTGGTTGGTCTTAAGTTTTATTTATTAAGTCCTGTTTTGTCCCTTTTTTAAGTCCTGACTGAGTCCTGGTTTTTCATATAGTGTGAAGCTAGTTTGTCTTGATTTAGGGCTTCATTTCTTTGGGTAAAATCACGGTTTTGTTCTATTTTAGTCCTAGTTTAGATGGTTTATGCTTATTTTGAGTTTTAGACCCAGTTTAGTCCTGATCCCTTCACCTTAGACCAGGTTTTGTCCCTTTTTTTTAAAGTCCTGACTTTACTTCCTAAAAATGTGAGACTTTTTCTTGATTTAGGGCCTCATTTCTTTGGGTCAAATCCATTTATTTTTCTGTTTTAGTCCCAGTTTAAACTAATTTAGACATGGTTTATGCTTATATTGAGTTTATTCCTTCTTGGGTGTCAGTTAAGTTCTTGTTTAGCTCTGATTAAGCCTATTTTTCTTCATTTTTCCTGTGTTATTGGTGTTGTCCTGGTTTAGTCTCTGGTTTAAGATGGCGTAGAGCCGGTTTAGACCCAGTTCAGTCCTGATCCCTTGACCTGGTCCGCCCTTAGACCTGGCTTGTCCCTGGTTTAGTCTCGATTTAGTCCCGTGTACCGATACCAGCCTGCGGTTACTCCTGAAATGAATACAACCAGGGGCAAAAGTTTAAACCAACAAACTACAGACCAAACCGGGCTTCGCAAAAGACGTGATCAAAGGAACGTCCAACCCTAATGTTTGGTCTACAATTACGGAGACATGTGCGGGGCAATGCGCTGTGATTGGTTTATTTGGACGAGAGGAAGCTAACCCCTCATTTAAAACCGGGACAGGACGGAGGGCCGACCGAGCGGAGTTAGCTCGACCTTGGTGGTACTGCCGTGAGGGTGAAATATTCCCAAATAAAACGCAGCGGACTGTGGAGACTCCTGCAGACAGCCCTTTGGCCAACCTCCGCTTCACCTCGGCCCAGTTTCTTTCCTCCATAAAACAGGTTTAAAAATGTGGGCTGTTTTGCTATTTTTAGTCCGAAAAAAGTAAAAGATATATTTGCGTCTCGCTAAGACCCTCTGTATTAAAGTTGTCGATACCCAGATACTGTCAATGCTAAAATGCGTATATCAAATATAGATGATAGATTTATTACATTTAACTGTTATATTTCTCTATAGATTCTAGAGATTGTGGGTATAAAACTAGTTATAATCCAGCATGTTGATGTTCCTTTAATGTGCATTGTCTCTATTAAATGAAGAAGAACCAAAGATCACATACATTTAGGACAAAATGTAGGCTTCTTGTATAGTTTTCGAATGGTCTCCTTGCTCTATATCAAAACCAATGTATTTAACAACACTGTTATAGGTTATTAAAGAAACTGCCATTGTTTTTGGTATAAAAAATAACATTCTACTGTCTAAATAAATGGTATTATTGTCTTTCTTTAGTATCAAACTCGAGTTGGAAAACATTACTCTGAATTAGTACTGATAACAAAAATGTAAAGTTAACCTGTATATGCTCTGAATACTATACTGCAACAAACAATAATATTACCAATTTGCCACTAATAACTTCAAATACATATTGTGACTTAAAGGTTGAATGGACGATTTTTTTGGCACAAATCTAAGTCTTATTTCCTCGTGGCGTGGACTGCCGATTAGTCCTGCCACGTATCAATCATAGAACACACCTATCGCTCACCTGCAGCTGCGTGTGGCTCGTCCCCACGTTTCCGCGTGCCTAAGCGCATGGATCTATCATAATATAGTTCCCTCAGTGTACGGGACAAAATGAAGACGGAGAAAGACAGTTCGAGCTGACGCAGAAGTGGACGGAAATCTACGGAAGACGAGAGATGCGATGCGCTCCGTCGCGCTAGTAAACAAACGCACGTGTGTGTTGTATCAGTCCGCACGGGGGAGTGCGCATGCGCACTTCCGCCTGCGTTCTCAAATCGCCGAAAAATCATCCATTCCGCCTTTAAGTGAAGACACACTTTGTACCCGAGCATTGAACATGTACGTGTAAGCTACATTTTATCACATAATACTACTTCTGTTATCACTGCTGTTAAGTTGCCAACTATTGTCTGTATTTTATCAGTCATATGACCATTGAAGATAAAAGTTTAAAAGTGGGTTTCGCTTCTTGTGGCTTTGTACAAAAGTAAATCTTTGTAGCCCAAAAATATTATAATTGGTCGGTCCTATGTTGAATAGTCATTAATACCTATGTGGACATAATCTACAAGAGTCGAACTATTTTATTTATTGTTATTTTATTTATTTTATTATTATTTTATTATTTTTATTTATGTATTTATTTATTCAGCCAGAGCCCCATTAGCTTCCACAAGTGGTCTCTAGTCTTCCTGGGGTCCATTTGGCATAAAATCAGAACACAATAAATGTCAAGAAAATGAGTCACTTTCTTTGATTTGTTTTCATTTGAAGAAGGGGCGACAGTGACTCAGACCGGCCTCCTTAAGGGTGCATCATTGAGCCTTTTCCAGTCCTGGTGGTCCTCGGTCTTCTTGTTGTCCTTGTTTAGCCCTGGGTCGGTTCTGATGTGGTTTGACTGTGAGAGTGTGAACGCATCCTAAATCAGCCCCAGAGAAGCTAAGGCTAGAGTAATTTACAACCCCCGAAACACAGCTATAATTTACGTACTTACTGACTGACTAGACGTGAGCGGCGGTTGAGCGGTCGAGCGATAAAGCCGTGATTTATTCGATGGCGATCTTTATCATTACTTTCTCTAGACGCTGACGGACGCCGCCATCCGAGCCCGTGTGAAACCGCCCCGTGATCTCGCAATTAAAAGAGGATCGGAGTCGTTTGGACGGTTTGGCGGTTCCTGATTAAAAAATGCGGAGCCCAGACTTTCGTAGAACAATGCCTCCTCTGTCCGAACGCCTCACTCGAGATTAAAGCGGCGAGAGATAAAGATTGCACTGTTTGTTTCGTAGTTTGACGAGATACGGCGACGCAGGTCAGTGGAGCAAAGTAACCGGAGACTTATTTAATTCAATCATTGGGATAAACTTTGCTTTTTTTGGGGGGGGGGGATTTCCAATTACTGGCTTGTTCGGGCGTCCGGAATTCACTTTTAATCTCTAATTAAATAATTTGGCAGTTTCGTAGTGGGAGAAGTAATTGGGGCTGAACGATTTGGGAGAAATATCTGAGTGCGATTTTTTTTCCGTGAAGCATTGCGTGATTTATGTTTTAATTATGAGACTGTGTTCGAAGAAATGACAAAATGAACGCAGATGGTAGAACGTGCTGGCACAGATCCAAACGACAGGGTTTGCAGTTTTTAATGCAAAATAAAGACATTTTGTTGTTTGTGGAGGAAATTATGGTACTACAAGATTGGTCAACCACATCCATTCATATTTTTATTTCGATTTGATTAATTTAGCAACCCTAGTATTAATAATAAGTAGCGTATTTTCCGGACTATAAGTCGCACCGGAGTATAAGTCGCACCAGCCATAAAATGCATATTAGAGAAGAAAAAAGTCACACTGGAGTATGAAATGCGGTTGCAAGTGTGAAAATAACATAATATCACATAAGTCGCTCTGGAGTATAAGTATATAAGTATAAATATAAGTACCGTGGGCAAAACTATGAAAAAAGGTGCGACTTATTGTCCGGAAAATACAGTAGTATGACAGCAGTTACATTTTTATTTTTGGTTAAATACAAGTACGAGTACTTTTACCTGCATATCTATCTTTAAAAAGACTTGCTGTGCTTTTATCTTCTACGTAATTGTAATCTACGACGCCCGCGGATCATTCTGTTGTATTTCGGACATCGTAAATAGCGATATTGACTCAAAATGACTCAAAACTCGACTACAAACACTACTACCAGCGGTCTAATGACGAGGGAGAACAATTATAACATGGTAAAAAGCTCCTGTAATTTCACCTGAGCACACAACCGTTCCTTCCACTGTTCATAAAGCTCAGGTCGAGGGTTGCTCAGGTGGGTTTTCCCGGAGAGTCTGACCTGAGTTTTTCTCTGTCTCGTGTTTTCGCAGGTGGCCATCAAGTCGATTCGGAAAGACAAGATCAAAGATGAACAGGACATGGTTCACATCCGCCGCGAGATTGAGATCATGTCGTCGCTGCGTCACCCGCACATCATCTCCATCTATGAAGGTGAGACTCACTGAAAACCGCTGTCACGTGTTTGTTTGTCTGTTTGTTTGTTTATTGTTTGTTTATTGGTTTAAATGCACCCAAGGATTAACAACTCAGTACATACTTTTTACGACATACTGGAAATAGATTATTACTCATGTAGAAGTTAAAATACTCAACACAACTAGGACTATTACTTAAATCTTCTTATTGTCCAATCGTTCCTAGTGCAGATGTACCAGTTCCATCTACAGTATGTATACTATGGGAATACAATTGTACTAATAATACTACTAATTCTTTGTACTACTTTGACAACAATAAAGCAGTGTAGGTAGTGTTTTTTAATTTTTATTTCAGTTGCGTTGAAACACATGCGCTCTTACTATGAGTAGACTTACGTGTCCATAGACCTGACTCGTACCTGGCCCGGAGGAGCGTTTTCCTGCTCGTTGTTGTGTAATTGTCATTCCTTTAGCTCGGGCTGCAAATCGCAAAGGCTGCCAATTTTTGAAGTGTCATAATTTCCTCCACAAACAACAAAATATCCAGTTTAATTACGTGTTAAAAAACCTGGTAACTATAATTTGGAGCTGCACAAACAAACATGTAAATTTGTCAGCCTTTTTGTCAATTTGCGTTACGACTTTGAACAGAACCCTATCATTAAACCGTAAATCTCAAATCTAATTGCAATTTTGGTCAGAAAAATCGCAATTAGACACGTTTCCCCAAATGGTGCAGCCCTATATTTTAGCTTAAGTATTCCACACTATGGCATAAAAGTCACACACATTATTATTATTTTAAGTTGCCAAAAGCCAGCTTAACATCAAATCAAACAACATCAAGTGCGTTTCTATGGGAAAACGCTGCATTTCAATTATAACTCATAAACACATCAGTCGTCACCTCGGGAACGTCGTGCTTTGACACACAGACGTCATAATAAAACTTCCACTACAGCGCTGGATGATATTTATCTTTTCGGCACCGTCTGGGACCCCGAGTCCTCTTTGATTCATTCGAGTCTGGATCTCTGCCGCGTGCATGTGGTAAACGTTACTGCCGGAGGGTTTTTGTCAGCAGGTTTTCTTCACATCGCGGGGACTGAAGTCTCTATACAGTTCACAAGGAGCTTTTTCTTTGCGCGTGGGGGACAAAAATCAGGTCCCCGTGAGGCAAATCATTCAAAAGTAGATCAAAGACATGGTTTTAAATTAAAACATGGCTTAATTTAGGTCAAGATTGGGGATTAAGTTGAGTTTTAGGGTTGGACTAGTTGATGTAACCTGTTTACACTACATTTCCACCCTGTATTTGGTATAGAATTTGCTTTATGGACTACTTTTACTACTATTTCCGCTACTCCAGCTACTATAATCGCTACTGCTATTCAACAAATTCAGTAAATAAAGCTACAAAATACTAAACTCTGCACTTCAATATTGATATTTGGTGATTTTACTTGACAAAAATGGTGGTAAAATGTTCTTTTTGAGGTTGGACAAATGTTCAGTTGTGATGAGGTGCATTATTTACCCTCTCATCCCATTTAGTCTCCATTTAGTTCTAGTTTACTCCAATTCAGTCCAGTTTCAGAGCCGATTTCGTCTGGATTTAGTTCCGCTAAAGTCCAGACGCAGCTACAGAGCCGGACACGTCACGATGTGGTGAAAATGCTATTCCTTTCTGTGTTTGATGTCCCCAAAAGCCACAGGAACCTGGGCGTATGTATGTGTGTATGTGTGTGTGCGTGTGGGGGAGGATGAGGCAGGGCCAAGGCGGAGGGGCATTCTGGGGGATTCCACATCTGAGAGGGCTCCTGTCTTGTCTCCCCGCGCTCTGGTCTTGATCTGAAAGCCAGACATGTGCAAAAACTTAGAAATAACTGCAGCTGCATTCCAGATTACACTGGGCTCGTGCAATTCTCCGCGTGTCTTTATATATTTATACTGCCACAGCGATGTACAGGTGTGGAGAATGGATTCTTTTGTTTTTGTGACGGGGAATTGACTTGGGAACAGGTCGATCGTGTTTTGGGGGAAAGTTACAGGATTAGATTTATCAAATGATCAAGAAAGATGAAGGAGTAACTAAACCAGGGGTAAACTGTACTCAACACAAGATAACCAAGACTAAACAGGGGCTAACCAGGACTAAACCATGTCTAAGACTAAACTGGCACTAAACCAGGACTAAACTATGTCTAAACCAAGACTAAACTGGCACTAAACCAGGACTAAACTATGTCTAAACCAAGACTAAACTGGCACTAAACCAGGACTAAACTATGTCTAGACCAATACTAAAGTGGCACTAAACCAGGACTAAATAATGTCTAAACAAGACTAAAATGGCACTAACCCTGGATTTACTTTGACTCTAAAAAAGATTTAAAGAAGGTCTAAACCAGAACTGGACTGGATCTAAACTATATTGAAAGTAGAGCCTAACCAATCCAACAAAAACATTACAATACCAACAAAAATAAACTCAAATCAAACATTTAGGGCTTGCGGTGGATCCTGTAAACATTACATCTATACCAGGAAATAAAACACCTGAAACAAGTGGCCTGCTCATGCAAATAACCTTGAAGAACAATGTTGAACTGACTTTTTGGATGCAAAACTAATATTAGGATAAATTGCTAATAAATGTTCCCAGTCAATGGCTTTACACGCATCATTTTACACAGCCTGGACCTACTGCAAACAAGTAGTCCATTAAACGCCACGAAGCGAGCCAAGTGTTACGTCACCGAGTCAACAAAGTCAATCCAATAGTCGCGGTTCAAAGTCCAAGTGTCGTTATCAGAAATGTTGTGTGGATACGGGACGAATACCACTCGATGTGTGTGTCCTACGCAGTGATTAAAGGGACGCTCGGCTTTATAAACTATCAGAGGGGATGGAACGAGTCGTCGATAAAAAGGTTTAACAGATTAAAAGATGAAGCGACTTGACGGAAATGTGCTCGTCTTTGATTGACCAATGGCAGTTTTGTTGTTTGATTTACTGTCTTTCTGTTGGCGATTTTGAGCTCTAACTTGGCCTGGTGGCATTTTCTTTAACAGTGTATACATTCAATACCATACTGCGGAACATAACAGGCAAAGCAAAAACATGCGCTCTTCATTGAGACAAACAGGAAGCTGACAGAAACAGAAAAGTTAGCCCTTCTTCAACCAAAATATGGGCAAAAAGCCTTGTAACTTCTTCAAAATGTAGCACAATTTTGCACAGTGCCCGTGGGTTTTGGACAACAACAGTTTGAGGAAGACATTTGGTTTTAAATTGTTAATTATTACGGTGACGATCTTAACTTTCATAATTCTGAAACACATTTTAAATTCAGCTGGTTCTAACAACAAAAACAAGATCAAAGTTTGGTCTCAAGATTGGGAGAAAGGTTCCGCAGAGGTGCATTTTTGGCCACTTTTGGGATATTTTTCTTCTTACTTGGGTTTTGATTTCCTAATGACTTGTTACCATATTCACATCCTGGTTTAGTCTTTCTTCAAGTTTACGTTAGGCTCTGTACCTACAAACAAGCCCAAAAATTGGCCAAAAATAGTACATTTGTCGTATATTTGATTGCATTGTTAAACTAATCGTGGTTAAAGGAACACCCAGCTTTAGCAGATGTCTCACTTCTCTGGTGTGTTTTGTTGTTGTTGCCTGGAGCCAGCGTTTACTGTTGTGGCCAGGCCTCCACCCAGCTGCGCTTTGGAGATACCGAGAAGGGCGTCCGGATCCGTGTATCCGGCAACTCCCTTCTCTGCAGCAGCGCTAACTGCTAAGCGCTAACTGCAGTGCGCAAGGCAAAGCTGAACCAGATGTGAGCGATTTTGCCGCACCCGTACGTCCTTCAGCGTTGTGGACGGGCATGCGGATGAAGTAGTGATGGTTGTAGCGCTGAGCTTTCTGAAGACGTTTTAACTTTTTGGAGTGGTTTCATGACCGTGCTTTTACTTCTACTGCAGTTAGTTTGAAGTAGCAGTACAACAAACCAGTGTAAAAGAGACATTTTGACAAAAGTGGCAACAGGAAAAGGTTCAATCGTGTGCGTTTCTTACACCTTACCTTCAATTATATATATATATTTTTTATATTTTTTAAGTTTTAAGTAGCAGTAGCAGTAGTTGCAGCAATTGTAGTTCACACTCAATCATGTGTCTTCTAGTCTTACTGTATATAAGTACTACTATTTTTGTGTAGTAGTAGCAGTAGTAGTTAGTAGTCGTATTTATTCATCAACCTTTATCATAATCATCATCATTAGGTTTAGGTTTAGTACAAAATATATACAGACACCCCTGAAGCTGTCCTTACAGTGAGTGTGGCCCATGGGATTAGTCATTATATAAATAAAACCATTACTACTGACTACCTACAAAATGTGTATATGTATGTATAGATACACTCAGGTCGTGCACATCTTCTTTTAAATGGAAGTAGTTGTACACAAGATACACACAGGCGTACCAAACACACCGTATCTTCCGGACTAGTTTGGCCGGGGTGCGATTTAGACCCCGGATCGACTTCTATGTGATATTATTCGTTATTTTCACACTGACAACCACAAGAGGGCGCTCTAGGCTCTAAGCGACGCAGAAGAAAAATCTGCACTTCCTCTTCCTCTGGAGTTTGAGGAGTTGTTTAGAAGTGACACAGAGGAAGAAGAATTCAATGGATTTAGTGATTTGGGGTAAAACTGATGCTTTGGTAAACTTGTTAGCATGTTCTTTATGCTATAGTTATCTGAATAACTGTTAATATGTCACGTTAACGTACCAGACACTTTTCACAGTTCGTGAAAGTGTTACGTTAGCATACGTACACCTATTCACCATGTTCTTTAATCTGTTATTATTTTAAACTGCATTTAAAGATTAAATGTCTGTTCTTGGTCATGGATTTTTTCCCCCCTAGTTGCGTCAATTTCAGTTTTCTTTTAAATATGAACAGAGATGAAGAGACTTTAATGTTTCTGTCCAGCTCATTCCAAACCTGTGCCTTTCACATGCTACACTAGCCCTTCAGCATAGACTGTTCCCTAGTAGCAGTAGCAATAGCAGTAGTAGTAGAACAAACCAAGAATACCACCACCAATACCTTCACGCTGTAGAAAAACTTTGCATTGGGCTTTTTCCAATGTTATATGTGCTCATTTTTATGGAGTGCTGCTGGTAAAAGTGAAAGGGCACTGAGTTTTGAGAAATAAAACTAAATTCGATGGAATGACCCCGCTGCGTACAGATACAGTTTTATTGTAATTGTACTATTGCATTCTCTCCAGATGACATGCACCCAGGCAGTTAGAGGCTCGTTTGTATCGGTAGTAAAGTTCACAATTGCGTGCTTAAAAACAAAAATGGAAAACAAGAATCTTATTTTTAACCACTTATTTCGATAAGACTCGGCTCGTTTTACTCACGTTTAAAACTTCTCTGGTTAAGACAACATCACAGGTCATTTGGATTCATAAAGTTAGGCAATTCGAGCACTGTCGCACTGGAGTATAAGTCGTACCAGCCTTAAAATGCATAATAGAGAAGGAAAAAACATATATAAGTCGCGCTGGAGTATGAAATGCGGTTGCAAGTGTGACAATAACAAATAATATATACTTATACTCCGGAGCAACTTATATGTGATAAGTATCTACAACCGCGAAAACGGAGGGTTACATTCACTCAGCGACCCCGTGTTTTTGTAGAGGATTAAATCTTTAAAAGGCTCCGGGGGGTGGAGTTAGGAAAGAGGAGTGACGAAGTGTGAAGGTGCTCAGTGAAGGGAGCGGAGAGCAGAGGAGCTGACCCCCGCTGACCCCCGTTGACCCGACACAGTGGGAAAACTGGCACAAATAAATTACATAATGTCTTTCACGCAAAACAACTGCACTTCCATGTAGACGAGCAGGTGGCACACCCCCCACCATACCGTATTTTCCGGACTATTAAGTCGCACCTTTTTTCATAGTTTTGGCCGTGGTGCGACTTATATTTATACTTATATACTTATGCTCCGGAGCGACTTATGTGTCATATTATTTGTTATTTTTACACTTGCAACCTTATTTCATACTCCAGTGTGACTTATATATGTTCTTTTCTTCTCTATGATGCATTTTTTGGCTGGTGCAACTTATACTCCAGTGCGAATTATAGTCCGGAAAATACGGTAATTGTACACGTTAAATTATCATTTTTTTGCAAGATTTTGGTCTGGTTTATACCTAGTTAAGTTATTGTTAAGTCCAGGTTTTAGCCCTGTTTTAGACCGTTTTTTAAAAGTGAAATTAGCCTTGGTGCTATTTGAGAAGCTAAATATTTAGCATTGGTGTGAATAGTTGGTTCGGAGTAAATGGAGTTAAATGGGGCTATATATTTTGCATCGTATACTTTTATTGCGCAGCACTTTGCATACTGCTCTTGCGTTTGAAATGTGTTGTGTTAATAAAGTTGGACAGAATAAACGTATTGGAGCTTTGACAGTAACTTTGAGCAGATTAAACTGTCACGTCCCTCCATGCTTTCTTATTTTTTGCTGTTGTTGCAAATACATGTCTTAAACTCTCAATAATACAATTAGTCGACTTTTCAAAGATGTGTTTGACCAAGACATCATTGGCCAAGTAATCGACTAAAACAACTAAAGAACTACAACGTGGCTCTGGGCGATATTGACAAATGTGTTAAATGTTAATCTCGACATTGGTATCACTTTAGAATAAGGCAGATACAGAGCATTTATAAATATTTATGAAAAAACAAGTCATTTAATAATAATTTACTAAGGTTAAGGTTAAGATTATGGCTCGTTTTAGGGCTAGTTCATGTTAATAATTAATTATTTGTATTAATGAAAAGATTGACAGTCATGTGAAATCTTCAATTATTTAAGAGTTTTTTTTGAATCGACAGTCGATCTGTCAGTAAAAATATGATGTTTGGAGCCGAGGTCAGACGTTGGAGGAAGATATAAATGGCATGGATTAAAACTATGTACTAGTTATGCTCATGAAATTATTGCAAAAAGCCATTTTAAGACTAAATCAAATCAAATCAAAAATTGTGATCACTCAATTTGGGATGGAAAAAAAATAAAAAATTCACCCAGCCCTACTAAATATTTATAAATACTTTGTATCTATGCTTTTTGTATATTTTTTGGAGTGTCCCGATAATATATTATGTCAATCCAACATTATCTTTAAACGTATTAGTTGAGGTTTAATCATCAGACAAATGTGAAATCAAACCCTTTTACAGCATAACCTTTTGCTCTTCTTCTTTTTTTAACATAAACAATATACATATCGCCAAAACGACGTTATCTACATTCATACGTTGCCCACCTCGAGCATCGTACACAGTTTTTCCCACAACTGTTGTCATTCTTTACATAAACGCTGAATAGTCATATCACAGTCATATCAGGGGCGCGCGCTCTCTCCTCGTCGGCCTCGGGGGTCCGGGAGGGGACTTGGTTGCGTTAGCGTCCCGTTAGGTGGAGCGAGGGTGATGTAAGCCCTTTAAGACGTGCAGTAATGTACACCTCTGCGGAATTCGCCTCCAAAACATTAAAGGGGGCGGCGGCGGCGGCGGCGGCGGGGGCAACGGTCGCGGAGATCTTTACATAATAGCCCACATGTGTGACCAGAGCAGCGAAGAACAACAAGGAACGTGTCCTCCCGTAGACGAGATATATGTCAGCGAAAACAGACGTGTGTTGTGCAATGGTTTTACTGTAATCAGAGCGCAGAGTAGTAGTAATATTAGTGGTCGTAGTGGTTGTAGTAGTTGCAGTAGTTCTTGCTTTTGAAGAAGGAGTAGAAGAGCAAAAATTACGCCAACAATTTTATTATCTGTTTAATGTTTAGGTCTGTTCATGTTTTGTGAAAGATTTTTATGGCCACATTTCAGCACATTTTTGATTAGGTATGTCCCGATATCAACTTTTAGTGTCGCAATTATTCTGAGGAAAAAGGTCACGATTTAATGATTATTCGCGACAAATCTTCCATTTTCTTTCATTCCCGTGGTCTGAAAATAAAGATAAATGTGACAAAAACAGCCAGATAAAATAAAGTTCTTTACATTTAGGTCTATTTTTTGGGCTGTATGTTTACCGTATTTTCCGGACTATAAGTCACACCTTTTTTCATAGTTTTGGCAACTTATAGTCCGGAAAGTACGGTAACAAAACATACTTAATTTCGCTTCTAAAATTGTCCCGATTATTATTTTTTGGTTTTTATGATTAAATTGTGACGTGAATAATCATGATCAATTATCTCGTCATCCCTATTCCTGATACATACATAAAGAATTGTCCAAATATAATTTATAGATGTATCAATATTGCCCTCCCCTATGTAGTACCAGTAGTAGTAGTAGTAGTAGTAGTAGTAGTAGTAGTAGTAGTAGTAGTAGTAGTAGTAGTAGTAGTAGTAGTAGTAGTAGTATCTTATATTTATTTTGTTTCCTTACTTATTCATAGTTTTGACCACAATACATAAAGGAGACGCTGCAATAATTCCATCTTTATGCAAAATTATGTAATACATGTTCTACTTAAATGTATATGGAATCGATAGTACAAATATTTGAACGTGCTCTTGTCTCTCGCAGTGTTCGAAAACAAGGACAAGATCGTGATCGTGATGGAGTACGCGAGCAAAGGCGAGCTCTACGACTACATCAGCGAGCGCCGCCGCCTGAGCGAGCGGGAAACGAGACACTTCTTCAGGCAAATCGTCTCCGCTGTGCACCACTGCCACAAGGTAACCAAGGGGATAGACCGGGACTAAACCATGACTAAACAAGGACTAAACAGGGACTGAACCGGGACTAAACCAGGCCTAAACCAGGACTAGACCAGGCCTAAACCAGGCCTACACCGGGCCTACACCGGGCCTACACCGGGACTACACCGGGACTACACCGGGACTACACCGGGACTATACCGGGACTACACCGGGACTACACCAAGACAACACCAGGACTACACCAGGACTACACCAAGAATACACCAGGACTACACGAGGACTACACGAGGACTACACCAAGACTACACCAGGACTACACCAAGAATACACCAGGACTACACGAGGACTACACGAGGACTACACGAGGACTACACCAAGACTACACCAGGACTACACCAGGACTACACCAGGACTAAACTAGCTGCAGCAGAAACTCACCGTAGCAACAAGTGCCATTTAAAACAACGGTTTCTGTTGAGGTGTGCAAGTGGAGTTGACATTTTAGAGTGTCTCTCTCTCTCACCCCCTCTCTGTCTTTCGCCCTCTCGCTCTCCTAAATATATCTCTCTCCCAATTGTACCTTTCTTCTCTCCCCATTTTCTCTCTCTCTTGTTTCTCTTTCTCCCCTTTCTCCTCTCTCGTCTCTGTCTCCCTCGCTTTCTCTCTCTCTCGCTTTCTTCCCCTCTATCTCATTCTTACTCTCTTCTCTCTCTCCAAACTCTCCCTTTCTTTATCTCCATCTCATCCTCACTTCCCTCTCTCTGTCTGTTTCTCCCTTTTTCGCTCTTCTCCCTCGCTCATTCTCTCTCTTCTCTCTCTCCAAACTCTCCCTTCCTTTATCTCCATCTCGCCCTCATTCTCTCATTCTCTCATCCTTTCTCTCACTTCCCTCTCTCTCTGTCTCTCTTTCTCCCTCTTTCGCTCTCTGCTCTCTCTCTCTCTCCAAACTCTCCCTTCCTTTATCTCTTTCTCTCCCTAAGTCTCTCACCTTCCCCTCTCTCTCTTCTCTCTCTCCAAACTCTCTCCCTAATTCTCTCATCCTTTCTCTCACCTTCCCCTCTCTCTCTCTCTCCCTCCCTCTCTCTCTCTGTCCCTTCAGTAACACTCGGAGGCCATGTCAGGACATCGATCACCGCGTCGACAGATAGGACCGGCCTTGATACAGTGCGTGTCGGGAGCGGCGTAATCGGAGTCTAAGCCTGAATTAAACGAGCCTGCGTTTCGTCTCATTCAAAAACACATGCCTCCCGAGCGCCGCCGGGCCAAGAACAGCAGAGCGGGCAAAGGCAGCCGCATTAACGATAGCTATACGCCGCACTATTAGAGGGGCATGGTTAGTGTTACATAGGAATGCGCTGGACGAGAAAACCAAGGCTGAATTTGTGGGAATTTTTTAGTCCAGAGGTTCTCAAACTTTTACTTTTGATTCTGAAATGAAAGAAATGTGGCCGTATTGGACTTAAAATATGGTTAACACAACAGGAACTAGGCCAAAAGATACTGCATGTGGGAAAAGCAGGTCTGAACTAGGATAGAACTAGGTCTAAACCAGGACCGAACCAGGACTTAAAGGGACAATAAATACACAATCTAAACCAGGACTACACAACGACTAAACAAGACTACTCTAGGACCAAAACAAGACTATTCCAGGACCAAACCCGGACTATACCAGGACTATTCCAGGACCAAACCAAGACTATTCCAGGACCAAACCCGGACTATACCAGGACTATTCCAGGACCAAACCAAGACTATTCCAGGACCAAACCCGGACTATACCAGGACTATTCCAGGACCAAACCAAGACTATTCCAGGACCAAACCCGGACTATACCAGGACTATTCCAGGACCAAACCAGGAAAAAACAAAGACTACACCAGGACCAAACCAGGACTAAACCAAGACTACTCAAGGACCAAACCAAGACTACTTCAGGACCAAACCCAGACTAAACCAAGACTATTCCAGGACCAAACTAGGACTAAACCAAGACTACTCCAGGACCAAATCAGGACTATACCAATACTACTTCATGACCAAGCCTGGACTAAACCAAGCCTACTCCAGGACTATACAAAGACTAAACCTGAGCTAACTCCAGGACCAAACCAAGACAGGACCAAACCAAGACTATTCCAGGACCAAACTAAGACTTTTCCAAGACTACTCCAGGACCAAACCCGGACTAGACCAAGACTACTCCAGGACCAAACCAAGACTATATCAAGACTATTCCAGGACCAAACCCGGACTATACCAAGACTATTCCAGGACCCAAACCAGGACTAAACCAAGACTACTCTAGAACCAAATCCAGACTAAACCAAGCCTTCTCCAGGACTCAAATCAGGACTCAGCGCTTCTCTCAAAACTTTTCTACATCAGGACATAAATCGTGAAAACTCGTGGGGATATCCAGAAGTCGTCTACGTAGCTGTAAACGGGGGCTCAACCACAGTTGAAGAACCACCACTGATTTATGATACATGTATAGAGCATTTTGTTAATTTAATTCAGAGTAATATTTACTGCCACAACCGCCCTGACAGTTAGTAATAATGAAACCTCCGTCTGAATATGCTGCTGCAGTGCTTTTTACCAGCTGGAGATAGAGCTGAGGCCATAGTCCATGGGGAGATAAGAGAAAATCAAATACTATCAATACCTAAAGTAGTATCAAAACTAGATACTCATGTGGACAAGTATTGATACTAAAAAACACAAACAGGACCAAATTAGGCCTTTTCTGATCAATCTTATGTACTTTATCAGAATTGTAATAAGACTACATGGTCACATAAAGAAACAACTATTATTTTGCATTGATAATTAGTGTATTGTCTAACTTTTATTTTCATTTTGGTATCGAAATTGGCAGTGGTAGTGTTGAGAGTATCGAGCCTGTTCCTTAGTGTCAAAATCGAGTTTTTAAGAGTTGAAATATTTATTCAAAGAGAGAGAGAAAGGGAAAGGAACAGGAAGAAGGACAAAGTGACAAAAGAGACGATTGGGGATAGAGAGAGAGGTGTGATTAAAGAGGAGAAGGAGAGAGAGAATGGGAAGGAGAAAAGAGAGAGAGCCGAGATAGATTAAAAAACTACAATTAAGCTCTTCATTTATTTATGCCTTTCTTAACGCGCTGTAAAGCGCCTCAACAATAACGGCTAATTAAATGAGAAATCGTGAAAGAGAAGTGAGACAGAGAGGAGCGCTAAAGAGGGTGAGAACGTGCGCGGGGGAGTCGGGAGGACGGGCGCATCGCAGACAGTAACGTCTAATGAATCATCTGCCAGAATCACAACACATCTGCCTTCACAGCCACCGCACTGAGAGATCCCAGCACACTTTCACCATTTTACCACATCTAAAACATCGTCTCTACTCTATTTCCAACTGCTGATATTTCAAACGTGATACTAAGGAAAGACTCAGTATCAAATTTACTACAGCAGTGATAGAGAAGACGTTGCAATTTGTAATAATAGTAGGTTTTTTTGAACATTATCAAGTGGAATTCTGAAACTTTTCAACAGGAAAGGTCATAAATAAGTGTCTAGTTTGAATACTATCCCAAACGTCTAAACCAGGACTGCACCAGGACAAAGATTCAAGATTTTTTTTACTGTCATTGTCATTAAAAAACGGTGAAATATCCCACACATTAAACCCCAATAAACCAGGTTTAAATCGAATCCAAAGTTATTTAGGGCCATTTCAAGGGCTAAATCAGGACTAAACAAATATAAAACAGGAAAAAAAACTAGTCCTAAAGTCAACATTGTCAAATCCATAAACTCTGACAAAACCAGGACTAAATCAGGTATAAAATGACTAAAGCTAAAACCCACGTCAGACACAGACAAATCAAGCACCAGTTAAACCGGAAATACACGTACCACATGTTTTAATACATAAATCATTAAGAGCAATAATTACATCTTTATATGACACATGAGTCTGGAGGATTACGCCAGATGTCAGGACTAAATCAGAACCAACAGAATGCAGAAGTTGTGGAATAATGCATCAAGAATATATACATCCGAGAGTATTGATTTCATGAATAAACCAGGACTGAACTAGTACTGAACCAGGTATAAAGGTGATCTAAAAAGGGAAAATGGACAAATGAATGAGCGCTCACAAAGGTCTAAGGCAGGAGTTGATAAAGAGTAAGCCGAACTGGGACTAAACCTGGTCTAACCTGATGCAGACAGACCAGGGCTGAAGTAGGACCAGATCAGTACCATTTTCAACTAGCCCAGGTCTAAACAGGGTCTAAACCAGGACTTATGAATTGTTCTTCTCTTTCAGAATGGAGTGGTGCACAGAGATCTGAAACTGGAAAACGTGCTACTGGATGAAAACTGTAATATCAAGGTAAGATTGTGACTCCATTTCCTTTTCCTCTACACCCATGAATCTCCTCTTTATGTCTTCCTCTTGTCCTCCGGAATCCTGCTGCTCTAACCATAGCATCCTTCTGTGAGAGTGGGGCAAATAAATTAGATTAGGCGCTTCCTTCCATAGAGATGCTATTGCTTTGCCTTAAAAAACATCGCCAGCATAAGAATAGAAATGTTTAATGACCCTTGGCAAAACCCTCCAGCAGAAATGTCACATAGAACGATAGAACGATTCACAAGTACTGTTCATTTTCTTCACAGATTGCTGACTTTGGGCTGTCCAACCTTTACCACAAGGATAAGCTGCTGCAGACGTTTTGTGGCAGCCCGCTCTACGCCTCGCCCGAGATTGTGAACGGACGACCGTATCGAGGCCCAGAGGTGAGAGGTCGCACTTTTCACCTCTGTCCAATAAAACCTAGGGGCCAAAAATGTCACAGAAAGAAAGATTTTGACTTCAAATAGTTCTCTTTTAGTCCTAATTTGGCCTATGTGTGATTCTAGGTCTGGTTTAGTCCGGGTCAAGACCATTTTCATATTTTTTTACTTCTGGCATTGTTTTGTCCTTTGTGGAGATCGTGTCTTGGCTTTGTAATGTTTTAGTCCGAATGTGACAGTTCTGCGTAAATATTGGTCCAGTCCTGCTGTTTTCAACCCGGCTATTTTTATCCCCTTGAAGCTGGTACTTGGAAAAGCTTCAGTGTAGCCAAAAATGTACTTACATTAAAGTACCGCTACTTCAAACTAGCATGACTCATCGTAATCTGATTTATGATCGAGCGCTAATGCAGTCAGAAGGACAAAAAACATCAAAGTATGTGCAAATTCTTGGTGTTTTGAAGGGATACGCCACAAAAATGAGAAAAAGTGACTCATATCTGAAAGAGCGGTGCAAAAAGCCACACATTCCTGGATTATTTATATTGTCAGCATAATGTTTTTGTCACTCATCGCAAGAAAAACTAACAATCGAGTCAGAAACGAGTTACAAAGCATGTGAAAGGAGTAAAATTATGGCTGTATCCGCTCCGATGAGTAAAATCTTTGTGGCAAACGTAACTGAATAAATGCAAGCATGATTTTCATCTCTCTTCTTGTGAAAACTTGAAGAATCACCACTTTATATTGTTCTGTAATCGTCCTTATCAACTGCGCTCTAGTCCATCCTTAGTTCTAGTTCCTTTGATGGGATTAGTTTACGGGAGTTCACTCTTGTGACTAAGCAACAGAGCAGGTCAGCGTATGATTTATCTGTCTCCCAGCGTCTGGTATCTTTTGAAGTAAACCGCTCGAGGATAGTTTTCGCTTCACGCAAGTCGACTGGAATGAACTCCGCCGCCGCGTAATGGCACTGGAGGTCAGCGCGAGCCGGCCCGTCCGAATATTTTTGGTCAAATGAAAACTCTTCTATCGTCCCCGGAAAACTGTGTTGCTTCGCTTCGTCGGCATTTCCCAAGACCGGGCGTTGTCGCCAAAGAAAACACAAGTGACATACAAAAAATACAAAAAATACAAAAAAACAACACGCACACACACACGGTTGCGCGGCGAACGTTGAGTTTTGTACACTCAAATCCCAAGCATTCAATTTAGCATGAATCACTGTAATTTTCCCCTCTGCGCTAAAAGGAGACGCAGTCGGCGATCGCTATCGAAATTACAGAAGCGAGTTTTGGGTGAGGCCGCGAAATTACAGCAAACACCGGGGACCAAAATAGAACGCGGGCTGAGACAATGGCGTCTGGCTCATGGGAAAAAAAGGCCAGTGACAGTGACAGACGACAGCGTTTTGGATGTAGGAGGAAGTACGCTCGCTCCCTAACGAGTTCCTATCTGATTTCCCCTTCCTGTGTAGTGTTGTCGGGATATTTAACTTCATAAGTAAAGAAAAGGGCTCTACACACCGGAGAAAAATCACCTCTAGAATAAGATAATGAGTTAATAAGAGCTTGAAAAAAAGTTGCATTTATCTTGTGTTGAGATTTAAATGAGATGTACTACTAACATTATGACATTAGAACCCAGGCCTTGTTCGAAATGTACATGATTTCCACATCCAAGTTTCAAATTGCCTTGAATATTTTGTTTTTTTTTTTCAAATCTTTTGCTCAGTTTGGCCTATATCAACTTATTGTTCAATAAATCAAAGCTGGGGCAATGTTTTTTTGCACTCAAAATGTATCGCGTGTACGTTTTATATGCTTGTGTGGGGAATTGTGACATTTCTTTGTAGAACAGTCAAATTAATAACTTCTATGACTAAGTGTTGATAGTAACCGACTGCTAAAAGGTTGCATTTGGCTACTCTATTGTTGTAGATGATGTTTTGATCTATATTATTGGTTTAGAAAAGGTTGTACTGGGATTATCGGGGTCATTGTTGGCAGTAGTTTCAACATTTGTAGTCTGATATCTTCTCCACCACCATGTGCATTTTAAAGGTCACTCGCTAATCACAGAATGTCGAATGTCTCCTCGTCGTTCGCCCGCTCCCACACTGTCCGCCTGTGGTTTATCTACATCGTCATGGCCACACACACACACACACACACACACACACACACACACACCGGCTCTTATGCAACAGCCTACTCACAGGGAGCCACATTGCATTAGTTTTTCCTGGTCCCAGCTTCTGCATGACGGCGCAAAGAGGGGACTCGCGGTCTTATGGAAACGGCCCATTTCCCACCGGAGTTATGTCATTTGTCGTCGGTCGTCGTGGTAACGCAAGGCAGCCGGCTAATTCCTCCCGCACTTGAAAGCTTATCAAACGCACGCCGGCCCTAAAGTAAAGCGGAGATAGGCCAATAATAAGACTTATATAAGCACGGTGAAGGTGTTTTCGCAGTTCTATTTTTGTAATGTTGCCGCGGTCCTTGGAGAAACACTCCTGCAGCCCTAGCATACTCTGGATAAAATACTGCAGGAGATCACAAAGTATGGCGCTTGACCGCAGAGTTGTTTCACATTGCGTTTGTATGGTGTTTATGCAAAGAATTATTATCAATTGAGAAGAAATGGTGAGCAAATATCCTGTTGGCAATGTAGAAGAAGCATGGAAGAGACTGAATATTTGTTTTATATCTTTATACAATATACAGCAAAAACAGTCTGGATAAGTTAAAATTCCTTAACTATAAAGAATACGTCACAAAGACAATAATATGTACATTTTTTTGTTAAATTTAAAACAACTTATTGCACTTGAAAGAAGAAAAAATGCAGTTGGTGAAGGGGATCTCACTTTGTCCAACCAAAGAGCAATTTCCACATCAACATTTGCAGATTTATTTCAAATTAACAAGTAAAATACTCAATACACCGAGAGCATTCAATACATTTAAGATATTATACTAGATTTTGCTTCGTAGTTTCACCTAAAGCCCGGACTATATCAACCATTAAACGCCTAAGAGCAACAAACAGGAGAGGCTGTGATAGCGAGTGACCATGCCAGTGACAATGCCCCGTCCTCTCCTCAGGTGGACAGCTGGGCTCTGGGCGTGCTGCTGTACACTCTGGTCTACGGGACGATGCCCTTTGATGGAGGAGACCACAAGAACCTCATACGCCAGATCAGCAACGGAGAGTACAAGGAGCCCACCCAGTCGTCAGGTATGGCCACGTTTTTGTCTTTCAAATGTACATATTACACATTTAAATATATCTGAACGTTAACCATATTGCGTGAATGTTTCGTATATTGTCTATTTTGTATCAAACGCTGGTCACCCAAACACAAGATTAAAAAAAACATCTTATCTGCGCTCTTTTCCTGTCCTAAGCAGAGATACGGAAGACAATATGTTTACTGATAGCATCAACACATACAGTAAAATACAAAAAACAGCTTGTTAGCATTGACAAAGTATCAAAAATCTGACCGTAATTAATGCAGACAGAAGTATCGGAACTGAAGACAAATTTGAGCGAGTATCAATACCAAAAACACGTAAACAAGATACAATTTGACCTTTCCTGAACAGATCTTGAGCTTTATCAGAACTTGTTTACGTGATAACACAAAGAAACTTCATATTTTGGGTTGGAAATGTTTTTAAATAAGAGCATTTTTCAATTATTATTGTGTTATTGAAATTGGTATTGAGTGTCGCACCTATTCCGTTGTATCAAAATTGAGTTTGACGTTTTAGTATGGTGACAACACTTTCATTTGTGTGTTGAAAGAATGCATTTTGAACATTTTGTACGATCTCGTTTCTCGCCAGACGCCCGCGGGCTGATTCGCTGGATGCTGATGGTGAACCCGGAGCGCAGGGCCACAGTGGAGGACATCGCCAACCACTGGTGGGTCAACTGGGGCTGGAAGAACAGCGTCTGCGACTGTGACACCCAGCGCGACCACGGAGGCTCGCCCATGCTCGCCCGCTTCATCGACTGGCAAAACCGCACTGAGCCGAGGGGCGCCGCCGCCAAACCCGCCCCCGCCATACCCCTACGCCAACGCCCCAAAAAATCCAAGAAGGAAAACGTAGAAACGGAACAGTCGCACGGCGGAGCGGAGGATAAGCCGGGTCTCAAACGGCCGAAGGGCATCCTGAAGACGAGGGTGACGGAAGAGCAGCAGAGTGCCAATTTAGATGATATCGATTCGGGTCAGACCTTACTGCCCCAACGAGCTGAAGGAGGGGAAGAAGTTCTGAGTCCGGATAAAGACGACGAGGAGGAGCCGACACTAGGAGAGGGCTCGCCGGCCAAAATGGTGCCTTCGATGCCAAAGAAGGGCATTTTAAAGAACAACCAACAACGGGAATCAGGGTACTACTCGTCTCCAGAGCGCAGCGAGTCCTCGGAGCTGCTCGGGGGCGCCAGCATGTCCGTAATGGCGACGTCCCCGCCCAGAAGAGCGATGGGGCGGAAGGGGATCCTGAAGCGCAACGGGAAGTATTCGACGTACAGCGGCTTGCCGTCAGG
Organism: Eucyclogobius newberryi; assembly: GCF_026437365.1. Lineage (NCBI taxonomy): Eukaryota > Metazoa > Chordata > Actinopteri > Gobiiformes > Gobiidae > Eucyclogobius > Eucyclogobius newberryi. The sequence continues at coordinate 19,359,390 of NW_027316389.1, forward strand.
GGCGGCGGCGGCGGTCGGCGCCCTGGGGGATCAAGCGAGTTCGACGGACGCCGGGCTGTCGCGCAGTCAGAGTCGGCCCTCGAGCATCGTGGGGGAGGACGGCTCGTCGCTCTCCCTGTCGCCGACCTCCCTCGGCGGCGCGGAGTGGCACTCGTCGACGCCCCGCTGCCACTCCAGCATCAGGGCGTGCGTGTCGGCGGAAAACCTCCTCCAACTCGCCAACTTCAAGGGGTTCCAGGCCGCCCCACCGCTACAGGGTCCCAAAATCAGCCGAAGGGCCAAGACCAAAGGCTCGCCAGGGGACAACGGCAGCTTCTCTTTGCTGGGAGACCTGGAGGATATGACTCAGGTTTATCAGCAAGCCCTGGACATCAGCAACAACCTCACCTAGAGACGTTTCGAAAGACTGGGCGGCAAAGACAAGTAGAAGTGCGGGCATAATGTGGTGTTGGATACGTAAATGGCATTAACGACCAGTGCGTTACTGGGATACACCTATTTTTGGGGGAGGGGTTTCCAAACGCGTTTAATGGGGAACAATGCAACAGTTTGGCTCTTGAGTGCTATTCAAAAATCACTCACAAATCACAAGTTTCAGGTTTGTTAACGACAAGCAACAGAAAGCAATACTTGAGTAATTAATGCAAGTGGCAAAAACACAGAGGAATCTGATCACGCTTGCTAGCATTCTGATGAGAAGATGCAACCAAAACAGGCAAAAAACAGGCAAACTTTTGTAATTTTTCGATGTAATTTCAACTTTTTAGTCGAGTCAACCGATCATATTGCCATGACGATGGCAGAAGTCGCTTTGTTCCTCGTTAAACCGCGGACAAACCAAACGGAAACATTTGAAAACACCAGATACATGCATTTGTGAAGAGGAGAGCGTCTGCGGCGTCTACGCTCTCGTCCGCGGCCCCGCCCATCGACTTTGCTGTTTTCCGCCATGTTTACATTTCCTGCAAGAAGTTTAGATCCACAAACTGAACGAATCGTAGCGCACCGCCCAGAATCTTGAGTTTACAAAGCACCTTAAAAAAACTCACTAAGAGCACACACACACACACACACACACACAAACAAACGCTTTTGTGATCTTTACATCGACAAAAAACCAGGGTCTTGTTCCAAAAAATATCTGACTTTTGCTGATTATTTATTATTATTATTATTAAAACGTTTGTAGCTTTTAATTGTTTAAGTGCTCAGCTGGTGGGCGGCCTGGCTTTTAACGCTACTGGAAGCTGGAATTGACATATATAATAACTTTCCTCTCTATATATTCTCAATGTAAGTATAACTAAGTCTGCGGATGTAACACGCGGAGCTTATTATTATTATTATCATTATAAAAGTGTAGTCCTATGTAAAATACTAAGGGGATGTATAGGAAGTGCCTTTTCATTCATACAAACTAAATTATGTATGTCATTTCCAAGCTGAAGCCAAAACGCCCACAGTATTTGTTGATTTATATGTTTTTATGAATGTGGATGCCGGCCCAGGACCTTTTAGCCTTTTAGCGCGCGGCTAACGATAGCTTTACACGTCGAGGGGGGTCAAAGTTCAAACGCTGCTCGATTCGAACGCCGTTTTTGACTCGTAGACGCACTCTCACGATCCGGGAATGCGCCTGGAGTCTAACCTTGGCCGTTTTCTAAGGCGATACCTGATAACGAGCGCCTTGGACGTTTTATTATCACTTCATTCGTGCCAAAGATATGCCACGTCTCATGAGTTAATGTTTGAGCGGACGGGCCAAAGGCTGCAAGCAACGAGCCACAGAGCGCAATTGGGTTAAGCGGAATTAAAGTTCGACGGACGTTTTTGGGGCTGATGATTGCGTTAGATTTGCGCAGCGAAAGACGTCCGGAAAACATCACTTTTTCTCTGTTATTTACTATTTTAAACGTACAGCGTTGACAAGATTCAGACTTCAAAATACTCAAAATGTAAGTAGGGAAGTGTGCAAAACTGCTATACTCCACGCAGCGCTGCTTGTTTTAATACGAGCTGTTGATGACCGAGCAAATTCCTTAGGCGGGAAAAAAAAATTGCGCAGAAGTGTTTTTGTGTAGATTTTATCGCCAAAGTGCAGGTGGTGCACGCTCTGCCCTCCGGCTCTGTGCGTGTTAGTCTGTTCCATTCGAGCACAATTAGTCAGCTATTGTTTCTATTGTTTAGGGTGCGAGAGAGCGAAGAGAGCGGAGAGTTTTAGCGTTACTGCAAAGACGGAAAGAAAGAAAGCGTCCGAACTAAGCTGAAATGCCTCAGTATTCACGATGTGTTTTGTTTAATTTAGAGCGGAATTGACAGGTTTGAGAGTATTTCATTGTTATTAATGGACTAAATTCAAGAAATATCCGCTAGTGGACTTGTAATTCACGGCCACATTGATTGAAATTAGCTAGTTATGTTGACACGCACGTTTTCTCCGAGTGTAGAAATATGCTAGTTGTTTTAGCTTATGTTATTTATGATATTTGTTTGCAGTGTAGAAGGTCGACAGTGTGTAAATTGTTTTGAAGGATGCGACGAAGAGTGCGGCGATAAGAAGGGACTTTGTTGTTGAAAGATAGCAAAGATAGAAGCTGGTTTTGAAGGAAGTGTTATGTAGAATAGTAAGAGTTTAGAAAGTGAGAAGACGGGACGGTGAAAGTGTTTTGTTCTTACCAAAGTAGTAAGGAAGTATTTGTGTTTTGGAGTTTTGAGTTAAAGGTGAAAGAGTGCAGTTTACCTAGTACTAATGCCACAAACAAACCCGAGTTATATTTCTATACTTCCATGTCTGAGGGGAAGTTTTGCAAAGTCTATCAACTGTTCGAGATAGTAGCTGTCATTGCTGAAAGACTAAACCAGGTCTCTATAACCTGGACTTAACTTGGCCTGAATCAGGATTTTATACAACCTTTACCAGGACTAGAACAAGACTAAACTAGTTCTATATCATGACAAAACTTGCTTGTAACTAGATCAAAACCAGTTCCAAATCAGAACATATCAGGATTCAAAAAATGACAAAACTAGCTCTACACTAGAACTGAATCAGGTCCAAAATGTGACAAAACCTGTGCTAAAATAGACGAAACTAGCTCTAAACTAGTGCTAAAGCAGGTCTTTATACGGCTAATAAACCTGGATTTAAACCCAAGCCCTAAACCAGCCCTATATCATGACGAAACCTGCTTGTAACTAGGTCAAAACCAGGTCCAAATCAGGACTAAACCAGGACAAACTAGCTCCAAACTAGGTCTATATAACTATGGTCTATAACCTGGACTTAACCCCACGATCTAAGGCGGGACTTACCCAGGTCCAAACCAGGACTACATTATGACTACAAACTAAACCTTGTCTTAACTTACACCAATTACACCAGCTCCAAACTGGCTTGAAAACGGGACTAGAAATGACTACAAAACCTGCTCATAACTAGAACCAACTGGACTGAGGCCGGTCTAAAGCAGGATTTGGAAAAGCCTCACAAACCACTGCGTTTGAGGACCCCTCTGAGCGCAGAATGAACTCATTTGAGCTTTAACTCTAGCTTTTGTTTGGCGTTTCTCTCCTGGTCGGTGGATGCCAGAGGCTGTTTGTTCAGCTTGTGGGGTCAGTCCCGTGTCCGCGTCTCGGCCCGGACCGTTTTTTTGAGGGTTTTTTTGCGTCAAATTTCGCCCGGAGTTGAAATATGGGACTCGCTGACATCATCGAAAATACCAAACGCTATGGAAAACCAATGACCCCCGAGCGAATACTGTTGAATGTTTTAACCAATGGGAATCCTCCGTGTGTTTAAAATTAAAAAAGGTCCTGGGTTTCAACAAAAAACACAAAAAAACGTATTATAACATTGCATTTTTTTATTTTTATTTTTTATACTGCGTTTTTATCGTCAACTGGATTTACAGTGAGAAACTTATACTATGTTAGTATTTTGTTTTATTATGCTTCTGTTTTTGATTTTACAAAATATAAGAAACGTATTGCTTTATGTTGTGGCAGAAAAATAACTTGTGTTGTGGTACGACCAGAGGCGGGTAAAGGAGCGGGTAAAGGAGCGGGTTTGTGCTGTGCCCGGAATGTTCCGCAGCGTGGCATTAAACTCTATTGAATCTTTTTTTTTAAATAAAAATAAAAATCTCTAAATCGCAGCCGTTTTTTTAATCATTAAACAGAAACAAAACCAAAAAAACACATGCTCATTCAGACCTCTCCACAGAGCTTGCCTGTCTTCGTCTTACTGGCGTTCAAACCATCTTGTCTCCATGGAAACAGACACGTTTAATGCCAGATTCTGGAACATTCCGGACCGACCTTCCACCAGAACGTCAATATTTGGTTGAAATCGACTGAAATTCTGAGCAACTGTCTGGACTTAATGCAATATTTGATTTACAAAAGTGCATATTGTCTGTTTTTGTAAATGTAATATTATTTTAATTTGATGTTTTTTCCCCCCTTTAAACATTTCACAACAGAAATACCAAATAGTCCACATTGAGTAAGCACGATGACTGGCTGCGTTGCTCTTGAATTAAAAGCGTCATTTGATAAAGAAATGGAACAAACTCATCACTTCCCGCTCCCGCCGCCGGGTCACTTGGCTTTATCCGGTTTAAGGTCAGCGTAACATTTCCCGAAGCAAAACATTAAGATTAAGAACCATATTTAATTTCTCCACTGACCTTCGTACCAAGAGAAGAACGCTCCAAAGAAAAAGAGAAAACAGCTCTGCCAAAACTGGAATTACTTCTGCATATCTGTTAGCATAATAACGCCTAATCATAGGAAACTTGACTGGATATTCTTATGACAGTAATGATATTAAGTAGTAGTATTATTATGTTATTTAAGTGGTATTTTGGGTAAGGCTTATTACTGACTTTTGCCGCTATTTTTTTTTAAGTGATCCTGGACTGCCAAGGTAGAATTAAGATGTTGTGCCTTCGGTATCTTTTTTTTTTTTTACAATGAAATCTACTATATCATTGTGTTTTTATACGTGTATTTATTGGTGATCAAGCCATTTTTTTAAATTGTTGGCCGATTACGTACAATAAAACTGTACGCTAAATGCCATTCTTGTTGTGAACAAAGTGGTGTCATCTCATTCTACAGACGTTTGGAATTCAGTAACGAAAAACGTGTCTTAATTCAAACGTGCGAGGATATTTCTACTCGACAAAATGCCTCTGTACTGTATCGAATCAAATAAACAGATTTAAAACGTCACCGCTTGTTCGTGTGCTCCTCTTCTTCTTAGAATTAAGTCTGATGTTAAAACGACAGAGAAACGTCCATTGTTTTTATCCCAATAACGTCGCTGTTTTAATCAAATTTTCTGTCCCATGCGGTCACTTCCTGGTTCTCCCTCAACGACGTGTCTTTGAAAACGTCACGGCAACATCCTGCTGTTTGTACCAGACACTCCAGCGGTAAAGGGAATTTAAAAAATGAAATAAATGTCAGGTACGGGCCTTTTAAATTGCATTGTAACAGCGTAAAAAAATAATAAATAATAAATAAAAACATAATTAATGACGAGCAGGTTTGACGGCGTGGGATTAAATGTTCTGCCTGTGTCTGGGCGGGAACTCCAGGAAGCTGGAAGAAGAATGTTTTTCTTTTCACTTTTAAAAAACAATAAAGGCTTTAACATGTGTAACCAAATTAAATGAATACCGTATTTTCCGGACTATAAGTGGCACCTTTTTTCATAGTTTTGGCCGGGGTGTGACTTATACTCTAGAGCGACTTATATGTGTTTTTTTTATTCTCTATTATGATTTTTTGCTGGGGCGACTTATAGTCTGGAAAATACGGTATATGAGGCTCTGAACAGACAGTATTTGTGGGTCGAGCAGGTTTTTGAAAGTGTTTTTGAACTCCAGCAGTGCTTCTAAGATCAGACTACACTTCACTGTCGCAGAGTCCCACGCCCACCGCTCCCGCTTTGCCTGGAATGTTCCGCAGTATGACTTTAAACACGTAGATTTTTGCATTTATTCAGTTGCGTCATTATTACCACAATCTGGGACATTACAATTTATTTATGTCCAAAAACTGCTGCCTAAGTGCTGCGCGATAAAAATATTAATATTTCAGTAGTTTTAGTAGTATAATAAGATAATACTCCTTTAAACTCCCCCATAGTCGTGATTTATAACACGAAAACTAGTAAAAAAAAACTGTGTAAAACGCAAATGTATCAATAAAAACAATACATGGAGTTTTGTTTTGTTTTTTTGCTCTGCCTATCTTAAATTGTAAGAATATTGTGAATTAAATAGTACTGATCACTGATGAAATAATTACAGAAATATGCAAAAATAGACCCCATAGTTACCCCATAGTTACCTCATAATACATTATAAATATCAAAGATTTACAAGGCTTAAATTGCCCGGGTCGTCATGAGGAACTGTCAAAAAGAGGTCACCAAAGCCTGAGAATTGTAATTTATTTTTTATGAATCTCATAAAATCCTAAATTGTGTTTGTTTTCATGGTTCTCACAGTTCTAGTCCAATGGAGCCTCTGTAACCAACCACATTTCCACATGAAGCCTTTTCTTAATTGTGTGATTTATTATGCACAACGAGGTTTGTTTTGATCCACAAGAGACAAAAGGTTATAAACTGCAGCTCCATCGGGCCATGTGCGTGTTATGAAAGAGAAATAAACATAATTTCACACGGGACGAGGGCAAACGCCGGGTTTATGAGTAACACAAGGTCAGGTGAAGTGGGACAGTAAATAACCTGCACAAACCTGAGTCAGAAGTACTCACGACAAGAAGGTCCTGGATTCAAGTCCCACGTCAGACAGGGCCGGTTCACCCTGTTGTGACATTTGGTTTGGCCGTATCAAACGACCAGAATAATCAGCTATAATAAGAATTTGATCTGTTTTTTGGGGTGTGTTTACATCACAAGAGAAATCTGATCGTCAAACCCACCTTGTAACATGTGTCAGAGGAAAACGTGGATTTTTTTTTAGAGTTACAGTACTGTTGTATTTGGAAAACAAAGGGCAATGGATTTAAAATTCAACATTTAACTCTTGTTGACACTTTTGTTTGCACATTTTCATATAATTTTCCTTGTAAAAACCTGCACAAGTTTGAACATTCAGAGGGAACTCAGATTACTCACATCAGATGTAACTCCAGAGACCCTAACCCTATGGTCCGATTGTTGGGGTGAATGTGAACACAGCCAGTGTTTCAGGACTGACAGCTTAAAGCTGCACCATGTAACTTTCCTGATGTGGGCTTCCCCACCTGCTAGTCCTTTCTTTGCCTTGAACGTTCCACACTGTGGCATTAAACTGGCATCTATTCAATTACAGGTGTTTTTACTGATACAGAATCCCATGAAAAACATGCATTCTCACAGTGAGCAGGGTCGCCTCTCCATAGATCTGACCTGTAACTTGCCTGGTGCATCAGATGTGTCATTTTGTCAATTTGTGTGTTCATTTGGTTTTATTATTTAATTAAAAGGGTAGCCTGGGGCAAAGGAGAGACATGACACCACACAAATCCTAAAAACATTTGCACCAATAAGACATTAAGAACAAATACAACACAGTTTGTGTTTAAAAACGCAATTTTTGCCTTTTAAAATCACACAAAAACCCCAAACACAAGTCTGAAGGGCACCCAAGCTGCTGGAGAGAGACCGCTCTCTTTGCCGCAGCCCTCACGGGGCAGCGGCAGCAGCAGCCCTCACGGGGCGCAGCAGCAGCAGCCCTCACGGGGCGCAGCCCTCACGGGGCGCAGCAGCAGCAGCCCTCACGGGGCGCAGCCCTCACGGGGCGCAGCAGCAGCAGCCCTCACGGGTCACAACAGTGAATCTGAAACACTGCAGTGAATCTCACAGTGACATGAGCTGCCCAGGCATTTGGCAGTAGCATTAATGTAAAGCACATCACATCACGTTTTCCAGCTTCATCAGTAAAACAGGCTTTATTACAATAAAATAATCCTTCAATTTATGAGACAATTTTTTAATAGACTACCCAAGATATTTATAATTTGTGACAAACTCTACTTTCTTTTTACCACCACTTTATACTTTATACCGTATTATCCAATTGAATGTATCTGTGGAATGAAGACCTCAAACTAACAGCAGGCCCACATGAGCCACTTTTCCATCATAAATTGAATGAGCTCGTGGTTCACACTTATTTAAACAGCTGACCAGAGGATCCGCCCATCTTTGTAAAGTTAATGGCTCGAGCAGGATCTGAAAGGCTCTCCGCCCAGTCTGTTTTATTTCATTATCATTTTATTGTGTGCAATAGGCTCGGGAAACCTTTTGTGAATTAAACAACTGATGTATTTCAATTGGGAGACCAGGCAAACTCCTCCTTCGTGTGAAAGAGCACGGAGGTTATTTGCACTGTTTGTTTTTTCTGGATGGGTTGTGACTTTACAACCGTTTAATGCCATTGTACACACATTTTCTCTCAGTACATTTTGCATTTACCTTATTTTTTGCCTATTCATCGTGTAATTCCGTTTGGACAATGGACACCGAGGTCACTGTGAAGAGACGAATAAACTTTAACGATATATATTCAGTGGATTTTGTATCTGTGAAAATACCGGTATCAGTTATATATTTTTATATATTATTTTATATATTTTTTCCCTCCAACGTTGGAATTTTTTTAATTTTTCAGATTCTGTGTCATTCCCCGTTTGTCCTTGTGCATCAGACAGAAATAGACCAGGGAAGCTGCATGTTTAATCGCACAAAACACAATAAACCGAGTCAAATTTCAAATAAATCTGTTAATTTCAGTTATTTAAAAGTCAAAGGTAAAATTGTGCACGTAGACGCGACAACAGACTTTACAGTTACAGACGTGGAAAGTAAATAAATACAATAACACCAGATTTTCTCGCTGTTTTGCTCTGATTTAGTTGATTTTTAATCTGGATTTTTAACCTATTACAGCAGCTACTAAAGGGGTCATCATCATCATCAACATGCCGGATCACAAGCCACAATTAACTGTTGTCGTGGATACAATGGCCAGGTCAGTCAAATCTGCTTTAAAGTGGTGCTATAAACAGTGATATTTACAAAAAGTACTACAAAGTTCATATTTACAGATAAAGGATGGACGAGTGCCTCCTCTACAGTGTGCTGATGCTGCACAGGCCACAGGGGCCCACAATCTGAGGCCTACAGACCGACTACAGGTCACAGGGGCTCCTCTCTGAAGCCCCTCCCACATGCATTACACATACATACACATATACATAAATAATAATACTTTCAGACAATGCGATATCAGATTATTGTATCTCGTGGACCGGGAAACGACAGAAAAACGTCCGGAACAACTTCAGCTGCCACGTTATTATGTGTATTGTACATGAGGGAGCGGGTAGTGCGCCCCCCACGGGTCAAACGGGGAGAGACGGACCGGACTGTTTAAAAATGTACTGAGTAGTCACACGTTTTTGAAGTCTAGGTTTAAAAGTACTTCTCGATTGTCAAGATTAAACCCATTTCTCTCATGGATGAATGCTTCTTCAGGCTTTTTTTTAAATTAGCTCAGGAAAAAACACAATTTGAATAAAATACCACATTACTTATTACAATGTTCATAAGAAATCCATCAGCAATCTGCGGTAAGTGCCGTATTTATTTTTCCAGGGCAAAGTCTAACTCAAAGACATTACATATTCATAAAATGGCTCAGAGAAAAAACACCAGATTTCCCTCCAGATTTGTTTTCATTACGAACCTTACAAAAACCCAGAGCAATTACCGTAATTTCCAGGGCAAGGGTGCAGCGCAAGCATTCGTACGTTGACAAAACCGGCCCCCCGGGGTCTGTGCTTTTGCAAATTATCCCGCACCGTCGAGCCATTCATCACGTTCCAATCGCAAAAATTGCGACGTCGCCCTTTCGAAACGACCCGTTCTGTCAAACGCGTGATGGGCAACCTCGTCGCGAACCCCCCTACGTGGCAGCCGGGCCCCGACGTGTGACAAACATGTTGACTTTTACATCACGGCGAGTTGTGTTATTATTATTTTCCCGAGCCGGCCGCACCTGCTAACCATTATTTCGATACATGTGCAGTTTCTTTCTTTGTCATTGAGCAGCGACGGTGTTAGGACAAGGAGCGGGGGACATAGTTCACGTCTGGATGTGTAAAAACACCACGTCTGGTTTGTAAGGAGTTCACTGTCAAGACGAGCTTAATTCGAGCCACATTGGTGCGTGTTTGAGCGTGGGCGGACCTGGAGGGCGGGGGCGGGGCTCCACGCAGTTTAGGGAGTTACTTGTTGGACTAGTCGGTTGTGATATATTGTATGTGAAAGTGTTAATTTGTGTATGTGTAAGTATTTGTTCATTTTATTGCTTGTTTTATAGAATTTTTCATTGGCATTTTTTTGGGATATCCTGTGTTTGTTTGTTTGTCTGTTTACCGTATGTTCTGCACTATAAGGCGAACTTAAAAGCCTTTAATTTTCTCAAAAAAATTTTGTGGATTTTGTGTGGTACATGTGTAACCAGTCCATATATTATTGTATTATAATCACACAAAATCTGTATTATTTTTGTTTAATATTGTGTTTTAATATACCTGGTATTTGTTTTACGGTGCTGTCTTGGTCCTCCAGTCCCTACTTCTTCTTTGTGTGTTCCCCTTGGCGCACTGTTATAAATTTGAGGGTCTTGACTTCCTCTTCCCTTTTGATATTCCGTGTGGGGCAGAGGTCAGTCATCCCTCGTGTCGTCCTTCATGTTTTATGTGTTATACATTGATTTGATTGTTGTTATCTCCTTTTTAGTTTGGGCTGGATTTGCGTATTGGCACATTGGTTTTCTGATAACCAGAACAAACGGAGAGTGCCTCAAATAGATGAACCGTGGCTGCTCTCCACACTACATCCATCACATCACACAACACAGGAACACAGCGGTTACACACGTTTTGTTTCGCTTCATGCGCCTTATAGTCCAGTGCGCCTTATAGTGCGGAAAATACGGTAATCTGTCTTTTGTTTTTAACAGGGTACTCACAACAAACAGTTTCTCTCAGTGGGTTTTCTCTGTATAAATTTGTATTTGTCTTTTATAAAGTGATCAAAAACCCCTGAGCGAGACCTTCATCGTGAAAATAGCTCTAATTTGAATGTATTTTCCTAAAGCTAAAGCCGGTTGTTGTTGATATCTTCAGCTTGATTCCCAAAGCAACCGCTCTCAGGAAGACAAACGCCACATCTGCTTTCTGAGGCTGAATTGTCTCCGGCCTAATTCGATCCATGCATTTTGCCGCGAGGGTGGAAGTAAAGGGGAGATCTTTGTAGCCTTTCCGAGCTGGAGATGAGTCGTGCGTGCCAGATGTTCGCTGCAGGCCTTGAAGAAGACAACATCAAATGCAGAACACAGCGCAACATAGACCACATGGCACACTGAATGAGTTATGCCAACTGATCTTTATAATCCAGTCAGGCAACGTCCACCGGTCCGCTCCGAATTCACATGCAACATCGATGTGCATTTCTGTCGTGTCGTGATCGAGTGAAGCAACATCTAAAAAGCATCTTTGGGAAGATTTCAAGATTATTATCCTGGAAGAAAACGCCGCAAGCCACTTTTGTCTGGTGGTGAATTCCAGTTGTGTGTTGTAATGTGGCATCGAAATCAAAGCAATACCACATATTGAAGTATATTGTCAACTTTAATAGTGATAAATGTCCCTGATAATGATTAAGTACACACAAATTGTCAAATCCAGTTAGAAAGGGCATGTTCCAAGCACAGAACAATATCAATAACATACTGAATACCTGCATTCAAATGTATTGTGTAACATATTTTGTTACTTGGCCCAATCAGATTATTGTATTCTGAATACATTCACATTGAGTTGTATTATATAGTGTACAAACATAACACATTTATGACCTTAGATAAGAGAAGGAAAAGTCACACATGCAGTAATATTTTCTTTTTTTCACACTGATACGATGTCACGGTGGAAAGTCGTGCAGAGTCTTGCACTCTGGCCTCACGGGTTCGACTCCCGGGTTGGACGGGGACTTTCTGTGTGGAGTTTGCGTGTCTCTCTCAGTGTCTGGGTGGGTTTCCTCCGGGCTCCAGTTCCCCCCCCATCAACACAAAACATGCACAACATAAACTCCTGCAGCGAAGGCCCTGACCGAGCCAAGATCTGGAGATTTTCCTCCGAGCGCTGCAGCCATCACTGCGATCACGGTTGCCCCCGTGACTTTGAAGGATGGGTCAAATGCAAAGGACACATTTCCCTACGTGGACAATAAAGTTGACCTTACTATTATCGAATGAAAAAGTAACTGTACCAGAATGCAGTTACTCAAAATGTGTAGATATGTATTTAGTCGCTCCCCAACACTATTACATGTGTTGAAACTGTAATGTAAATCATACATTATCATTATGCATGAACTGACTGTTGTAATGTAAATCCCTACTATATATAGACAGAATAAAGAATTTGCAAAAGCCCAAAACTTTGCATTGTTCCTGCAAACATAAATACATGAACATCAACCAAAACCGAGCTATTCAAAGAGCATCTACATCCACTACAACAGGATCTTTGCGAAATGCAGCCGCCTCACCTCTGACACTGATACCATCTGAGTTTCAAAGGATTTTTTTATGTCTTTGGAGTAATTTCGGGTTCACTTTTTGACCCTTAAATAAAGCGCAGATGTCGAAAACCCTCTGAACTCTCCCTTCCTCCTTCCTCCATGTGCAAAATGTACAGAGCCAGAAGGGGCAAAACACAACACACTGCTCCTTCCAAAATACTCCGTCCGGCCCGCCATAGTGTGACCCCTGAAAACTCCATGCCTTGCAGTTATATAGACGCCTGCATAATGTTCAAGGATCTAAGCTGCTTCAGACTGGGGCTTGTACCATAACAGACCCAGCCATTCACACGCACATGAAATATGAGAACGCACCGCTCCGCCAGTCCAAAAAGTAGACGAGGTGGAGGATTACAATGCCTTTTGTAATTGTCAAAGCGCCAAAAACACACAAGCATTTCATAAATTATCTATATCATCTATCTATATTTAAAAAAAAAAAATATCTTATTTTGATTTCCACCAGTAGAGATTTAAAGGAGCACTGTCACACTTTTGTCCATGGAGAGGTTTTAAACTTCTCTGTGGCATTAAACGTATCTATCTTGCATTTCTTCACTTTCAGGTTTTTATTGCTCAAAAATACCCTGAAAAACATAGATTATTTCTTTCTGAGCAGGCCTCTCAATGACACTGACCTTTGATGTGGCTTGGTTGTGCCACCAGGTTGCTAAAGACCAGATTGATGCCATACCGTCGCCATAGAGACAAGCAGGTGACAGACCCTCAACATGCACCACATGAGTTTTAGTGTGCCTACTGCCTTCAAGAAGAGATATAGAAACACTTTGACTAAACTGATGGTAGTGAGGAGGAGGAGGCTGAGAGGGCTGCTGGTTTTACTGCTAACTAACTATCTGTCAAACTATCTATCCATCTAACTAACCACCTATCTATCTAACCATCCATCCAACTAACTAATTAACTAACTATTAACTATCTGTCTCTCAATCTGTCTAACTATCTACCCATCTAACTATCTAACAATCTAACTATCTATCTATCTATCTATCAGTCCATCCAACTAACTAATTAACTAACTATTTAACTATCTGTCTCTCAATCTGTCTAACTATCTACCCATCTAACTATCTAACAATCTAACTATCTATCTAACTATCTATCAGTCCATCCAACTAACTAATTAACTAACTATTTAACTATCCGTCTCTCAATCTGTCTAACTATCTAGCCATCTAACTATCTAACAATCTAACTATCTATCTATCTATCTATCTATCTATCTATCTATCAGTCTATCTATCCATCTAACTAACTAATTAACTAACTATCCATCTATCTGTCCAACTATCTGACGATCTGTACAACTATCTATATAACTAACTAACTATCCGTCTAACTATCTATCTGTCTATCAAACTATCTAACTATCTATCAGTCTATCTATCCATCTAATTAACTAATTAACTAACTATCTAACTATGTGTCTCTCAATCTGTCTAACTATCTATCTATCCATCCATCCATCTACCTAATTAACGAACTAACTATCCATCTATCTGTCTAACTATCTGTACAACTATCTATATAACTAACTAACTATCCGTCTAACTATCTATCTATCTATCAAACTATCTGTCTAGCTATCTAAATATCTAACGATCTGTCAAACAATCTGTCTAACTATTTATCTAGCTATCAAACTTAATAACTATCTAACTAACAAACGTGACGGTTTTCATGCCACACAAAGCAGGATTTTGTTTTATTTGCCATTTAAAGCAACATTCACACCTTTACAGTCGATGCTGCAGTTCCTTTGTTTCCCAGACAGAGAAAAAGGGCTCGATATGAAGGAAAAAGTTGAGGGATCTGCAAATCGAGCAAAAAGTGATGGAAGAATGTGGCGAGATCAGTGCTGCCTTGGCATGTTTTAGGGTGGCTGTTGTAAACCTAGCTGCCCGTTCTCTGCAGGAAAAATAAACAGAGAACGCAGGCCTCCAAAGCCCAAAGTGTGTGTTCGCTGAATTATTGTTGTAGCATTACCTCGGCATGGCACAAGGGCACACGCATTCGGCACAAATGCTGACAATTCCCAACAAACTTTCAAGTTAAGAAATCAAAAATCACAAATGTTGTATTTGATGATATGCTGTAATAAGTCATAGCTTTGGGGCGGGGCTATTCAATGTTATTTTCCGGAGGGCCAGATTTTTTGGGAGGGCCAGTGACTCACACAACACGCCACTGCAATAATAAATGAATATCCCGAAAACTGTTTTAATTAAATAACTACAGATAGTAATATTTCTCTGACGAAAAATCTAATCTAAGACTAGACTAATACCAACCAGTACTAACCAGAGCTGAACACAAGACCAAACCAGGTCTAAACAAGTGTTAACCCAGAATTAAACTAGTTAACAAGATCTTTATTATGTTTTTAAATATTTGGAAGATGGCTCATGACCCAGATTAAATTGCCTGGAGGGCCCGATTTGGCCCCCGGGCCTTATGTTGAATAGCCCTGCTTTAGGGTGACCACTTGTCCACTTGACCAGTTGTCCTGCACAGCCATTTAGGCCTTGTCTTGTGTCACATTACAACAAATTTCCAACTTTTTGAACCGTAACAAAAAAGTTAGATGTTTTTTTTGGGTGGACTGGCATTCAGGGTTGTAATATTTGTTGGCACCAATTGCTGTACCAATCTCTCTCTATTTGTAAAAATCATATGGTACAATTGAAGTTTTTTCTATGAGCGCTCACATTCCCGGAGCCCGTCCCATCCAGTTCCATCACATTTAAACTCCATTATTCACTTGTTTTGTAAATGAATAAAAGTGTATTTTTTCCTCCCAAAAATGTTTATTGTAAAAGCAGCACCCGAAAATAAGATCTGAAAGCAGTGCTCTGATTGGCTGCTCTTGGGTGTGACTGGTGGAAGTTTGTTGCCATTCTGTCAAAGTTGGGATCAAACGGACAACCTCTGGGTAAAAGGGAGAATAGTCTAACCAATGAACCATTCCTTGCATTAACCATTCAGTCCAACCAAAACATTCATTGTAAAGTTTCGTGGATCTGGATTGCTTCTCATTCAAACCTACAGCGGACTATATTTGCATTTCCCCGTTTCAGAGATTTTTGTATATTTTTCAATTGAACACGAGAGGAAGAAATTCTCCACATGGTTCTACTGCCCCTGACCTCATTTCATCCAGGGAAACGCAAACAAACAGATGAATGAGGGATGTGCAAAAACATGGAACTTGGTCCTCGCCATGGCAGGTAGCGACTGAGTGCCAACAGGAGTTGCAAAGGAGTGACAACAGGAGTGACAAGGGAGTGACAACAGGAGTGACAACAGGAGAGACAACAGGAGAGACAAGGGAGTGACAACAGGAGTGACAACAGGAGAGACAACAGGAGTGACAACAGGAGTGACAACAGGAGTGACAACAATAGTGCCAGCAGGAGTGACAACAGGAGAGACAACAGGAGAGACAACAGGAGAGACAACAGGAGGGACAACAGGAGAGACAACAGGAGTGACAACAGGAGAGACAACAGGAGAGACAACAGGAGAGACAACAGGAGTGACAACAGGAGTGACAACAGGAGAGACAACAGGAGTAACAACAGGAGTGACAAGGGAGTGACAACAGGAGTGACAACAGGAGTGACAACAGGAGTGATAACAGGAGTGATAACAGGAGTGACAACAGGAGTGACAACAGGAGAGACAACAGGAGAGACAACAGGAGTGACAACAGGAGTGACAACAAGAGAGACATCAGGAGAGACAACAGGAGTGACAACAGGAGTGACAACAGGAGAGACAACAGGAGAGACAACAGGAGAGACAACAGGAGTGACAACAGGAGAGACAACAGGAGAGACAACAGGATAGACAACAGGAGAGACAACAGGAGTGACAACAGGAGAGACAACAGGAGAGACAACAGGTGAGACAACAGGAGTGACAACAGGAGAGACAACAGGAGAGACAACAGGAGTGACAACAGGAGAGACAACAGGAGAGACAACAGGAGAGACAACAGGAGTGACAACAGGAGAGACAACAGGAGTGACAACAGGAGTGACAACAGGAGAGACAACAGGAGTGACAACAGGAGTGACAACAGGAGAGACAACAGGAGTGACAACAGGAGTGACAACAGGAGTGACAACAGGAGAGACAACAGGAGAGACAACAGGAGTGACAACAGGAGTGACAACAGGAGTGACAACAGGAGAGACAACAGGAGAGACAACAGGAGTGACAACAGGAGAGACAACAGGAGAGACAACAGGAGTGACAACAGGAGTGACAACAAGAGAGACAACAGGAGAGACAACAGGAGTGACAACAGGAGAGACAACAGGAGTAACAACAGGAGTGACAACAGGAGAGACAACAGGAGAGACAACAGGAGTGACAACAGGAGTGACAACAGGAGAGACAACAGGAGAGACAACAGGAGTGACAACAGGAGTGACAACAGGAGAGACAACAGGAGAGACAACAGGAGTGACAACAGGAGTGATAACAGGAGTGACAACAGGAGTGACAACAGGAGAGACAACAGGAGTGACAACAGGAGTGACAACAGGAGAGACAACAGGAGAGACAACAGGAGTGACAACAGGAGTGACAACAGGAGAGACAACAGGAGAGACAACAGGAGTGAAAACAGGAGTGACAACAGGAGAGACAACAGAAGTAACAACAATAGTGCCAGCAGGAGTGACAACAGGAGTGACAACAGGAATGATAACAGGAGTGACAACAGGAGTGACAACAGGAGTGACAACAGGAGAGACAACAGGAGAGACAACAGGAGTGACAACAGGAGTGACAACAGGAGAGACAACAGGAGAGACAACAGGAGTGAAAACAGGAGTGACAACAGGAGAGACAACAGAAGTAACAACAGGAGTGACAAGGGAGTGACAACAGGAGTGACAACAGGAGTGACAACAGGAATGACAACAGGAGTGACAACAGGAGAGACAACAGGAGTGACAACAATAGTGCCAGCAGGAGTGACAACAGGAGTGACAACAGGAATGATAACAGGAGTGACAACAGGAGTGACAACAGGAGAGACAACAATAGTGCCAGCAGGAGTGACAACAGGAGAGACAACAATAGCGCCAGCAGGAGTGACAACAGGAGTGACAACAGGAGTGACAACAGGAGAGACAACAATAGTGCCAGCAGGAGTGACAACAGGAGTGACAACAGGAGTGACAACAGGAGTGACAAGGGAGTGACAACAGGAGAGACAACAGGAGTGACAACAGGAGTGACAACAGGAGAGACAACAGGAGTGACAACAGGAGTGACAACAGGAGAGACAACAATAGTGCCAGCAGGAGTGCCAGCAGGAGTGACAACAGGAGTGACAACAGGAGTGACAAGGGAGTGACAACAGGAGAGACAACAGGAGAGACAACAGGAGAGACAACAGGAGTGACAACAGGAGTGACAACAGGAGTGACAACAGGAGAGACAACAGGAGAGACAACAGGAGAGACAACAGGAGTGACAACAGGAGAGACAACAGGAGAGACAACAGGAGAGACAACAGGAGTGACAACAGGAGTGACAACAGGAGTGACAAGGGAGTGACAACAGGAGAGACAACAGGAGAGACAACAGGAGAGACAACAGGAGTGACAACAGGAGTGACAACAGGAGTGACAACAGGAGAGACAACAGGAGAGACAACAGGAGTGACAACAGGAGAGACAACAGGAGAGACAACAGGAGAGACAAGAGGAGAGACAACAGGAGTGACAACAGGAGAGACAACAGGAGAGACAACAGGAGTGACAACAGGAGTGACAACAGGAGAGACAACAGGAGAGACAACAGGAGTGACAACAGGAGTGACAACAGGAGAGACAACAGGAGTGACAACAGGAGTGACAAGGGAGTGACAACAGGAGAGACAACAGGAGAGACAACAGGAGTGACAACAGGAGTGACAACAGGAGAGACAACAGGAGAGACAACAGGAGAGACAACAGGAGAGACAACAGGAGAGACAACAGGAGTGACAACAGGAGTGACAACAGGAGTGACAACAGGAGAGACAACAGGAGTGACAACAGGAGAGACAACAGGAGAGACAACAGGAGAGACAACAGGAGTGACAACAGGAGAGACAACAGGAGAGACAACAGGAGAGACAACAGGAGTGACAACAGGAGAGACAACAGGAGAGACAACAGGAGAGACAACAGGAGTGACAACAAGAGAGACAACAGGAGAGACAACAGGAGTGACAACAGGAGTGACAACAGGAGTGACAACAGGAGTGACAACAGGAGAGACAACAATAGTGCCAGCAGGAGGGACAACAGGAGAGACAACAGGAGTGACAACAGGAGTGACAACAGGAGTGATAACAGGAGTGATAACAGGAGTGACAACAGGAGAGACAACAATAGTGCCAGCAGGAGTGACAACAGGAGTGATAACAGGAGTGACAACAGGAGTGACAACAGGAGTGACAACAGGAGAGACAACAATAGTGCCAGCAGGAGTGATAACAGGAGTGATAACAGGAGTGACAACAGGAGTGACAACAGGAGAGACAACAGGAGAGACAACAGGAGTGACAACAGGAGAGACAACAGGAGAGACAACAGGAGTGACAACAGGAGAGACAACAGGAGAGACAACAGGAGAGACAACAGGATAGACAACAGGAGTGACAACAGGAGTGACAACAGGAGAGACAACAGGAGAGACAACAGGAGTGACAACAGGAGAGACAACAGGAGAGACAACAGGAGAGACAACAGGAGTGACAACAGGAGTGACAACAGGAGTGACAACAGGAGAGACAACAGGAGTAACAACAGGAGTGACAACAGGAGAGACAACAGGAGAGACAACAGGAGAGACAACAGGAGTGACAACAGGAGAGACAACAGGAGTGACAACAATAGTGCCAGCAGGAGTGACAACAGGAGAGTCAACAGGAGTAACAACAGGAGAGACAACAGGAGTGACAAGGGAGTGACAACAGGAGTGATAACAGGAGTGACAACAGGAGTGACAAGGGAGTGACAACAGGAGTGATAACAATAGTGCCAGCAGGAGTGACAACAGGAGTGATAACAGGAGTGATAACAGGAGTGACAACAGGAGTGACAAGGGAGTGACAACAGGAGTGACAACAGGAGTGACAAGGGAGTGACAACAGGAGTGACAACAGGAGTGACAACAGGAGTGACAAGGGAGTGACAACAGGAGTGATAACAATAGTGCCAGCAGGAGTGACAACAGGAGTGATAACAGGAGTGATAACAGGAGTGACAACAGTAGTGACAACAGGAGTGACAACAGGAGTGACAACAGGAGTGACAACAGGAGAGACAACAATAGTGCCAGCAGGAGTGACAACAGGAGAGACAACAATAGTGCCAGCAGGAGTGACAACAGGAGTGACAACAGGAGTGACAACAGGAGAGACAACAATAGTGCCAGCAGGAGTGACAACAGGAGTGACAACAGGAGTGACAACAGGAGTGACAAGGGAGTGACAACAGGAGAGACAACAGGAGTGACAACAGGAGTGACAACAGGAGAGACAACAGGAGTGACAACAGGAGTGACAACAGGAGAGACAACAATAGTGCCAGCAGGAGTGCCAGCAGGAGTGACAACAGGAGTGACAACAGGAGTGACAAGGGAGTGACAACAGGAGAGACAACAGGAGAGACAACAGGAGAGACAACAGGAGTGACAACAGGAGTGACAATAGGAGTGACAACAGGAGAGACAACAGGAGAGACAACAGGAGAGACAACAGGAGTGACAACAGGAGAGACAACAGGAGAGACAACAGGAGAGACAACAGGAGTGACAACAGGAGTGACAACAGGAGTGACAAGGGAGTGACAACAGGAGAGACAACAGGAGAGACAACAGGAGAGACAACAGGAGTGACAACAGGAGTGACAACAGGAGAGACAACAGGAGAGACAACAGGAGAGACAACAGGAGAGACAACAGGAGTGACAACAGGAGAGACAACAGGAGAGACAACAGGAGAGACAACAGGAGTGACAACAGGAGGGACAACAGGAGAGACAACAGGAGTGACAACAGGAGTGACAACAGGAGAGACAACAGGAGAGACAACAGGAGTGACAACAGGAGTGACAACAGGAGAGACAACAGGAGTGACAACAGGAGTGACAAGGGAGTGACAACAGGAGAGACAACAGGAGAGACAACAGGAGAGACAACAGGAGTGACAACAGGAGTGACAACAGGAGTGACAACAGGAGAGACAACAGGAGAGACAACAGGAGAGACAACAGGAGAGACAACAGGAGTGACAACAGGAGTGACAACAGGAGAGACAACAGGAGTGACAACAGGAGAGACAACAGGAGAGACAACAGGAGAGACAACAGGAGTGACAACAGGAGAGACAACAGGAGAGACAACAGGAGAGACAACAGGAGTGACAACAGGAGAGACAACAGGAGAGACAACAGGAGAGACAACAGGAGAGACAACAGGAGTGACAACAGGAGAGACAACAGGAGTGACAACAGGAGTGACAACAGGAGAGACAACAGGAGTGACAACAGGAGTGACAACAGGAGTGACAACAGGAGAGACAACAATAGTGCCAGCAGGAGTGACAACAGGAGAGACAACAGGAGTAACAACAGGAGTGACAAGGGAGTGACAACAGGAGTGATAACAGGAGTGACAACAGGAGTGACAACAGGAGAGACAACAATAGTGCCAGCAGGAGTGATAACAGGAGTGATAACAGGAGTGACAACAGGAGTGACAACAGGAGAGACAACAGGAGAGACAACAGGAGTGACAACAGGAGAGACAACAGGAGAGACAACAGGAGAGACAGCAGGAGTGACAACAGGAGAGACAACAGGAGAGACAACAGGAGAGACAACAGGAGAGACAACAGGAGTGACAACAGGAGAGACAACAGGAGAGACAACAGGAGAGACAACAGGAGTGACAACAGGAGATACAACAGGAGAGACAACAGGAGAGACAACAGGAGAGACAACAGGAGTGACAACAGGAGTGACAACAGGAGAGACAACAGGAGTAACAACAGGAGTGACAACAGGAGAGACAACAGGAGAGACAACAGGAGAGACAACAGGAGTGACAACAGGAGAGACAACAGGAGTGAAAACAGGAGTGACAACAGGAGAGACAACAGAAGTAACAACAGGAGTGACAAGGGAGTGACAACAGGAGTGACAACAGGAGTGACAACAATAGTGCCAGCAGGAGTGACAACAGGAGTGATAACAGGAGTGACAAGGGAGTGACAACAGGAGTGATAACAATAGTGCCAGCAGGAGTGACAACAGGAGTGATAACAGGAGTGATAACAGGAGTGACAACAGTAGTGACAACAGGAGTGACAACAGGAGTGACAACAGGAGTGACAACAGGAGAGACAACAATAGTGCCAGCAGGAGTGACAACAGGAGAGACAACAATAGTGCCAGCAGGAGTGACAACAGGAGTGACAACAGGAGTGACAACAGGAGAGACAACAATAGTGCCAGCAGGAGTGACAACAGGAGTGACAACAGGAGTGACAACAGGAGTGACAACAGGAGTGACAAGGGAGTGACAACAGGAGAGACAACAGGAGTGACAACAGGAGTGACAACAGGAGAGACAACAGGAGTGACAACAGGAGTGACAACAGGAGAGACAACAATAGTGCCAGCAGGAGTGCCAGCAGGAGTGACAACAGGAGTGACAACAGGAGTGACAAGGGAGTGACAACAGGAGAGACAACAGGAGAGACAACAGGAGAGACAACAGGAGTGACAACAGGAGTGACAATAGGAGTGACAACAGGAGAGACAACAGGAGAGACAACAGGAGAGACAACAGGAGTGACAACAGGAGAGACAACAGGAGAGACAACAGGAGAGACAACAGGAGTGACAACAGGAGTGACAACAGGAGTGACAAGGGAGTGACAACAGGAGAGACAACAGGAGAGACAACAGGAGAGACAACAGGAGTGACAACAGGAGTGACAACAGGAGAGA
The DNA here is from genome assembly GCF_026437365.1 of Eucyclogobius newberryi. Lineage (NCBI taxonomy): Eukaryota > Metazoa > Chordata > Actinopteri > Gobiiformes > Gobiidae > Eucyclogobius > Eucyclogobius newberryi. The sequence goes on from NW_027316389.1 coordinate 19,382,109, forward strand.
CAACAGGAGAGACAACAGGAGAGACAACAGGAGAGACAACAGGAGAGACAACAGGAGTGACAACAGGAGAGACAACAGGAGAGACAACAGGAGAGACAACAGGAGTGACAACAGGAGAGACAACAGGAGAGACAACAGGAGTGACAACAGGAGTGACAACAGGAGAGACAACAGGAGAGACAACAGGAGTGACAACAGGAGTGACAACAGGAGAGACAACAGGAGTGACAACAGGAGTGACAAGGGAGTGACAACAGGAGAGACAACAGGAGAGACAACAGGAGAGACAACAGGAGTGACAACAGGAGTGACAACAGGAGTGACAACAGGAGAGACAACAGGAGAGACAACAGGAGAGACAACAGGAGTGACAACAGGAGTGACAACAGGAGAGACAACAGGAGTGACAACAGGAGAGACAACAGGAGAGACAACAGGAGAGACAACAGGAGTGACAACAGGAGAGACAACAGGAGAGACAACAGGAGAGACAACAGGAGTGACAACAGGAGAGACAACAGGAGAGACAACAGGAGAGACAACAGGAGAGACAACAGGAGTGACAACAGGAGAGACAACAGGAGTGACAACAGGAGTGACAACAGGAGAGACAACAGGAGTGACAACAGGAGTGACAACAGGAGTGACAACAGGAGAGACAACAATAGTGCCAGCAGGAGTGACAACAGGAGAGACAACAGGAGTAACAACAGGAGTGACAAGGGAGTGACAACAGGAGTGATAACAGGAGTGACAACAGGAGTGACAACAGGAGAGACAACAATAGTGCCAGCAGGAGTGATAACAGGAGTGATAACAGGAGTGACAACAGGAGTGACAACAGGAGAGACAACAGGAGAGACAACAGGAGTGACAACAGGAGAGACAACAGGAGAGACAACAGGAGAGACAGCAGGAGTGACAACAGGAGAGACAACAGGAGAGACAACAGGAGAGACAACAGGAGAGACAACAGGAGTGACAACAGGAGAGACAACAGGAGAGACAACAGGAGAGACAACAGGAGTGACAACAGGAGATACAACAGGAGAGACAACAGGAGAGACAACAGGAGAGACAACAGGAGTGACAACAGGAGTGACAACAGGAGAGACAACAGGAGTAACAACAGGAGTGACAACAGGAGAGACAACAGGAGAGACAACAGGAGAGACAACAGGAGTGACAACAGGAGAGACAACAGGAGTGAAAACAGGAGTGACAACAGGAGAGACAACAGAAGTAACAACAGGAGTGACAAGGGAGTGACAACAGGAGTGACAACAGGAGTGACAACAATAGTGCCAGCAGGAGTGACAACAGGAGTGACAACAGGAATGACAACAGGAGTGACAACAGGAGAGACAACAGGAGTGACAACAATAGTGCCAGCAGGAGTGACAACAGGAGTGACAACAGGAATGATAACAGGAGTGACAACAGGAGTGACAACAGGAGAGACAACAATAGTGCCAGCAGGAGTGACAACAGGAGAGACAACAATAGCGCCAGCAGGAGTGACAACAGGAGTGACAACAGGAGTGACAACAGGAGAGACAACAATAGTGCCAGCAGGAGTGACAACAGGAGTGACAACAGGAGTGACAACAGGAGTGACAAGGGAGTGACAACAGGAGAGACAACAGGAGAGACAACAGGAGTGACAACAGGAGAGACAACAGGAGTGACAACAGGAGTGACAACAGGAGAGACAACAATAGTGCCAGCAGGAGTGCCAGCAGGAGTGACAACAGGAGTGACAACAGGAGTGACAAGGGAGTGACAACAGGAGAGACAACAGGAGAGACAACAGGAGAGACAACAGGAGTGACAACAGGAGTGACAACAGGAGTGACAACAGGAAAGACAACAGGAGAGACAACAGGAGAGACAACAGGAGTGACAACAGGAGAGACAACAGGAGAGACAACAGGAGAGACAACAGGAGTGACAACAGGAGTGACAACAGGAGAGACAACAGGAGAGACAACAGGAGAGACAACAGGAGTGACAACAGGAGTGACAACAGGAGTGACAACAGGAGAGACAACAGGAGAGACAACAGGAGAGACAACAGGAGAGACAACAGGAGAGACAACAGGAGAGACAACAGGAGAGACAACAGGAGTGACAACAGGAGAGACAACAGGAGAGACAACAGGAGAGACAACAGGAGAGACAACAGGAGTGACAACAGGAGAGACAACAGGAGAGACAACAGGAGTGACAACAGGAGTGACAACATGAGAGACAACAGGAGAGACAACAGGAGTGACAACAGGAGTGACAACAGGAGAGACAACAGGAGTGACAACAGGAGTGACAAGGGAGTGACAACAGGAGAGACAACAGGAGAGACAACAGGAGTGACAACAGGAGTGACAACAGGAGAGACAACAGGAGAGACAACAGGAGAGACAACAGGAGAGACAACAGGAGTGACAACAGGAGAGACAACAGGAGAGACAACAGGAGAGACAACAGGAGTGACAACAGGAGAGACAACAGGAGAGACAACAGGAGAGACAACAGGAGAGACAACAGGAGTGACAACAGGAGAGACAACAGGAGTGACAACAGGAGTGACAACAGGAGAGACAACAGGAGTGACAACAGGAGTGACAACAGGAGTGACAACAGGAGAGACAACAATAGTGCCAGCAGGAGTGACAACAGGAGAGACAACAGGAGTAACAACAGGAGTGACAAGGGAGTGACAACAGGAGTGATAACAGGAGTGACAACAGGAGTGACAACAGGAGAGACAACAATAGTGCCAGCAGGAGTGATAACAGGAGTGATAACAGGAGTGACAACAGGAGTGACAACAGGAGAGACAACAGGAGAGACAACAGGAGTGACAACAGGAGAGACAACAGGAGAGACAACAGGAGAGACAGCAGGAGTGACAACAGGAGAGACAACAGGAGAGACAACAGGAGAGACAACAGGAGAGACAACAGGAGTGACAACAGGAGAGACAACAGGAGAGACAACAGGAGAGACAACAGGAGTGACAACAGGAGATACAACAGGAGAGACAACAGGAGAGACAACAGGAGAGACAACAGGAGTGACAACAGGAGTGACAACAGGAGAGACAACAGGAGTAACAACAGGAGTGACAACAGGAGAGACAACAGGAGAGACAACAGGAGAGACAACAGGAGTGACAACAGGAGAGACAACAGGAGTGAAAACAGGAGTGACAACAGGAGAGACAACAGAAGTAACAACAGGAGTGACAAGGGAGTGACAACAGGAGTGACAACAGGAGTGACAACAATAGTGCCAGCAGGAGTGACAACAGGAGTGACAACAGGAATGACAACAGGAGTGACAACAGGAGAGACAACAGGAGTGACAACAATAGTGCCAGCAGGAGTGACAACAGGAGTGACAACAGGAATGATAACAGGAGTGACAACAGGAGTGACAACAGGAGAGACAACAATAGTGCCAGCAGGAGTGACAACAGGAGAGACAACAATAGCGCCAGCAGGAGTGACAACAGGAGTGACAACAGGAGTGACAACAGGAGAGACAACAATAGTGCCAGCAGGAGTGACAACAGGAGTGACAACAGGAGTGACAAGGGAGTGACAACAGGAGAGACAACAGGAGTGACAACAGGAGTGACAACAGGAGAGACAACAGGAGTGACAACAGGAGTGACAACAGGAGAGACAACAATAGTGCCAGCAGGAGTGCCAGCAGGAGTGACAACAGGAGTGACAACAGGAGTGACAAGGGAGTGACAACAGGAGAGACAACAGGAGAGACAACAGGAGAGACAACAGGAGTGACAACAGGAGTGACAACAGGAGTGACAACAGGAGAGACAACAGGAGAGACAACAGGAGAGACAACAGGAGTGACAACAGGAGAGACAACAGGAGAGACAACAGGAGAGACAACAGGAGTGACAACAGGAGTGACAACAGGAGTGACAAGGGAGTGACAACAGGAGAGACAACAGGAGAGACAACAGGAGAGACAACAGGAGTGACAACAGGAGTGACAACAGGAGTGACAACAGGAGAGACAACAGGAGAGACAACAGGAGTGACAACAGGAGAGACAACAGGAGAGACAACAGGAGAGACAACAGGAGAGACAACAGGAGTGACAACAGGAGAGACAACAGGAGAGACAACAGGAGTGACAACAGGAGTGACAACATGAGAGACAACAGGAGAGACAACAGGAGTGACAACAGGAGTGACAACAGGAGAGACAACAGGAGTGACAACAGGAGTGACAAGGGAGTGACAACAGGAGAGACAACAGGAGAGACAACAGGAGTGACAACAGGAGTGACAACAGGAGAGACAACAGGAGAGACAACAGGAGAGACAACAGGAGAGACAACAGGAGAGACAACAGGAGTGACAACAGGAGTGACAACAGGAGTGACAACAGGAGAGACAACAGGAGTGACAACAGGAGAGACAACAGGAGAGACAACAGGAGAGAAAACAGGAGTGACAACAGGAGAGACAACAGGAGAGACAACAGGAGAGACAACAGGAGTGACAACAGGAGAGACAACAGGAGAGACAACAGGAGAGACAACAGGAGTGACAACAGGAGAGACAACAGGAGAGACAACAGGAGTGACAACAGGAGTGACAACAGGAGTGACAACAGGAGTGACAACAGGAGAGACAACAATAGTGCCAGCAGGAGTGACAACAGGAGAGACAACAGGAGTGACAACAGGAGTGACAACAGGAGTGATAACAGGAGTGATAACAGGAGTGACAACAGGAGAGACAACAATAGTGCCAGCAGGAGTGACAACAGGAGTGATAACAGGAGTGACAACAGGAGTGACAACAGGAGTGACAACAGGAGAGACAACAATAGTGCCAGCAGGAGTGATAACAGGAGTGATAACAGGAGTGACAACAGGAGTGACAACAGGAGAGACAACAGGAGAGACAACAGGAGTGACAACAGGAGAGACAACAGGAGAGACAACAGGAGTGACAACAGGAGAGACAACAGGAGAGACAACAGGAGAGACAACAGGAGAGACAACAGGAGAGACAACAGGAGTGACAACAGGAGTGACAACAGGAGAGACAACAGGAGAGACAACAGGAGGTACAACAGGAGAGACAACAGGAGAGACAACAGGAGAGACAACAGGAGTGACAACAGGAGTGACAACAGGAGTGACAACAGGAGAGACAACAGGAGTAACAACAGGAGTGACAACAGGAGAGACAACAGGAGAGACAACAGGAGAGACAACAGGAGTGACAACAGGAGAGACAACAGGAGTGACAACAATAGTGCCAGCAGGAGTGACAACAGGAGAGTCAACAGGAGTAACAACAGGAGAGACAACAGGAGTGACAAGGGAGTGACAACAGGAGTGATAACAGGAGTGACAACAGGAGTGACAAGGGAGTGACAACAGGAGTGATAACAATAGTGCCAGCAGGAGTGACAACAGGAGTGATAACAGGAGTGATAACAGGAGTGACAACAGGAGTGACAAGGGAGTGACAACAGGAGTGACAACAGGAGTGACAAGGGAGTGACAACAGGAGTGACAACAGGAGTGACAACAGGAGTGACAAGGGAGTGACAACAGGAGTGATAACAATAGTGCCAGCAGGAGTGACAACAGGAGTGATAACAGGAGTGATAACAGGAGTGACAACAGTAGTGACAACAGGAGTGACAACAGGAGTGACAACAGGAGTGACAACAGGAGAGACAACAATAGTGCCAGCAGGAGTGACAACAGGAGAGACAACAATAGTGCCAGCAGGAGTGACAACAGGAGTGACAACAGGAGAGACAACAGGAGTGACAACAGGAGTGACAACAGGAGAGACAACAGGAGTGACAACAGGAGTGACAACAGGAGAGACAACAATAGTGCCAGCAGGAGTGCCAGCAGGAGTGACAACAGGAGTGACAACAGGAGTGACAAGGGAGTGACAACAGGAGAGACAACAGGAGAGACAACAGGAGAGACAACAGGAGTGACAACAGGAGTGACAACAGGAGAGACAACAGGAGAGACAACAGGAGAGACAACAGGAGTGACAACAGGAGAGACAACAGGAGAGACAACAGGAGAGACAACAGGAGTGACAACAGGAGTGACAACAGGAGTGACAAGGGAGTGACAACAGGAGAGACAACAGGAGAGACAACAGGAGTGACAACAGGAGTGACAACAGGAGAGACAACAGGAGAGACAACAGGAGAGACAACAGGAGAGACAACAGGAGAGACAACAGGAGTGACAACAGGAGAGACAACAGGAGAGACAACAGGAGAGACAACAGGAGTGACAACAGGAGAGACAACAGGAGAGACAACAGGAGTGACAACAGGAGTGACAACAGGAGAGACAACAGGAGAGACAACAGGAGTGACAACAGGAGTGACAACAGGAGAGACAACAGGAGAGACAACAGGAGTGACAAGGGAGTGACAACAGGAGAGACAACAGGAGAGACAACAGGAGAGACAACAGGAGTGACAACAGGGGTGACAACAGGAGAGACAACAGGAGAGACAACAGGAGAGACAACAGGAGAGACAACAGGAGAGACAACAGGAGTGACAACAGGAGTGACAACAGGAGAGACAACAGGAGTGACAACAGGAGAGACAACAGGAGAGACAACAGGAGAGACAACAGGAGTGACAACAGGAGAGACAACAGGAGAGACAACAGGAGAGACAACAGGAGTGACAACAGGAGAGACAACAGGAGAGACAACAGGAGAGACAACAGGAGAGACAACAGGAGTGACAACAGGAGAGACAACAGGAGAGACAACAGGAGTGACAACAGGAGAGACAACAGGAGTGACAACAGGAGTGACAACAGGAGTGACAACAGGAGTGACAACAGGAGAGACAACAGGAGTGACAACAGGAGTGACAAGGGAGTGACAACAGGAGTGATAACAGGAGTGATAACAGGAGTGACAACAGGAGAGACAACAATAGTGCCAGCAGGAGTGACAACAGGAGTGATAACAGGAGTGACAACAGGAGTGACAACAGGAGAGACAACAATAGTGCCAGCAGGAGTGATAACAGGAGTGATAACAGGAGTGACAACAGGAGTGACAACAGGAGAGACAACAGGAGAGACAACAGGAGTGACAACAGGAGAGACAACAGGAGAGACAACAGGAGAGACAGCAGGAGTGACAACAGGAGAGACAACAGGAGAGACAACAGCAGAGACAACAGGAGAGACAACAGGAGTGACAACAGGAGAGACAACAGGAGAGACAACAGGAGAGACAACAGGAGTGACAACAGGAGAGACAACAGGAGAGACAACAGGAGAGACAACAGGAGAGACAACAGGAGTGACAACAGGAGAGACAACAGGAGTAACAACAGGAGTGACAACAGGAGAGACAACAGGAGAGACAACAGGAGAGACAACAGGAGTGACAACAGGAGAGACAACAGGAGTGACAACAATAGTGCCAGCAGGAGTGACAACAGGAGAGTCAACAGGAGTGACAAGGGAGTGACAACAGGAGTGATAACAGGAGTGACAACAGGAGTGACAAGGGAGTGACAACAGGAGTGATAACAATAGTGCCAGCAGGAGTGACAACAGGAGTGATAACAGGAGTGATAACAGGAGTGACAACAGGGGTGACAAGGGAGTGACAACAGGAGTGACAACAGGAGTGACAAGGGAGTGACAACAGGAGTGATAACAGGAGTGACAACAGGAGTGACAAGGGAGTGACAACAGGAGTGATAACAATAGTGCCAGCAGGAGTGACAACAGGAGTGATAACAGGAGTGATAACAGGAGTGATAACAGGAGTGACAAGGGAGTGACAACAGGAGTGACAACAGGAGTGACAAGGGAGTGACAACAGGAGTGACAACAGGAGTGACAACAGGAGTGACAAGGGAGTGACAACAGGAGTGATAACAATAGTGCCAGCAGGAGTGACAACAGGAGTGATAACAGGAGTGATAACAGGAGTGACAACAGGAGTGACAACAGGAGTGACAACAGGAGAAACAACAATAGTGCCAGCAGGAGTGACAACAGGAGTGATAACAGGAGTGACAACAGGAGTGACAACAGGAGTGACAACAGGAGTGACAACAGGAGTGACAAGGGAGTGACAACAGGAGTGACAACAGGAGAGACAACAATAGTGCCAGCAGGAGTGACAACAGGAGTGATAACAGGAGTGATAACAGGAGTGACAACAGGAGTGACAACAGGAGAGACAACAATAGTGCCAGCAGGAGTGACAACAGGAGTGACAACAGGAGTGACAACAGGAGTGACAACAGGAGTGACAACAGGAGAGACAACAATAGTGCCAGCAGGAGTGACAACAGGAGTGACAACAGGAGTGATAACAGGAGTGATAACAGGAGTGACAACAGGAGAGACAACAGGAGAGACAACAATAGTGCCAGCAGGAGTGACAACAGGAGTGACAACAGGAGTGATAACAGGAGTGACAACAGGAGTGACAACAGGAGTGACAACAGGAGTGACAACAGGAGTGACAACAGGAGTGACAACAGGAGAGACAACAATAGTGCCAGCAGGAGTGACAACAGGAGTGACAACAGGAGTGACAACAGGAGTGATAACAGGAGTGACAACAGGAGAGACAACAGGAGAGACAACAGGAGTGACAACAGGAGTGACAACAGCAGTTATCACATTTATGTCCATAGCTGAGTTCCTTGATTTGAAGCTCTTGGTGCCCAATGGAGGTAGAAAAGTGATATAATTGTGGCAGTTTACAGACTATTTTCCATCATCTGGGCTTTTTTCTTGTACTGCACTACACTTACTTTGCTCGGGTACTCTTGTATTCTTGGGGAATGTCTCCTTGACACAGCTGCGCGTCTCTAAAACAGGTTCAACGCAAGCAAATCTGCATCATCATGAACAATGGACGCTCAGCTCTCCACTGCAAATGCTCCAGCCCCAAAGCTCGGTCCAGAACAGGTCAAGTCCCTCTGAGTGAAGTTCGCACACACACTCACACACTCACGCACACACACGCACACTCACACACGCACACACACGCACACTCACACACGCACACACTCACACACTCACACACTCACACACACGCACACACACACACTCACGCACACACACGCACACTCACACACGCACACACACGCACACTCACACACGCACACACTCACACACTCACACACTCACACACGCACGCTCACGCACACTCACGCACACACGCACACACACACACACACACACGCACGCACACACGCACACACACACACGCACACACACACACACACACGCACACACGCACACACACGCACACACACTCACAAACACTCGCACACTCACACACTCACACACTCACACACGCACGCTCACGCACACTCACGCACACTCACACACGCACACACACACGCACACTCACGCACACTCACACACTCACACACGCACGCACACACACACTCACGCACACACACTCACACACGCACACTCACGCACACACACAAACTCACACACACACGCACACACGCACACTCACGCACACACACTCACACACACACACACTCACGCACACTCACGCACACACACACACACACACTCACACACACACGCACACTCACGCACACACACACACACACACACGCACACACGCACACACACACACACTCACGCACACTCACGCACACACACACACACACACTCACGCACACTCACGCACACACACACACACACACACACACTCACACACACACGCACACTCACGCACACACACACACACACGCACACACGCACACACACACACACACACGCACACACACACACACACACACGCACACACACACACTCACGCACACTCACGCACACACACACACACACACACACACTCACACACACACGCACACTCACGCACACACACACACACACACACACACTCACACACACACGCACACTCACGCACACACACACACACACACACACTCACACACACACGCACACTCACGCACACACACACACACACACACACACTCACGCACACACACACACTCACGCACACTCACGCACACACACACACACACACACACTCACACACACACGCACACTCACGCACACACATACACACACGCACACACACACACACACACACACACGCACACATAAATGCACAAACAAATGCCACAGTATGTAAGCGTGGAAATATTATGTTCACTTTTTTTGTTTCATGGAGAGTTTGATCATAATCACTGCATGTTTGACCCTTTTTTCTGACTAAATGGCCCAAAAATAAACCGTGTGTGAACATGTTTTTTTCAGATAAGTACTGTGTTTGACATAATATTTATGATTAGTTGACATTTTAAACATTCCCAAGATGGTTTGAACTGTGAAACTAAGACTTTTGTGGGATTCAAAACATTTTTGCAGAGGTTGGACAGGGTTAGCAATGTTAAAAGACCCTAATGTAGAGGTTATATTTTAGAATACATCCTGATAACTATATATTTGCAGCTCTGTGGCTCTCCAATTGTGACCATGTAAAATAAGTATTTGTTTAATCTTTGCTTGTATCAGTAATATCTACTTGAGTAAGAAATAAATGATACTTCTTGGAGACATTTCAGACACCGTACTTTCAGAAATCTCTCCTAAAATCAAATGCGAAGTCCAGGTGTACAGTTACTCTTATTGCTTGGTTGAATAATTGTAATTCCACAGTTTTTGGCCACTGGACCCATCTCTACAGACTTCATCAAAGATGGACTGTATCAATCTGTTTATCTCCTTTTCATTGCACCGTCGAGCGTAATACTTCCATAATCCTCGGTCTTTGCTCCTGGCATGGACCGGGGAGTTTTCGGGCTCCAGCAGGTTTTACACAGTTGTAACATTAGCTCTCCCTGTCCCGTCCGTCCAGTGCGCTGCCCGAGACGGCGGAGTGCTGAGAGCGGGCCAGACACGCACCCCGCCCAGACATAAAGTACAGCAGCAGCCAGTCAGGAACAAATTCCAGAATAGCAACGCCAAGCTAAAAATAGTTCAGTTGTGGACAGGAACAGGACGGGGAGAGACTGCGTGGGCTTTGGACGGCTTGATAAAGAGGTCAGAAATTACAGGTAATTTTAGAACTTTCCATTTCCAGTAGTGGTGCAAAGAGTAGCCATCAAAACAATATCGTTACTGACAGAACTGGTAAAGTAAAAAACGAATGTCGAGTAAAAAGTATTGAGTAACATCACATTTATGTTGTCATATCCTGAAATCAGACATTTAATGATGTTATTATAATCAATCAAATTTATCCATGGGTTTCTTAGTGAATACAGTTGTACACTTTTATTTACAAGGCTATGATTGTAAATGAAAGTTCCCTTCAGTCTTGACTTTTACCTCTAAGGATAAGATGATCAGCTGCTGCTTCTGTCCTTTTGCCCACACTGAGCTTCTCTCCTTAAATAACCTTAAACTAAGCTGCCTCAATAATGTGCAATTGTTTTTCACATGTTCTTCAGCAGGTTGTTATTTTTTTATGCCTCAGCCTCTGACAGACATGTAAAGGTTAAGAACACAAGAGGAGGAGGACTAAAGACTCCCTTGAAAAATACGTTTTTGATCTCAATGGGACTCATATCATCATCATAAACATAATGATGAACAGTAATTCAAAAAGATCATCCTCTGAGTGGTTGAAAGTCCTAAAAATGTCACTTGAAAAAACATTTGTGGTACTCGAAGATGCTTGATATTGCTTTATTCAGTCACTCCACACCTGATGCTGAGCTTCTTCTGTTGCCACAGTTGTCCTGGGCCAGACCAAAGAGAACCTAGCAACTAGTCTGTACCAACACTCAAACCCACCACATTCATATGGGGCGAAGGAGGGTGAAGTGTCTCTCCAAGGCCCAGAACAGAATGTGCAAAAAGTAGAAGTTAATAAGAGCAGGGGGAAAAGCTATTCTTAGTACCAGTTATTTAAAAACCTCAATGTCGTAAATGTTGATGTCTGGAGTTGTAAGGACGGGCAGGAGCCTCTGGATGTCTGCGGCAGTAGAAGCTTATTTACCATCAGTGGGAGACCTGGCGACTTGAATACATTGCGCTAGTATTGGACATTCAAGCCTGACGACGCTTCCACACACAGAGGTTTAAACTGGCCAAGATCAAACGAGAGCATGTCAACGATGTTAGAAACGGAGGTGTCCTTGTTGAGACTCTGCACCGAATGGAAAAATCTACAACAGTAAATGTCAATGTCTGTGAGCGATAGAGTGAGTCAATGAACCGAGTCGTGTGAGCCAAAGTCGGAAATGATCGGTCATTTTATTCAACTGCAAATCCAGCTTCGTTGTTGTCACAGCCGGACAGAGGAAAAGGCGTCCCGCAGGGCTCTGTACTGGGGCCGTTCCTATAAATATTCGCCGGCGACTGTGCGATGTTGATACTGAAAATATTTGGAGCGAACCTAAAATAGCTCCGGAAATTAGTTAAAGAAAGGTGTGATTCAGAGTTTAGTAACGCAGGCGATTGTAAACAAAAGGCTGGCGTGTGAAGCCTGTTACGTCAGTTGGGAAATGGGGAAAAACATAAGAATGTCTTGGAGAGAGTCTTGGGTAGAACAGTATGCATCGTGAAATTATGATGACGAGCATGGAGAGACATTCAGGTAATTGTTGATGCCAGGAACTCCATCTACAATGCTACACACCTGCACACATCACATGCCCGGTAAATGCCACGGCCAAGCCCATCCATTATCTCTTATCGGAGAAAGAAATGTGAATTTTGAACATTTAAAACATGTTCTTGTGAATGAGCAGAACCTTCATCCTCTTCAGCACCAACAATAAGGACCAAAGAAGGACAATTTCCCGTATAATTATAGCATGTATCTATAATATTTAGCACAGAACTTCATAACATTCATGATGATAACCTGTGACGAAAATTAAATAATGAATGTACCTATTTTCCGGACTATAAGTTGCACCTTTTTTCATAGTTTTGGCCGGGGTGCAACTTATATTTATATTTAAACTTATACTGTCATTGGCACCTCACTTTGGCCCTCAGGCTTAGATAGGACAGCTTAGCATGAAACTGGGGCGAGAGAAGGGAGGACATTCAGAAAACTGACGTAATCTGTCATCAAAGTCACAGAGCCCGGCATACGTGCAGTTGCTTGGACCACATGGCCCTTGGGCATCACACATCTCACTCATATCTGCTCCTATAGCCTTCAACCGCTAAGTATTTCTAAGTACGCAATCTGCCATGTTAATCTTGTTTTCTTATCGCTCGAAATGGGACCGGGCCACTTGTCATTCCGAATCACTGTGCGGTAAACGTCTTCATCCAGGCCACAGTCTGAATCCACAGGGTGCATTTTACATAAGTGTCCACGCGTAATGAGAGCGAGCTGTTCCTCCTGCGATGTCCGGTGAGGTAGTGGTTTCCTCTGGGACCACTTGATCAACACGGGGAGAAAATAGTGTGAAAATGACGTGGCCAAGTTTATTTAGTATTTATGCTTTGGGTAAACCTGAACGGGAATAACCGTGCTGAAAACAAAGAAAGGAGATTATAATAGAAGTTGTCAAACTGAGATGTAGGTACCAATTTGAGAACCCAAACTACATATTGTATCTGTAGAACATTTTTAATCTAGCATGGATTATTTACATCCATTTTTTCATTTTTGTATTATTATATTCTACTTTTGAATTTATTTTTACTTTATTTTTCATTTTTAAAATACATTTTTAATTTATGATTTAATTTATTTTGATGTATTTATTATTATTATTTTTAACAATATATTGTAATTAGTATATGGCCTATTAAAATGATTTAGCTAGAAATGAGAAAAAAATTAATCTACAGGAGAGAACAATGTTATCTTACAAATTCATGTCATTTATGGTTTGAGCCAATTTAATATTTGGTTTAGTCCTGTTCTAGTCCTGGTATAGTGTTTACTTTAGTTCCAATTTTAATGTGGTGTTTAAATGCGCCTTTTGCGTTTAATAGCTCGAACGCGGTACTATCCTGTTACGACAGCGTTGTGTTGGTTTTCCTCTGTTGACGTGGAAACAAATCAAAGTCAACGTGTATATTTGCTATTGTTAATTATACGCCGGAGTCCGAGGAATCCGACGATAAACATTTCTATCTCGAAACATCTTGTTCTCGTTTGTGATATTAGTGAAATGGAAGCAGTCAGCGACGGGCAGCGATGGCCAACTGTAATTTGACTTGGCTCTGAGCGAGGGGATGTGGGCTGTGAGGGGGAGGAAGAGAGAGGGGGAGGAAAAGAGAGGGGGAGGAAGAGAGAGGGGGAGGAAAAGAGAGGGGGAGGAAAAGAGAGGGGGAGGAAGAGAGGGGGAGGAAGAGAGAGGGGGAGGAAGAGAGAGGGCGTTTAGGGAGAGGGGGAGGAAGAGAGGGCGTTTAGGGAGAGGGGGAGGAAGAGAGGGCGTTTAGGGAGAGGGGGAGGAAGAGAGCGAGGAGGGGAGGGCAAGATATAGAAGAGGAGGAGGAGGGATGGATGAGAGGGGAGACTAAAAGAGAAACAATGAAGCGAGGAGAGAAGAAAGATAGAGAGAGGGGGAAAGTAAGAGACTGTGAGAGAAAGAGAAAGGGGTGCCCCAAGGGTCAGTCCTGGGTCCCCTTCTGTTCAACCTCTACATACTGCCGTTAGGTCAGTTGATACGCAGAGAAAATGTGTCCGAGTCAGATCTATGTTTCACTGTCGGCAGGTGACTATGGACCAGTGGATTCACTCTGTCACTGCATCCAACAGATCAGTTTGTGGATGCAAAACAACTTTCTCCAGCTGAACTCAGACAAGACTGAAATCATTGTCTTTTAGCGGTCACCTCCAGAGTCTCGCTCTGAAACCTACAAACCATAATGGACTCAGACTTTAACAGCCACATCAAATCAATAACATCAGCTGGTTTTTACCATCTAAAAAACATTGCCAAATCAGTGTGTCTAAACCAGATTTTGAGAGACTTATCCATGCGTTTGTCTCCAGTAGATTAGACTCCTGTAACGGCCTGCTCACTGGCCTCTCCAAACGAGCTGTAAAACAGCTGCAGTTCATCCAGAACGCTGCTGCTCGGGTCCTGACCAGAACCAGGAAGTACCATCACATTAGTCCTGTTCTCAGGTCTCTGCACTGGCTCCTGTGGCTCAGAGAAGAGACTTTAAAGCAGCTCTGCTTGTGTACAAGTCTCTCCATGGCCTAGCACCAAAGTACATCTTGGATATGTTAGTGCCATATGAACCATCTCGGACTCTGAGGACCTCAGGGACCGGCCTCTTTCTGGTGCCCAGAGTCAGGACTAAACATGGACCGGCCTCTTGCTGGTGCCAGAGTCAGGACTAAACATGGACCGGCCTCCTGCTGGTGCCAGAGTCAGGACTAAACATGGACCGGCCTCGTGCTGGTGCCAGAGTCAGGACTAAACATGGACCGGCCTCCTGCTGGTGCCCAGAGTCAGGACTAAACATGGACCGGCCTCGTGCTGGTGCCAGAGTCAGGACTAAACATGGACCGGCCTCCTGCTGGTGCCAGAGTCAGGACTAAACATGGACCGGCCTCCTGCTGGTGCCAGAGTCAGGACTAAACATGGACCGGCCTCCTGCTGGTGCCAGAGTCAGGACTAAACATGGACCGGCCTCCTGCTGGTGCCAGAGTCAGGACTAAACATGGACCGGCCTCGTGCTGGTGCCAGAGTCAGGACTAAACATGGACCGGCCTCTTGCTGGTGCCCAGAGTCAGGACTAAACATGGACCGGCCTCCTGCTGGTGCCAGAGTCAGGACTAAACATGGACCGGCCTCGTGCTGGTGCCAGAGTCAGGACTAAACATGGACCGGCCTCCTGCTGGTGCCCAGAGTCAGGACAAAACATGGACTGGCCTCCTGCTGGTGCCAGAGTCAGGACAAAACATGTGGAATCTGTGTTTCAGTTTTATGCAGCTAAAATCTGGAACATTCTTCCTGAAGATGTGAGACAGGTTCTACTCTGACAATGTTCAAATCTGGTCACTTTGCACTCTTCTCTTTTATGTCTTAAACTGTTTTGTGATTTCTGTCATTTCTTTGTGATTTGAATGCATTTTTTTCCTGTTGTGTGAGGCACTTTGAGTTGCCTTGTGTATGAAATGTGCTCTTCAAATAAACTTGCCTTGAGAAAAGACGGAGAGAGAGAGAGAAGGGCAAAGAGGGTGAAAGAGAGAGGGAAGGAGAAGAGCCAATGGTGGAGCAGATACAGACTTCTCGTGTCTTTGAGGAAGTGGCGCGTCTCCAAACTGTGAAGAGCTACAGCAGGTTTTGAAGCTCAAGTGGCTCTTGCTGGAGACCGCTGGGGTCAGCTGAGGTCCGAGCAGTTAATACGGCAGATTATAACTTCATTTACGTTTTTTATTTCAGGCGGTCATGGAAAGAAACTCGATGCTTAATAAATACGCTTCCAGTTGTCTTTAGCGTTGGATCTTAGTTTAGTCTCTCTCTTGCTTTTATAGCCAGTTTGTCCAAAGTTTGGCCTGATTTAGACCTGGTTTATTGCTGATTTTGCCCTTAATTCTTGATAGATGGAGTCCTACTTTAGTCCTTGTTTAGTCCTACTTTAGTCCTGGTTTAGTCCTGGTTTAGTCCTGGTTTGGTCCTACTTTAATCCTGTTTTAGTCCTGCTTTAGTGCTACTTTAGTCTTTAGCTACTTAAAATCTGGGTTAGCTTTCTTGTGCAGTTCAAACTTCCAGTGTACAGTACAGTGATCGAGCGGGAAAGATTTTGACCTGGTTTAGTCCTAGTTTAGGTCTGGTTTAGTCCTCCATTAGCTCTAGTTTAACTCAATTAGTCGTGGTATAATCCTGCGTCAGTCCTTGTTTCCCCTCTCAGATCTTAAGCTCAATTGTGTCAAAATAACACAGCCAAGATTTTGAGCTAGTTTAGTGCTTTTTATTCCTGGTTTAGTCCTAGTTAATTCAGCACTAGTTTCGACCTGTTTTAGCCCTAGTTTAGTCCTGTTTTGAGGTTTCCCTTAGATCTGGTTTAGTCCTGGTCTAGCCCTGGTTTGGTTTAGTCCTGGTTTAGTCCTGGTTTAGTCCTGGTTTAGTCCTGGTTCAGTCCTGGTTTAGTCCTGGTTTAGTCCTGGTTCAGTCCTGGTTCAGACCTGGTTTAGACCTGGTTTAGACCTGGTTCAGCCCTGGTTTAGACCTGGTTTAGCCCTGGTTTAGCCCTGGTTTAGCCCTGGTTCAGCCCTGGTTCAGCCCTGGTTTAGTCCTGGTTTAGACCTGATTTAGTCCTGGTTTATTCCTGGTTTAGACCTGGTTTAGACCTGGTTCAGCCCTGGTTTAGTCCTGGTTTAGCCCTGGTTTATTCCTGGTTTAGACCTGGTTTAGCCCTGGTTTAGACCTGGTTTAGTCCTGGTTTAGTCCTGGTTTAGTCCTGGTTTAGCCCTGGTTTAGACCTGGTTTAGTCCTGGTTTAGTCCTGGTTTAGCCCTGGTTTATTCCTGGTTTAGACCTGGTTTAGACCTGGTTCAGCCCTGGTTTAGTCCTGGTTTAGTTCTGGTTTAGCCCTGGTTTAGCCCTGGTTTCCGCTCCCGGGCCTCGTACAGTATAAAGCTCCAGTGTCTGAATGTAGAATGTCTTCCACAGCTGGGCACATTCCTCTGCTTTCCACTTGTGTCTGCTGTTGCGTTTTATGGGTCAGTGTTTCTGTGATTAAAGTTTTATTTTTTTTTCCCTGCGACGTTTTCTCTCTCTTTTTCTCTTTCCGTTCGTGGCTATTTTTTGCTTCCGCTGCCTCAGTCTGTCCCTTTAATTGTGTCGAACCAAAACGCTGACTCCCGTCCGTCTTCTGGACACGTCTTCTGGACACGTCTTCTGGACACGTCTTCTGGACACGTCTTCTGGACATGTCTTCTGGACACGTCTTCTGGACATGTCTTCTGGACACGTCTTCTGGACATGTCTTCTGGACACGTCTTCTGGACACGTCTTCTGGACATGTCTTCTGGACACGTCTTCATCGTCTGGACTTGGGAAACTTTATCACGAGCTGATCATTTCATGTGCTAATTTCTAATTCTTTGCATCCTGACTTTGTGTTTTATGGACATGGGTGAATCTTAAATTACCTATAAATGCCTGAACTTGATGAACTATGACAGAGAAACAACTGTGTGAGATAAAAACGGACAAAACTCCCTGGGTGGCGTGTTATTTACTAAACTGTGTTATGGTCAGTTGCCTTCAGTGTGTGAGCGTTCGGCTGTGTCCAGTCGAGAGGTCATAAATAAACACGGCGCTTTAATATTTTCTGTCCCTCACAGCGAATCCTTTACGTCACTCTGCTGTTTGTGCTGTTTTTCGTCAGAGGCCCGACCTCTTTCACAGTAGAGTATATTGTACATTGACCTTTGACCCTAAAAACCTTAAAACTAGGCACATTTCAGGTCCTAGATTAATCCAGACTCGTGTTCAGGTTGTGATGTTTTAGTCCTGGTTCAGTCCTTTGTTCAGTCTTACTTTAGACCCGCTGTAGACCCGCTTTAGACCCGTTTTAGATCCGCTTAAGACTCGCTTTAGACCCATTTTAGACCCGCTTTAGACCCGCTTTGGACCAGGTTTGGACCAGCGTGGTCATATCCTTGTTTAATCCTGGTTTAGTCCCGGTTTCAGTCCCGGTTTCAGTCCCGGTTTCTGTCCTGGTTCTGTCCTTGATCATCCTGGTTTACAGACTCGCTTTAAACACGCTTTAGTCTCGCTTTAGTCCCGCTTTAGACTCACTTTAGACCCGCTTTAGACCCGCTTTAGACCCGCTTTAGTCTCGCTTTAGTCCCGCTTTAGACTCACTTTAGACACGCTTTAGTCCCGCTTTAGACTCGCTTTAGACACGCTTTAGTCCCGCTTTAGACTCGCTTTAGTCCCGCTTTAGACTCGCTTTAGTCCCGCTTTAGACTCGCTTTAGTCCCGCTTTAGACTCGCTTTAGTCTCGCTTTAGACTCGCTTTAGTCTCGCTTTAGTCCCGCTTTAGACTCGCTTTAGTCCCGCTTTAGACTCGCTTTAGTCCCGCTTTAGACTCGCTTTAGTCCCGCTTTAGACTCGCTTTAGTCCCGCTTTAGACTTGCTTTAGTCTCGCTTTAGACTCGCTTTAGTCTCGCTTTAGTCCCGCTTTAGTCCCG
Source organism: Eucyclogobius newberryi (assembly GCF_026437365.1). NCBI lineage: Eukaryota > Metazoa > Chordata > Actinopteri > Gobiiformes > Gobiidae > Eucyclogobius > Eucyclogobius newberryi. The sequence goes on from NW_027316389.1 coordinate 19,401,310, forward strand.
CTTTAGACTCGCTTTAGACTCGCTTTAGACCCGCTTTAGACTCGCTTTAGACCCGCTTTAGACCCGCTTTAGTCTCGCTTTAGTCTCGCTTTAGTCCCGCTTTAGACTCGCTTTAGTCCCGCTTTAGACTCGCTTTAGTCCCGCTTTAGACTCGCTTTAGTCCCGCTTTAGACTTGCTTTAGTCTCGCTTTAGACTCGCTTTAGTCTCGCTTTAGTCCCGCTTTAGACTCGCTTTAGACTTGCTTTAGACCCGCTTTAGTCCCGCTTTAGTCTCGCTTTAGTCTCGCTTTAGTCCCGCTTTAGACTCGCTTTAGACTCGCTTTAGTCCCGCTTTAGACTCGCTTTAGACTCGCTTTAGACCCGCTTTAGACCCGCTTTAGACTCGCTTTAGACCCGCTTTAGACCCGCTTTAGACCCGCTTTAGACTCGCTTTAGACTCGCTTTAGACCCGCTTTAGACTCGCTTTAGACTCGCTTTAGACCCGCTTTAGACTCGCTTTAGACTCGCTTTAGACCCGCTTTAGACTCGCTTTAGACTCGCTTTAGACCCGCTTTAGACTTGCTTTAGACTTGCTTTAGTCTCGCTTTAGACCCGCTTTAGACTCGCTTTAGACTTGCTTTAGTCTCGCTTTAAACCCGCTTTAGACCCGCTTTAGACTCGCTTTAGACTCGCTTTAGACTCGCTTTAGACTCGCTTTAGACCCGCTTTAGACCCGCTTTAGACCCACTTTAGACTCGCTTTAGACTCGCTTTAGACCCGCTTTAGACTCGCTTTAGACTCGCTTTAGACCCGCTTTAGACTCGCTTTAGACTCGCTTTAGACCCGCTTTAGACTCGCTTTAGACTCGCTTTAGACCCGCTTTAGACTTGCTTTAGACTCGCTTTAGACTCGCTTTAGACCCGCTTTAGACTCGCTTTAGACTCGCTTTAGACCCGCTTTAGACTTGCTTTAGACTTGCTTTAGTCTCGCTTTAGACCCGCTTTAGACTCGCTTTAGACCCGCTTTAGACTCGCTTTAGACTTGCTTTAGTCTCGCTTTAGACTCGCTTTAGACTCGCTTTAGTCTCGCTTTAGTCCCGCTTTAGACTCGCTTTAGACCCGCTTTAGACTCGCTTTAGACTCGCTTTAGACACGCTTTAGTCCCGCTTTAGACTCGCTTTAGACCCGCTTTAGACTCGCTTTAGACTTGCTTTAGTCTCGCTTTAGACCCGCTTTAGACTCGCTTTAGACACGCTTTAGTCCCGCTTTAGACTCGCTTTAGACTCGCTTTAGTCTCGCTTTAGTCCCGCTTTAGACTCGCTTTAGACCCGCTTTAGACTCGCTTTAGACCCGCTTTAGACTCGCTTTAGACTCGCTTTAGACTTGCTTTAGACCCGCTTTAGACTCGCTTTAGACTCGCTTTAGACCCGCTTTAGACTCGCTTTAGACTCGCTTTAGACTTGCTTTAGACTTGCTTTAGTCTCGCTTTAGACCCGCTTTAGACTCGCTTTAGACTTGCTTTAGTCTCGCTTTAAACCCGCTTTAGACTCGCTTTAGACTCGCTTTAGACCCGCTTTAGACTCGCTTTAGACTCGCTTTAGACCCGCTTTAGACTCGCTTTAGACTTGCTTTAGTCTCGCTTTAGACCCGCTTTAGACTCGCTTTAGACCCGCTTTAGACCCGCTTTAGACCCGCTTTAGACTCGCTTTAGACCCGCTTTAGACTCGCTTTAGACTTGCTTTAGTCTCGCTTTAGACCCGCTTTAGACTCGCTTTAGACACGCTTTAGTCCCGCTTTAGACTCGCTTTAGACCCGCTTTAGACTCGCTTTAGACTTGCTTTAGTCTCGCTTTAGACCCGCTTTAGACTCGCTTTAGACACGCTTTAGTCCCGCTTTAGACTCGCTTTAGACTCGCTTTAGTCTCGCTTTAGTCCCGCTTTAGACTCGCTTTAGACCCGCTTTAGACTCGCTTTAGACCCGCTTTAGACTCGCTTTAGACTTGCTTTAGTCTCGCTTTAGACCCGCTTTAGACTCGCTTCACCTTCACTTGCCACAGGAACAATGTGGACAAATGCAGATGACACAACCCTTTAACTTCCCCTGTCTTGAGGCCCATAATGTTTGCCTGACCTCACCTTTGTCTTGAGATAACTCCTCCACAGTAAAACCCATTGACCCCAGGACCACCCCAGTGCGGGTGGTCCCAAAACTGAGGACATACTTGAGGAACACAGACGGCACTACAATCCCATTAAGGCCACGTAAGATAAGATGGACATTAAGCAGACACAGGGACATTTAATCGTGTGTGAACCACAGAGATATTGGCTTTGAGAGACCATCATTCTCCTGCTTTGTAAAGCCTGGTCAGGGATAATTGAAGCCTTAAAATTAAGGGATTCAAATTAAGTTCGATGGAGAAAAAGAAAGGTATCTCAAATGTAAAATGTGTTTTAGCTTAGTTTTTCATTCAAAATGTTAGATTGCATAAAGCTGGTCACAAACTAGGAATAATAACTTGTTTAGACGGTGTCAATCAAAGCGAGTGACGGATTCTACAGCTGTTTTTATGAATTATTTGGACATATGTCATTGTCAGTAATCCATAATAATCATGAAGTTATGTTATTTCTTCTCAAAATAATTGTAACACTCATATACAGCTTATACATTGGATTTCCCGGACAAAATCGGCTCTTTGACGTTGACGATTTGAGACATCCAAACAAAAATCACCAAAATAAAACCAGATTACGTAGTTACACTATTTATTTCAAACCTCTACTTTTAGTTTACATTAAAACATCAACAGTACAATCACAGAAAGATGTTAGATTTAGTTTTAAACCCTGCTGTGTAACACCTTGTAGGCTTTGAGTATTTTGGACTGTACTCGTCATGTTCCTGAATCTGAACTGAGATGCTGAAAGAAAAACAAAGGTTAAGACGGTGCTTTGAAAGAGGATCTCCCCCTCTTCTGCCCCCCGTCTCTCCCCTGGACCTGACGAAAGAGAACACCTCTGTCCATCGCACGCAAGAAGTTTAAAACGATTTTTTTTTTTGCTGTACTTGGTGATGAAAGAGTAAGAAGTTGACAGGGGAAAGAGAGATTAAAAGAGAGGCGGATAGCAAGAGAGAGAGAGTAAAAGAGAGAGAAAGGAAAAGGAAAGCATCAAAGAGTAAAAGGTGGTGAACACTTTGACATTTTGCTTTTTCTCTTCTTTTTCTACTTCTTTATTGTCTTTTCCTTGGGATGCGTTTCTGTTGCTGTGATCATTCAATTCACTTGTGTTGTAGATATATTACTTGGGTTTTATCATTTGTTTCACGTTATCTTCTGTCAATGTGGCACAAACATTAAAAAAGAGATTTACCGTATTTTCCGGACTATAAGTCGCACCTTTTTTCATAGTTTTGGCCGGAGTGCGACTTATATTTATACTTATACTCCGGAGCGACATATGTGATATTGTTTGTTATTTTCACACTTGCAACCGCATTTCATACTTCAGAGTGACTTATATATGTTTTTTTCTTCTCTATTATGCATTTTTTGGCTGGTGGGACTTATAGTCCGGAAGATACGGTAGTTTCTCACCGCCTCATGAGCGAATTTATTTTCTATTTTAAAGCTAGTTGTGAGCTTAAAAGTCAGAAATGTGATGTTACAAGTTTAATGATCTGTCCTTATGTTGAAATAGTTTTGTTGTATATGGACGTTGCATCAAATTTAACTCAGGATTTCAGCTTTTGGTCCTAATTTTTTTTATTAAAAAATGCTTAGAATTGTTAACTGAAATGTTGCCGTACTGACCACAATTCCAAGAAATTACCGTATTTTCCGGACTATTTTCATAGTTATGGCCAGGGTGCGACTTATATTTGTACTCATACACTTATACTACTTATACTCCGAAGCGACTTATGTGATATTATTTGTTATTTTCTCACTTGCAACCACATTTCATACTCCAGTGCAACCAATGTACGTTTTCTTCTCTATTATGCATTTCTTGGCTGGTGCGACTTATACTCCGGTGCAACTTATAGTCCAGAAAATACGGTAATCAAAAAACTACTTTAAAATCCTCCTTTTTCCCTTTAGAATTGTAACAGTTCTGGAAAAGCAGGTGGTGAGACTTTAGCAACACAATAAAACACTTTCATCTCCATTTTCCCCTTTCTGACCATCGTGAACATATTTGGACTCCACTTTGCGCCGCGGCAGGACTCGGTGACTAAGCGGGCCCCGTCACTTCTCCGGTCACGGTTTCCCTTGTTGTTTTGCCAAGCGTCTTTGAAATGTCTGAGGAGACGGAGGATCAAATACGCAGCCGTGACACGTTTGGTTACTTTACCTCTGAAATGTTTTTGGAACGTGGGCCAAAATAAGCAGTGGCATGTCTGCGGAGATTCCTGGCCATCAACATATTTTGTGGAAAGAAACGATTATGGGAGTAGGACTGTTTTGTTTGCATCCTAAGCTATAAATAGTCCTTCGCCAGCAACGTTTTAGCTAGAGTTAAATCTGGCAGTGTAGTTTTAGTCTGACGAGATCACTACAGTTTTATTCACTTCTTTTAGCTTTGGTTTAGTCCCAGTTCTGCAAATGTAGCTGATAAAACTCAACAAGAACTGTTTATGCACAATCTGTAAATGTACCAGCTTTGACCCTCATTATTTTGTTTGAAAGAGTCGATGTAATCCCTAATTTGTCCAGTAGTGTTCCCTTTATTTTAAAACAATAAATGCCTCTTTAACTCCTCTTTCAAACCATCTTTTTCTCTGCTTAGAATCTTCACCTCACTGTCTTCGATAGAGTGATTAGAGCAAGGGGCCACATTTACAAACTTACATGTTGCAGAGGGCCACAGACAACCCGACAATCTAGTGAATCCTTCAAAATGTTGCATTTGACATAGTTTCCATGCCATGCCCAAGACTTGCAACATCAAAATTAGTACATTCGCAAAAAAAAGTACTACTTTTTGTTGTTTGAACCAACTTAGCAGGAAGCCGGAGGGCCAACAAAAATTGGTCTGAGTGCCGAATTTGGCCCCCGGGCCGCTGTTTGAACTTGCCTGTGTTAAAGGCTTTAAGATGCAGATGCACAACGCTCTGTGGTCCTGAACTCGAGAATCTTCCGTTTAGTCTCTCCTATGTACCGCTCTTTCTTCACTGCATTGTATTGGCATCTTGTCCTTAGGGTGAACCAGTTTTTGTCTTAAAAGTGATGCCTGGTTTAAAACGAACAGGGATTTCATGTTGTCTAAAGATTCGTTGCAGTTTTTTCCGACAGACCCGAGACATAAGGGATAGAGACTAGACTAGAGATATAGAGATTTCTTCTTGGTCGTTTCCCTTTTGTCCTGCTTTTTGATTCTCTTCACTTTGTTACGCGGGGTAACCACAGGCTGCGAGAGCATTCCGGACGTGTTTTTCCTCTTTCCTCTTGCCCTCTGAGCTGGTGGGCACTTCCTGAACTCTGTTGTAAACGCGACCACCCCCAGCTTAGAATCAAAGACCTACACACACGGGACTGATCCGTGTGTGTAGGTTTCCTATATACACTTCTGTCTGGAGCTTCCCGTCCTCTCCCCTCAGAGTGGAGCAATCAAGAAAGGCCAAGCGGTTCTCTTAAGCGTCTTCCCCCTTTTTACCGTTACAGTTTTTGCATGGATTTGAGTGACATTCGACCACAAAACAAGGCCCAGAACCGAGCCACCGGTCCAATCACAGGGCGGTATTGTGCAAACCGAAACAAACAAGCAACAAAGAGGAAAGTAGAGCCACATTTTACACAGACTAATTTGTTTTGAATGCGTGCAGAGGGAAACGCTTTGTGCATTTACTGACAAGAACCATGTCCGTGTCTTAACAACTGGATTCTCTCTCTCGATTGCTTTGTCACTCTTATTACATAATATCGGCGGTCCCATCCATACCTTTCTCTTTGCGGAGGCCTAGCGACTCCCTAATATCAGGACTTATGATGTTGACCTCCCAGCCCGGCCTTTTCGGACCACCCTCGACCCCCCGTACATCGCCACGTCGTACGCACTTCACTTTTCTGGATTAGTAACATCAATATCGAGCTTAAAGACAAGGCGTCGACCTCAGTTGATTGGAATGTCTGTCAGCTCGGGTAATCTTTCCCGCCCTCGACTGTAGCGTGTCATTGGCGTTTTTTTAAATGTCAAATGTGTTTTGCGAGGGCGTGTGGGAGGCGCTCATCTCCACCGCGGGGCCCTTTGATGCTGTCAGGTACTGGACGTCCCGCTGCAAAAGAAGGTCCCGCGAGTGAACAAGATGTGACGGCGCCCCGCTACGCTCACACGCTAATCGTTTGGACAGTTCGGGGGGGGGGGGGGGGGGGGGGGGGGGAGGGATGAGACGGCGGGGAAAAAATGCGCTGGGGAAAGATTGGGATCTGCAGTCGACTCCCACGTAATTAAAATAAACTCCACTGTAAAGCCAGAATGTAAAAGGCGTTTTGTGTTTGGTTGTAGAAGACGGCTCCAAACCACCATTGTGCTGTCTGCGTGTCAAATTGTCTAAATATTATAATCTGAACCATTTTGTTGAAGTGATAACGTTTTAGTTTTGGGCCTTTTTCGTGAACTGGTTTCGTGCAAAGACTTTTTGTCCAACAACCTACGTTTTTTTTGTAAACATGCTCAGGGGCATTTTAGAAACTTTTGATGATCTCCTGTCTGCAGTACAGCCAGTGCTAAACAGACTATTCACACTTCCAGCTCATAGAACTCCTTTAAAAGCTCCAAAAAGCCAATGGTTGCCGGCCCTTTAACAGTGCGGTTTTTGAACACTTCTCACCCATACTGAAAAACATGTGAACTTTGCACAGCTGAAAACATCACTAAATTCAATAACCTGAAGCGCAGTTATGCAATACAATTTGATAAAGCTATTGCAGAGCCTCTTACAAAATATTTAACGATTTTCGCACTTGGAAATCCTTACCTTAAGCAGCACGATGAAGCCCCCAGACACTTTTTGTAATATGTATAATGAAATCTATTAAGTAGACAGTAATGATTATAATATTTATACTTTTAAACAAATACTAAAGAGCAATGTGGGATATTTAGACTGAAAAGAGGGCCCCAACTGTGCAACATTGGACTAATATTGGGTAATAAATGCAGTTTTTACTCGTATTGCCGCTGCTATTTGCAACCAGAAGGTCATTCGGTCAGCCCACCTAGCTCTCCATGTGAATCACCCGTTTCCTTCGAGCTGCACTAAAGCTAATATATAAAACATCTTCCCGGGCGGCTGACCACAAGCCCCACACAGTGCGATCCCAGGGCACGGGCAGGACACAACCTGTGCGGCAGAGGAGGCCGCGGTGCCCTGGCGGGTCCGCGCTCTCACAGGCTCACGTGCAGACGGCGGTTAGAGCAGAATCACCGCAGACGTCCTCCACTGACACTGGAGAGTCTAAGGCAGCAGCATCCGTTTATTTAGACACGAGCAGAGGAATAACGTCGCAGGTCTTGCAGTTTGTGGATTCAAGGGCAGGTCGTCTCTACTGTGGAACGTTCGGGTTCAGATGTGAAGGGCAGACCACAAATATCATGCAAGGATTCAGGCGTTTCAAGGAAGTTAGCATTGAAGTTAGCATTAAAAGGACTCATATTATGCTAAATCGACTTTTGGTCCAACTTTTAACAATGCTTTAACCTTGTTCCTTCATCAAAAACACGCCTGAAGTTGTATTATCTTCATTCACGCTTTCATCCTTTTTTATGAGGTCCTCTCCCTCCTCAGAAATCACCCCGTTTCAAATTTCCCAGATTTGTGAGGTCTCTTGCGCCGTTTCAAAGTCTATATACTGTATGTATCATTGCCAGACGTTACCGCTGCGAGTTATCTGAAGAGCATGTGGACTCGAGTACGGCAGAATCTATAGGCTGCCAAAAACATCACTAAATTCAATCATGTGAAGCACGGTTATGCAACAGCATTGGATAAAACCGTCACAGAGACTTTGACAATAGATTTAACAACACTCGGTGAGACAAGAATTGGGGCCCAAGCGTGAAAAACTCAGATCGTCTTACCTGGGGCTGGAGCCAGACCCCTCAAAATATACGATGTAGTGGATGCCGTTTAACATTAAGGGGTGTATCGTGTGTGATAACGGTTATGTAAGATTTTTGGCAATGTTGATGTTTTTTGCTTTAAATACAGCCGTTCTAAAGTGGTTATTTTAAGACCTTGATTGCTGCTGCCGCCTCTGCTGTTTATGGGGTGATAATATGTCACTGTTGGTTTACGGTGTGTTGGGTTTGTCGGGTTTGCATCAAAGTAAAGTTGTGCTTGTCAGACAATTTTACACGTTGTATGTCTTATGGTTTTATATAGTCTGTATGTGTGTTTTTTATTGTTTGTTTTGTCCTGAATTTAAAATGTTCCACAGCAGAACATTATCATTATCTATCAAGCATGTTATTTTAGTACGGGTGTATTTATTTGCATGTTTTCAAGGTATTTATGGCTCAAAAATACCTTGAAAACATGCAATCTGTATGACCTGTAACGTGGCTACGTTCCCCTTAGTGACAGCCTGGGACTCTACATTGCTGTCGTCCACTGCTGCTGACAAGTGTTGTGGATTTTCTATAAAGACCGTCAAGAAATAAAGAGCTTGTCTGATTCAGTTGTAGATTTCTTTATTTTACCTCCCCAACAATGATAAATCACATCCTTTTAAAGACAAATAAGTACCGCATGTTGCCACGTAGCCACTAAAAATCAGCCTAAACAAGCCCTGGAGGAGTAGCACAACCCGAAGGCCGAAGGGATAAGACTTATCATAAAGATGATTGGACGGAGAGGAAACCTAAACAGCCGAGGGTCATCTTCAGATAAGTTTGATGAGACAAAGAGGCAACGGTCATCTTTTATCTGAGATCTGTAGTTACATGACATGACACAAGGATGGGTCGAATAGAGAGGACAGGTTTATCTATGGGGTCAACTTATCTCTTTTATTGTATTTCCAGAAAACCCCTTTGCATCACTGTGTGTGTTTTCTAAAGCTACATACAAAACAAAGAACGAGAGACTGGAAGAAATCACATCGCATTTAGGACCAGGGTTGCCAGATATTCAAACAGAACTAGTCAAACATCAATGAGATGAGATGTGCGTACCGTATTTTCTGGACTATAAATTGCACATTTTTTCATAGTTTTGGCCGGGGTGTGACTTATAATCCAGAGAGACTTATGTGATATTATTAGTTATTTTCACACTGACAACCACAAGAGGGCGCTCTAGGCTCTAAGCGACGCAGAAGAAGAATCTGCACTTCCTCTACCTCTGGAGTTTGTGGAGTTGTTTAGAAGTGACACAGAGGAAGAAGAATTCAGTGGATTTAGTGATTTGGGGTAAAACTGATGCTTTGGTAAACTTGTTAGCATGTTCTTTATGCTATAGTTATCACGCTGGTCAAACGGACTCAAATGCTACACTGAATGGAGTGAACTCAAAAGACAAAATGTGTAACTAAAACTCCTCTGATGGATAACGAAACAAGAATACCAAAAAGGACTAAAAGATAACTAAAATTGTCCCGGAGAGGGTTCCTTTATTTCAGGAAAAGAGAACAAATGCAAACATGTTTCAGATTTGAGATCAGATGGATTAAACTAAAAGTGTCTCTAGCAGAGTAACACAAACAGAAGATATGAGACTTCTTTAAACAGATATTTGTACTAGGCAATAGAGGCGTGAATGTCTGTGTTGACAGTTTCGACTGGAGAGAGGGAGCATATGTACCCTCCATTGGCCCAACGAGGGAACCAAGGGCAGCTGCAGAGAACGGGAAAACAGGGCAGGGAGCAAAACACGAACAGGAGCCGAACAAGAGCTGAACCAGGGAAAACACAAACAAGAACAGACACACAGGATCATGACAATAGTTATCTGAATAACTGTTAATATGTTACGTTAACATACCAGACACTTACCACAGTTCTGTCTGTGCCTCATGTAGCTGAAGGTGTTAGCGTTAGCATACGTACACCTATTCACCATGTTCTCTAATCTGTTATTATTTTAAACTGCATTTCAAGATTAAATGTCTGTTCTTGGTTTTGGATTTATCAAATACATTTCCCCCAAAAATACGACTTATACTTCAGTGCGACTTATAGTCCGGAAAATATTGTATTTTTCACAGCATATTTAACATTAATGGTGGCTTATTTTGCCGTCCCTGTTCTCCCACGTCTAAAAGATAAATATCACCCTGAGAATACACAACACGTGACATTATAAAGAAGCAGACTTGATGATTCTAACGAGGATCACGTTCCAGCAATAACAGAGCTGCATGTTCCTCACTTATGGTTCAAATTGTGTATGAGGCCTTTCTAACCTAAATTTGATTGAACGCAACCTTTTTCCTCTGACAATTTCTTTTCAAATGAACAATTTTCCTCCCAGGATTTGATTTCCCAAACTGAACACCCCTCGCTTCTCTTACCTGTTAATTATCTGCCCTTTCGTTCCGCGTTAATCTTCTCCCGGGCCAGATCTCTGCGGACGTTGATTGAGTGTCGCCAGGTGCAGACGACGCACGGCCGTTTTTTGCCGTGCCATTTTTCGCTTGTGTAAATCGTTTCCTCCGACAGTGTTTAATCCACATTTTTGACCCCGAATTAAACAGCTGCGCAAACAGGAAAAGCAATTTGTGTGCATGCGACGGCCCCAGACTTCCTCCCGAAAGCGCTCGGCCGGCGGTGAAAAGTCAGAGACAGTTTACAGCAGCGGTTCTCAAGATGTGGTGCAGGTCACTGAGTTCTGGGGGCAAAGGTGCGCTATGTTACTTTTTTCTGGTGGAGTTTAAATAGCTGAGTAGAGTCTTTTTTCTTGGTCTGACTTGGACTTGATAAATCCCATTTACTGTATTTTCCGGATTTTAAGTCGCTATTGTAACACCTTCAGCTACATGAGGCACAGACAGAACTGTGGTAAGTGTCTGGTATGTTAACGTAACATATTAACAGTTATTCAGATAACTATAGCATAAAGAACATGCTAACACGTTTACCAAAGCATCAGTTTTACCCCAAATCACTAAATCCATTGAATTCTTCCTCCTCTGTGTCACTTCTAAACAACTCCACAAACTCCAGAGGAAGAGGAAGTGCAGATTCTTCTTCTGCATCGTTTAGAGACTAGAGCGCCCTCTTGTGGTTGTCAGTGTGAAAATAACAACTAATATCACATATAAGTCGCTCTGGAGTATCAGTCGCACCCCGGACAAAACAACGAAAAAAGGTGAGGAAAATATGGTAAATGAAATCCAGGTTATTCACTGATGTACCATTTTTGTAGATTTGGTTTAGTTTTGCAGTTCAAAGTTAATACTATAAAACTATAAAGCCGTCTCTCTGGCTCAATGAACTAAAAGTCTAAATTGTGAAAGTGTGTGCAGTCTGCATTAGTTGTGTCCGAAATCATTGCATTATTCAACTTTAGTGGGTAAGGTTCCGCCACATGCTCGTCTCCATGGCGATGTTCTTCGATATGGCATCAAGCTTATCGTTCTCCATGGAGACATCTGCGGCGTGGCGAGCACGCTCACAACTTCACAAACACCTGTAATTTCATATATGCATAGATATTGCACCAGCCCAAAAATGCATATTAGAGAAGAAAAAAACATATATAAGTTGCACTGGAGTATAAGTATATAAGTATAAATATAAGTATAAGTTGCACCCCAGCAAAACTATGAAAAAAGGTGCAACTTATAGTCACAGTATATTTAATGCCTAAAAGTGGAACATTCCAGGTAAAGCAATAACATCTCCATGGAGACAAGAAGCAGCAGACCCTCCACCAGAAAAGTTACATAGTGCACCTTCTGTGTTTTTCCTGATCAGACATGGCTTGGTTCTGGTTGTAGCCTCTTTTTTCCAGGCTGCATTATTTCCACTTTAGACCAAGTTAAGTTTAGATTTTTCGCTCTCTATAGTTTATTATTCCCCCATTTGGGAATGTTTCCGTCCATGTTTCTTGCCATTTGTATTCCAATGTGTTTGTTCTGTATAAACCTCCTTCCACGCTCCAGTTTCCTTTGTACGGAGATGAGTTCCTTTATAGTCTCGTTGTAGAAAGAGGATCTTGTCTAATTAACCCCTTGACCCCCGCGCTGACGGAGCGAGCCTGTGAGCGGCAGCGTGTGAGGCCGGGGCGGACGGCGGACTCATCCCCAGCGTAAACAACAGGACCAGAGCACGACTACAAAGGGATTTACTCGACTGGACTCACTTTGCTGTCGCGGTGCGTCTCAGTCGAGCATGAGGCAAAGAGCGGTCCAACGAGCCAGGCTCAAAAGAAAGTGTTTATGAAGTCATTTGTCGCTAATTACAACAACAACAAAAAACACATTTGCAAACGTTGAGCTGTAGCTTTTGATGTCCTAGAGCTAAAAACAAACTAATGTTTGTATACCATAAAATGGTCACATTTATATAGCGCTTTTCTACCGTCAAGGTACTCAAAGCGCTTTACATCAAGGAACCAGTCACCCATTCACACACACATTCACACCCCAGATATACGCAGACACTGGGGTTGAGTTGGGTTAAGTGTCTTGCCCAAGGACACAACGGCAGTATTCACAGGAGGCAGCTGTGATCGTACCGCCAACCTGCGGGCCAGTGGATCTGACCGCTCTGACCGAGCGGGAGTCGAACCGCCGACCTTTCGAGCACTCTACCACTGAGCTACTGCCGCCCAATATAGGATATAATATTAAAGGAAATGTTTCAAAAAAAGGACATTTTACATAGCACGTACCGTATTTTCCGGACTATAAGTCGCACCATTTCATAGTTTGGCCAGGGTGCGACTTATACTCCGGAGCGACTTATATGTGATATTATTAACATGTTATTATATCATTTTGTTTGTTATTTTCACTCTGGCAACCGCAAGGTTTGAAGCGACGCAGACTAATTCAATGGATTTATTGATTTGAGGTAATTCTGATGCTTTGGTAAACTTGTTAGCATGTTCTTTATGCTATAGTTATCTGAATAACTGTTAATATGTTACGTCAATATTTTCATCTGTTCTTGGTCTGGGATTTTATCAAATAAGCTTTCCCTCAAAAAATGCGACTTATACTCCAGTGCGACTTATATATGTTTTTTTCTTCTCTATTATGCATTTTTAGGCTGGTGCAACTTATACTCCGGAGTGACTTATAGTCCAGAAAATACAGTACAGATATGTACCGGCGTGTTTATTGTTCCCACTTTGTGTCAGGGTGACGTGCCTTTAGAGACGATCCCGCCTGAACCGTTGCTCTTTCATTTATTTGTTTATTAGTTCTGCCGTCGACTCCCTCATTTCTGAATCCTGACTCAAATGTTCACACACAAACCGTCACCCTCCCCTTCCCAGCCACATCACAATGGGCTAACTCCCATGGACTGCACCCGCTCCCGAGGATCAGTCACTCTCCTCCTTCTCCACTTCCTTTCTCTTCTCTCTTCTTGACCCCTCATTTTTACGCTTATCTCCTCGTTCTTCTCTATTTGACTCCTCTTTCTTTTTCTCTTATCTTCTCACCTTCTCTCTCTCTCCTCTCGTTTCACATTCTCACTTCTCTCCTCTCATTTCCTTTCTCTCTCTCCTCTCATTTCCTTTCTCTCTCCTCTCTTGGGGGTGCACGATATTGACTAAACTTCATGTTTTAACGATGCATCATCAGGAAAGTGCCAAAAAGTCCCTGAAAATGTCCTAGTTCGGTTCAAGTGCAGGCCAAAACCTGAATGGACCATAAAAGTACCCCAAAAGGTCAGAAATATTATAATTCTGTCACTTTTTGAGGTCATTTTGAAAAGTCATTATCATCAGACGCTATTCGCCATATTCTGTTTCTCCAAAACGATTGGGACATTATCAATTTCTCAGTCCCCTCCCTCATCTCTCTTTCCTCCACTCCTTTCTTTATCACCTCCTCCTCCCCTCTCTGCTTTCTCTTCATATCTCTTCTCCCGTTTTGTGGCTCCACACCTCTTCCCTCTCTTTTCCTCCCGGCGTCTGCAGTTTGCCTTGGCCCAGAGGCACACGGCGCACTAAAGTACAAAAGAGACGAGCAGCATTTCCCCCACTCCAGGAGGGACGGAGAGGTCAACATAACTCCTGTCTGACGAATGCAGGGCCGGTGTGTGTTGTCTTTGGAACCAGGGGAGAGGGGAGGGGGAGAGAGGGGAGAGGGGAGAGAGGAGGGGTGAGAGAGATGGAGTTAGAGAGGGGAGAGGGACAGAGAGGAGAGAGGGAAGAGAGGAGTGAGACTGAGAGGAGAGAGGGGAGAGAGGGGGGAGAGAGAGGAGAGAGGAGAGAGGGGGGAGAGACAGAGAGGGGAGAGGGGGGAGAGAGAGGAGAGGGACAGAGTTAGAGAGAGGAGAGAGGGGGAGAGACAGAGAGGGGAGAGGGGGGAGAGAGAGGAGAGGGACAGAGTTAGAGAGAGGAGAGAGGGGGGAGAGACAGAGAGGGGAGAGGGGGGAGAGAGAGGAGAGGGACAGAGTTAGAGAGAGGAGAGAGGGGGGAGAGACAGAGAGGAGAGAGGGGAGAGAGGGGGGAGAGAGAGGAGAGAGGAGAGAGGGGGGAGAGACAGAGAGGGGAGAGGGGGGAGAGAGAGGAGAGGGACAGAGTTAGAGAGAGGAGAGAGGGGGGAGAGACAGAGAGGGGAGAGGGGGGAGAGAGAGGAGAGAGACAGAGTTAGAGAGAGGAGAGAGGGGGGAGAGACAGAGAGGGGAGAGGGGGGAGAGAGAGGAGAGGGACAGAGTTAGAGAGAGGAGAGAGGGGGGAGAGACAGAGAGGAGAGAGGGGAGAGAGGGGGGAGAGAGAGGAGAGAGGAGAGAGGGGGAGGTGCGAGAGACAGTTAATAGTAAATAGTAAACATTTTGAATGGGAAAAAGTCTTATGAATGATGCATAAAAAGGGAAGTTCAATAGGGGAGAGAGAAGGATGGAGAGAGGGAGAGAAAGAGAGAGATAATAATTAGATAGTGGCAATAATTAGAAAGAGGGAGAGAGCGAGAGAGGGAGGGTGAGGGAGAAGAGAAAAGCAGAAAAAGAGAAATAATATGTGAGACAGGAAAGAGAGAGAAACGTAGGGGAAGAAGGAAGACATGAAAGTAGGAGAGAAGAAAGAGGATAAGAAGAGGGGGAGAGAGAGAGAGCGCTGACTCCCCAAAAGGAAGCAGCAGTTTCTTTGAGAAGGTTCCTCCCTCTGATATCTCAGCTTCATCTGTCACTCTGCAGGAATGTGTTATTTTTACACAGACTATTTTTACCTTCGCTTATTTCGCTCAAGTGCCATGACCCAAGACAATGCCCGTGGCATTCTGGGTACAAGCTGTAGAAAATATGAATGGAATCATACGGTTTAGACCTGGTTTAACTTTGTTTTTGTTTTGTTTTTATTGAATTGTGCAATTTCTGTCACTGACATCATCACATTACAAGGAGACTCATCTGTATGACCTGGACAACAGGGGAGAGACAGAGCTAAGAAGAAGAGAGAGGAGAAGGGGAGAGACAGAGCTAAGAAGAAGAGAGAGGAGAAGGGGAGAGACAGGAAGAAAGAAGAGAGGGGAGAAGGGGAGAGACAGAGCTAGGAAGAAGAGAGAGGAGAAGGGGAGAGAGGAGAGGGAGACAGAGCTAGGAAGAAGAGAATGGGAAATGGGAGAGAGGAGAGAGATTAAAAAGAGGAGAGAGAGGGGAAAGGGGGAGAGAGGAGGGAGACCGAGTTCTATAGAAGATAAATTAGTCCTTTTTGTACACTTCTTGTGATTAAAGGAAATCATCACGATGCGTCAAACATAGAAGTAAAATTACAGCCCACTTATTTCCAGTCAAATTAAACTTTCTGGGAGGAATTGGGGCCAGTTTATGATCCAAACACACCATTTTTTATTTATTTTTTTAAACCTAAAATTCACACAAATGTAACAAGTCCCTGAATCTCATTTTCGCATCAGCGTTTAACGAGGAACTGTCCAAATCGCTGTGGTAAATCGGTTACAATCATCCTCTGATTGAGCAAAGACCATTGTGCGGAGCTCGTCAGCGCTTAATCAGAGTAAAGTCGTCATCAGAGTCAGAAAACGAGTCAGAAAACGAGTCAAGGCGTTTCAGAAACAGAAAAGGCTTGAATCGAGGCTCTTTTTTTGTCACGGACAAAGCAAGAAAAAGACCGATACAATAAAAGTACACATATTTCTACATAGGTCTTGACACAACGGGCGCGTGAAGGCGTGGCATTTGTCCCACGTCGGCAGAACCAGTCGCAGAACAGTATGTTTTGTTTACGGCGTGGGCTCCTCAGATGTGGCAGCGTAATATTAAAGTAATGGCACGTGAAAACACAAGTGGGGCCCCGGTGCCGCTCGTCTGCGCCCAATAATGATAACAAGCTCATCTGCAGAGTTCAAACGTGAAGCGACTTTACGGCTGCGGGTTTCGGGGTTTGTGTGAAGAAGAAGAAGAAGAAGAAGAAGAAGAAGAAGAAGAAGAAGAAGAAGAAGAAGAAGAAGAAGAAGAAGAAGAAGAAGAAGAAGAAGAAGAAGAAGAAGAAGAAGAAGAAGAAGAAGAAGAAGAAGAAGAAGAAGAAGAAGAAGAAGAAGAAGAAACAATCCGAGTCGCCACTTTAACGAGACTACGATGGACCACGCCCAGAGATGATGAATGCAGTGAAATAACGATTTAGACACGATTAAATGAGCTACGAGGAACTTTTTCTGCTTTAAGTGAGTTCTCGGAGCCCATGTCGTCATTATTTAGCTAGTATCAAAAATAAAACGCTAAATTACGGCTATTTTGTCTGTTCCACTGCCAAACCCGGATAAAATAACGTGACTCGTTGTGACGTTTGTCCCGGTTTGAGCCCAGTTCTGTTTCGATTTAGACTTGGTTTGGTCCCGTTTGAAGTTCTGGTTTAGTTCCATGTTCGGGACACGTCAAGAGCTGCGCGGAGAAAAACGTGAAAAGATAAACGTCCAGCGAGGAAAAGCTAGGTTGTTTTTGTGTGACGTTGTAAAATAATGATCAAATATCGGTGCAGAACCTCCCCCCTAAAACATGACGATATCTTGGTGGCCTATGAATGTAATGAGACAATTTATTATCTCATATTGTTTCTTTTGCTATTTTAAGGGCTTTTATGATAACACTTAAATCAGTTTTGCCATGTGTTTGTTTTTTAAAGTAACACGCGCACTATTTTCACGCTTAAATCCAAAGAATCGATATTGCCATCAAAACTATAAAGGTTCCTTTCATCGCAGCGCGTCCACGTTCCCTCCTAGAACCCAAAAGACACACAAAGGTCTCCATTCCGGTCCCGACCAAGATCTGGGAAGTGGATCGGAAGTCGAGTCTCCATCGCTCATCGCTCCAACGGGTCAAATTACTACTTTTTAACTCACTTTAGTTCAATTGTGAAGTTCAAAAGTGTGAAGCTGAATTAAAAGGGCTGTATCTTTCTCCTAATTATTCACTGCGATGAGTTCATGAGCAGGCAAAGCTAACAAACATTAGCATGCTAACAACGCGCTAAGAGAACAAAACGCTCTATAATCAGATGCAGATAAATCGCCGTGGTCTCATTTTCACCCGAGTAGACGCTTTCACAAGAAGTGTGCTGGGTAAGAAGCAGATTTCACTTTATTACGTGAAAAAAAATCGGGTACAGCCCGTTTTTGTTGCGTTAAGCAGGAAGCAAAGTAACCACCAGACCAAACCCTGCTCAGCGTCCAAGATCAGACGAGACCAAGCCAAAGTATAAAATAACATTGTCGAATCCTAGCTTAAATGATGAACACGTTTGAGGCCCAGTCGCCGCCGCACACGTCGTCTTTGCGGTCGGTCCCATTAACTCTCCTTTCACTTCTGCGGAGCCCGATGTTTACGCTCAGTTCATCTCAGCCGACACTCGAGGAGACGTTCAAGCGCCACTCGACATCGGCGGTGTTTACGTCTCCTAATGTGACCCGCTCGCTCGCAAACGCCGAGAAAAAGATTC